>NC_073385.1:19512094-19812094 GCF_028641065.1 Leucoraja erinaceus
TTTGATATTAAAACTCAAACTATTGCCCTGTGGTGTCTGGGCGAAGATTGCACAGCTACTCCGATATCTCCAGCAAGTGTGTGTAGCCTCTGTCTCACGCACGACAAGAGGCATCGAGCCATGGAGTCAGAGAGCAAGAAAACAGCCCAACTCCTCCATGTCGACCAAGATGCTCCATCTAAGCCAGTCGCCGTGGCCTGCATTTGCCCATATCCCTCGAGGCAGAGGCGGAGGCAAGAGTTAGTGCTTCAGGTCGGAAGAACTCAATAGGACAGGCTACAGCTGTGGAGCAAAATAGACAAATGACTTTTCAGATCGGGACCCTTCTCAGATTGATGGTTTATGGAAATCTGGAAAAGAAAGGTGGGCAAAAGATGCGGGAGTGGGTCTGAAGAAGGGTCTCGACTCAAAACGTCACCCATTTCCCCCCCCCCCCCCCCCCTCTCCAGAGATGCTGTCTGTCCCGTTAAGTTACTCCAGCATTTTGTGTCTATCTTTGGTGTAAACCAGCATGTGCAGTTCCTTTGTATAAGAAAGAACTGCAGATGTCGGTAAAAATCGAAGGTGGACACAAAATGCTGGAGAAACTCAGCGGGTGAGGCGGCATCTATGGAGAGAAGGAATTCCGACCACTTTTGTAGATACTACCTCACCCGCTGAGTTTCTCCAGCATTTTGTTCCACCATGTGCAGTTCCATCCTACACAAAGAAAGGTTGGGGCAGGACAAAGCCTGGCTAGTGATAGACGGATACAGGTGTGGGGGGGGGGGGGGGGGGGGGTTGAAAGATGGGTGGCTGAAGGCTCAAGGTGAAAAGGCGATGAGGGAGTGTGTCAGATAAGAAAGAGAAGTGGAATATCAAGCCAGAGGGATATGGCCCGGGGCAGAGAAGAGGGGGATGAAAGGGAAATATGGGGTTCAGGAGGGGGGATGAGTATACAGAGGGGAAGGAGGGGATCGGGGTACAGAGACATACATAAATTGGAGACATACATTTTTTCTGGCCCTTGCAAACCTTGAATTGACTAGGTGTTTAAGAAAGAACTGCAGATGCTGGAAAAAAGATAGACAAAAAGCTGGAGAATCTCAGAGGGTGAGGCAGCATCTATGGAGCGAAGGAATGGGTGATGTTTCGGGTCGAGAAGGGTCTTGACCTGAAACATCACCCATTCCTTTGCTCCATAGATGCTGCCGCACCCGCTGAGTTTCTCCAGCTTTTTGTCTACCTTTGAATTGACTAGGGATGATGTTTAGGCTTCCATGACTTCACTAGGGCATAGCGAGCATACTACAAGGAAAATAGGCACACAACAATGCATTATAAATGCAGTGAAATGAGTTTAAGTACTGCAGCATTAAAGAGACAATAGAACATGGGTATGCTGAAAAATCCATCGTTTCAGGCACTGCTCATTCCTGTAGTGCGTGGAACTGATATTAGTCGCCCAATAACCAGTCCAGTCAAGCATTCATTGTGGTAGGAAGCACTGCTCTGCTCCACAAAGGTGACCAGGCTTGAGCAGTGATGTACAATCCATTATCTGGTTAATGACTATTAACACCAGTCCACTGTCAAAAGAAAAGTGCACCCATTTAATGTTCTCCGGCGATCAACACAATGTATTTCAGACTAAGAGAGAGCCAGGTGGTGAAGGGGGGAGAGGCGAGAGGAGAGAGAGAGCGGGAGGAGGGGGAGGGGAGGGGGAGAGGGGAGGAGAGGGGAGGGGGCGGAGAGGGAGGAGAGAGGGGAGAGGAGAGAGAGGGGGAGAGAGGAGAGAGGGGGGGGACAGAGAGGAGAGAGGGTGGAGAGAGAGGAGAGGGGGAGAGAGGAGGGAGAGGAGAGGGGAGAGAGAGAGGGGGAGAGAGAGAGGGGAGGGGAGAGAGAGAGAGGGAGGGGGGGGGAGAGGGAGGGGGGAGAGAGAGGCGAGGGGAGAGAGGCGAGAGGGGAGGGGAGGAGGGAGAGAGAGGGGAGGAGAGAGGGGAGAGGAGAGGAGAGAGAGAGAGAGGGGGGAGGAGGGAGAGGGGGAGGAGGGAGAGAGGCGAGGAGGGGCGGAGGGGGGAGGGAGAGAGGCGAGGAGAGAGAGGGAGAGGAGAGGAGAGGGGGAGATAGGGAGGAGACAGAGAGGAGGGAGAGTGGGAAAGGGGGAGAGGAGAGAGAGGAAAGAGTAGAGGAGAGAAGATGAATGTAGAGGGCAGAGAGAGGGACAGAGAGACAGAGAGGAGAGAGGGAAAGATAGAGTAGAGGAGAGGGAGAGAGAGGGTGAGAGAGAGAGAGAGGGGAGAGAGATAGCAGAGAGGAGAGGGGGGGAGGGAGGAGAGAGAGAGAGAGGAGAGGGAGAGGGAGGAGAGAGGAGAGGGGAGGAGAGGGAGAGGAGGAGGAGAGGCGAGGAGAGGGGAGGAGAGGAGAGGGGGGCAGAGAGAGAGGAGAGGAGAGGAGGAGAGGAGAGGGGGGGAGAGGGAGAGGGGGAGGAGAGGGGAGGAGGGGAGAGGAGAGGAGGGAGCTGAGGGGGGAGGGAGGGGGGAGAGGAGGGAGGGGGGAGAGGAGGGAGGGGGGGGAGAGGAGAGGGAGGGAGAGAGGAACAGAAACAGAGACAGACAGAGAGGGGAGGAGAGAGGAGGGGAGGAGAGAAAGACAGAGAGGAGAGAGGGGAGAGAGGGGAGAGAGAGAGGGGAGAGAGAGAGGAGAGGAGAGGAGAGGCGAGAGGGGGAGGGAGGAGAGAGAGGAGAGAGAGCGAGGGGGAGAGGAGAGGAGAGGGGGAGAGGAGAGGAGAGGGAGGGGAGGGGGAGGGAGGGAGGAGAGGAGAGGAGAGAGGAGAAGAGAGGAGAGGAGAGGGGAGCAGAGAAGAGAGGGGGGGGGAGGGGAGAGGGGAGGAGAGGAGGAGAGAGGAGGGGAGAGAGAGGAGGGGGAGAGAGAGGGAGGGGGAGGAGAGAGGGAGGGGGGAGAGGGAGAGAGGAGGAGGAGAGAGAGGGGGAGGGGGAGAGGAGAGGGGGGAGAGAGAGGAGGGGGAGGAGAGGAGGAGGGAGGGAGGAGGAGAGGAGGAGAGAGGGGAGAGGGGGAGGGGAGGCGAGGGGAGGAGAGGAGAGGGGGAGAGAGGGAGGGGGGAGAGGGAGGGGGAGAGAGAGAGAGGGAGGAGAGGAGGGAGGGGGGAGAGAGGGGGGGGAGAGGGAGAGAGAGGAGGAGTTAAGTTACAGTAAGTTAAGGAGGTAAGTATGGGGATGAGGAGAGGGGAGGAGAGAGAAGAGGGGAGGGGAGGGGAGGAGAGGAGAGGAAGGAAGGAAGGAAGGAGGGAGGGAGAAAGAGATGGGGAGGGGGAAAGGGGGATAGTGGGGGAGGAGCGAGAGAGGGAGAGAGAGAGGGGGGGAGAGGCGAGGGGGGGGAGGAGAGGGGGGGGGAGGAGGAGAGGGAGAGGGGAGGAGAGGTGAGGGAGGGAGAGAGGCGAGGGGAGGAGGAGAGGGGGGGAGAGGGAGAGGGGGGGGAGAGGCGAGGGGGGAGGGGAGAGAGGAGGGGGGGAGAGAGGAGGGGGGAGAGAGGAGAGGGGGGAGAGGGAGGAGGGGGGAGAGGCGGGGGGGGAGAGGGAGGGGGGAGAGAGGAGGAGAGAGGCGAGAGGGGGAGGAGGCGAGGGGGGGAGAGGAGAGGGGGGGAGAGGAGAGAGGTGAGAGGGGAGAGAGAGCGAGGGGGAGCAGAGAGGCGAGGGGGGGGAGAGGGAGAGGGGCCAACAGTTTATGGTTTGCCGAAACCTCCCACTATCTCGAGTTGAATCCCTTGAGTTGCTGAACCACACTGTGAAGCATCTGGGTTAGTTTTATCTGAAAGTCCCACATTTAAAAGTCTGCTCACACTCCATCCTTCCAACCAGGCTCAGGGTCTCTCTCCCAGTTGGAATCATAGAGTCACTCGGCAATGAAGCAGCCAACTCGTCCATGCCGATCAAGATGCCCCGTCTACACTTGTCCCACCTGCCTGCATTTGGCCAAAATCTCTCTAAATCCTTCCAATCCATGTACCTGTCCAAGTGTCTCAGCTAAGTCCTCCAGCAGCTTTCCACGTACCCACCACCCTGTGTGTGAAGAAGGGTCTCGACCGCAAACATCACCTATGCCTTCACTCCATCGATGCTGCCTCACCCGCTGAGCTTCTCCAGCATTTTTGTCTACCCTGTGTGTGAAAGTTGTCTCTCAAGTTCCTATTAAATCTTTCCCTTCTCACCTTAAACCTATCTCCTCCAGTTCTTGATTCCCCTGCCCTGCATAAAAGATTCTGGCCATTCTTAAGTTCTAGGAGCAGAATTAGGCCATTCGGCCCATCGAGTCTACTCCGCCATTCAATCATAAGCTCGTAAGTGATAGGAGCACAATCAGGCCATTCGGCCCATCAAGTCGACTCCGCCATTCAATCATTAGTTCGTAAGTGATTGGAGAACAATCAGGCCATTCGGCCCATCGAGTCTACTCCGCCATTCAATCATAAGTTCGTATGTGATAGGAGCACAATTAGGCCATTTGGTCCAGCAAGTCAATTCCATCATTCATTCATGGCTGATCTAACTTTCCCTCTTCAACCCCATTCTCCTGCCTTCTCCCCATAAACCCTGACACCCCCACTACTCAAGAATCTATCGATCTGCACCTTAAAAACATCCATTGACTTGGCCTCTAACAGCCTTCTGCTATCTACTCCCCTCGTGGTTTTAAACACTAATTATTTGACAGTTAGCCTGAAGGGCCAAGAGACTATTTGTTCACGACAAATTCAAATGCACTACATAAATTTAAGTTGTTGCTGGGTCAGAGTTCAATTGGCTTGCAGATTGAATCAGCTGGGCAACTGGGACTTGATGGGCGTGTGGAGTGCCCAGAGGGCTGAGAGCAGCAGCTCTTCCTTTTCCATGCGCGTTGTTTCACAGTATCCAGCAAAGATCCTATAGCGAGCAAGATAGATCACTCGACGGAAAAGACGTAGTACGGTCATGTGCAGATTCATGTGTTATTTTCAGCCCCATTTCCGTAACCGGCTTCCGTCTCTGCACCAAAGATCCCATAGGATACTAGTGCGGAGACGGAAGCCGGTTACGGGAACATCCTCGTAGAAATAAAAGCTATTTGGGAAAAATTCTCTCCTCAATTTCAGAATTATAATTTATTAACACAAACTGTTCCCTCGCAACGTTGATTACACGTCGGGTCGGGTTACTGAAATGGATGAAAAAAGGCCCACGTTCCGTTCCGCTCCGTTGCGTACCCAATGCATTTAACAGGAGTGGTCTTTGGTATCCAGCTATCCGGTTTGGGAAGTGGAGATGTAACCAGAGAGGGGCCTTCACTGTGCGTTGCTCTCACATTGTCTACTGGGTCCACAGCAAGAAGAATAAAGAGACGCTGTGTCTCTCCCTCAAGCAGTTTCGCTCATGTCCAGTATTAGGTAGCACAACATGGTGTAGCCACAGACAACTAGAACAAGGGACTCTCTCATTAAAATGACTCTGATGACTGTCGAATGCGTCAGTATTGGGAACAAAGCACCCACATGAAATGTTCAACGCAGACAAATCAGAAATCAGAGTAAAAGCCTCAAGCACCTCGTATGTTCCTCTCCCATCCTGCGAACTACGTGCCCTCCTGAGGAATTTGAACGTGGCGATTGTTCGGACTTGGACTGCGTCCCATCTTACAGAGACGGAGAGAAAAGCATTTCACTAACAGGAGCAGCGTGGAAAATCACAGCCGCTGAAATGAACGTCTAATGAGGAGATGGAGGGAGGGTATGAATGAATTAATGAATGAATGAATGAAAGAAAGATCACAGGTTGTGGCTACACGGTGGCGCAGCGGTAGAGTTAGATAATAGGTGCAGGAGTAGGCCATTTGGCCCATCGAGCCAGCACCGCCATTCAATGTGATCATGGCTGATCATCCCCAATCAGTACCCCTTTCCTGCCTTCTCCCCATATCCCCAGACTCTGCTATATTTAAGAGCCCTATCTAGCTCTCTCTTGAAAGTATCCAGAGAACTGGCCTCCACCGCCCTTTGAGGCAGAGAATTCCACAGACTCACAACTCTCTGTGAGAAAAAGTGTTTCCTCGTCTCCGTTCAAAATGGCAAAATTCTTAACGTCTTACCCCTTTATTCGTTACAACGTGAACACGCCAACTGATTGGAAGAATCGGCAGAGACAAACTGTGGAAGGGAATGGGGGTTAAAGGAAATCAAAGCAGGGAATTAGTTGTGAGTGAGTGAGGTCGCGATAAGGGAGCAGGAATGATGCGGAATCAGATGTGGATCCTACACTGTGACAGGTTTATGTCAGTCTTCACCACCCCCACTTACAAGTGATGTAGGTGCCTACATCAAGTGGAGGTTGTGTACACTGACATAAACATCATGAGTCAGGAGTATTTAATACATATGTAATGTATTAGCTGGCATCCAACTGGAAATGAGTACAAGTACTAGCAATGTTTAAGAAGGAACTGCAGATGCTGGAAAAATCAAAGGTAGACAAAATTGCTGGAGAAACTCAGCGGGTGAGACAGGATCTATGGAGCGAAGGAAATAGGTGACGTTTCGGGTCAAGACCCGAAACGTCACCTATTCCTTCGCTCCATAGATGCTGCCTCACCCGCTGAGTTTCTCCAGCATTTTTGTCTACCTACAAGTACTAGCACCATAGGATTAGGACAGAGGTATACAGTGACGGTGTTAAGATTTAATAGGAATCTGAGCGACATCTTTATCCACACAAAGGGTGGTGGGTGTACAGAACAAGCTGCCGGAAGAGGTAGTTGAGGAAGGGACTATCATCATCATCATCATCGGCGGTCACTCGAAACGAGTATGACTGTCCGCTCCTCTCCGTGGGGTCATCTACTTGTGGGTCTGCCGACGTCTGTGCAGGCCGATCCGCGATCCACAAATCTTGATGCAATGTGGGCAGTGGAGACTGGCGGTGGTTGGTAGTCGTCGGACCCTCTTCTCTCTCTCTCTCCTTACGGTGCTGTCGCTTTGTCTCTGTGACACGGCGTAGCTCCGTTCACAACGTTTAAGAAACATTTGGACAGGTACGTGAATAGGACAGGTTTGGAGGGATGGAATTCCATCTGTGATATTCTCTGCCTTAGAGGGCGGTGGAGGCAGGTTTTCTGGATGCTTTCAAGAGAGAGCTAGATAGGGCTCTTAACAATAGAGTCAATAGACAATAGACAATAGGTGCAGGAGTAGGCCATTTGGGCCTTCGAGCCAGCACCGCCATTCAATGTGATCATGGCTGATCATCCCCAATCAGTACCTCGTTCCTGCCTTCTCCACCTCCCGACTCCGCTATTTTTAAGAGCCCTATCTAACTCTCTTGAAAGCATCCAGAGAACCGGCCTCCACCGCCCTCTGAGGCAGAGAATTACACAGACTCACCACTCTGTGAGAAAAAGAGTCTATTGACCAAACGCAGGCAGGTGAGACTAGTGTAGACGGGGCATGTTGGTCTGCATGGGCAAGTTGGGCCGAAGGGCCTGTTTCCATGCTGTATGATTCTCTGACTAACTTTTTATCCAAGACGTGCCCCCTGAAAGGGATGTTAGCACAGCTGGCCAGAGAGGTGCGGGTTAATCAGTGTTCAATGTCAGAATGATTAACATGTTGGAACCCAATCAAGTGGTTCACATCACAGTGTAATTACGAAAGTTATGCCGAAATGGTTCAGAAGTCAGCCAAAGACTGGAAGACTGCATTGAGAGACGAACCACTGCTGTAGCCGTGACATAAATGGAATGATTCACTGCGCGTACAGCAGAATAAATAAAATAAACAGTTCTAAGAACTATAACGAGGTGGGATTAGATCCAGTTAGGTCAAGAGTGCATTAATGGAGAGACATCTGTCTCATACACTCAGCACTTCAATACATTTGCACACAACCACAGCATGTGCAGGGAACAGAAGCAACACTGTTTAAAACAGGAGTATGGATTTTAATAATCTTCGCTATCAGCCTACTTCAACAGGATAAAATCAGAAATAAAAGCAGAGTACTCTCATCGAGAAAGAGAAAGAAAAAGAGAGAGAGAGAGAGAGAGAGATAGAGAGTCGTGTTTCAGATCAGAGGCCTGCAATGCATCAGACAAACCAGCCTCCACCTTATCGACTCCATCTCCACTTGATACCTCGCAAGAAAGCAGCCGACAAAATCAAGGGCCACAGGGAGACACTAACTGCTGGAGCAACTTAGCGGGACAGGCAGCATCTCTGGAGAGAAGGAATGGGTGACGTTTCAGGTCGAGACCCTGAAGAAGGGTCCAGTATTTTGGGTCCACCTTTGATTTAAACCAGCAACTGCAGTTCTTTCCTACACATAATCAAGGACCAGTCACATCCCTGTCATTCCCTCTTCTACCCCCCACCTGTCAGGCAGAAGATACAGAAGCTTGAGGGTATGTACCACCAGACTCAGGAACAGTGTCTTCCCTGCCGTTATCAGACTAGTTCAGTTCAGTTTCAGCTCAGTTGAGTTTATTGTCACGTCTTATATCTATATATCTATAAGATTATATCTTATATCTATTAGATTAATCTATAACTTAATATTCCATGTTAGGTCTGACGCATGATTGGTCAGTTGCGGTCCAACTCAATGTCAGACGTGCTTTGATTGGATAATTATTACTCGGAAAATTGGAGGTTTTTCTCATTTTTAAAAATATGTGCAGGTTTTGTTCTTGACGGGTTTCAGGTATGATTTACATAATATTTTTACACAATATGTTAAAAATACAGGTAGATACATAATTTGGGTCACAAAATGAAATGAAAAAGCAACTCGGCCCACAGCCAAGATTAATCTATAACTTAATGTTATATATAATGTCTGTGGAATTCTCTGCCTCACAGGTTGGTGGAGGCCGGTTCTCTGGATGCTTTCAAGAGAGAGCTAGATAGGGCTCTTAAAAATAGCGGAGTCAGGGGATATATGGGGAGAAGGCAGGAACGGGGTACTGATTGGGGATGATCAGCCATGATCACATCGAAGGGCCGAATGGCCTACTCCTGCACCTATTGTCTAATGTCTATTGTCTATTAATATTCCATGTTATGTCTGTAAACTAAACATTCTTGACTCAGGAATAGAACAGAAACAACAAACTGGATTGAACAAGTAAGGGCCTCAAAAGGAGTAGAAAGATGTGGAGAATGAGGTGAATATGCTGAAAGACAGTCAATGGAGCTGAGAAAGCAAGTGGGGGGTAGGAAGGGTAGATTGAGTAAATAGGTGTAGTGCAGTATGTATGTATGGGAAAACCAAATAAACAGTTGTTAGTAAGATTGAGACTAGGGCTGGATCCAGGTGGTAGCATAATCAAGCATTAATATCCCCCCACAGACTGAAAATACCATTAGCATTCCACACATTATGACAATCAAAGGAAATGCAATTTAAAGTTAGCCGCTCTACTCTTCCTGTCTGTCAATCCAACGTAGTCAGCAAAGATCCTATAGCGAGCAAGATAGTCCACTTGATGAAAAAGACGTAGTAAGGTCATGGGCAGATTCATTTAATTTAGGGCCCCATTTCCGTAACCGGCTTCCGTCTCTGCACCAAAGATCCCGTAGGATACTAGTGCGGAGACGGTTACGGAAACATCCTCGTAAAAATAAAAGTTATTTGGTAAAAATCTTCTCCTCATTTTCAGAATTATAATTTATTAACACAAACTGTTCCCCCGCAACGTTGATTACACAGCGAGTCGGGTCGGGTTACTGAAATGGATAAAAAAAGGCCCACGTTCCGCTCCGTTGCATACTACACGTCAGCCCATTGCATTTAGCAGGAGTGGTCTATAGGATCTTTGGTAGTCAGATTTAGGTCTCCTTTCTGGTGAAGCGGTATGGATGATTTAAGCTCCAGACACCGGCTGCCTTTCATACCACACCCAGATGACCTGTATTCTTTCTGTTGTGAAAGAGCATACAATCACAGGGTGAACACAAAAACAACAGAGTAATTCTGCGGGTCAGGCAGCATCTCTGGAGGATATCATGGATAGGTGACGTCTCGGGTTGGGATCCTTCTTCACACTGATTGTAGTGCGGTGGGGTGGAAAATGGAAGCAAGAAAACAAATTGGACAAATCAGGGCCGCCAATAGATGACCACGGGCAGGTAAGGTTTTCAAATAGACAGATTGTTGGCATGGGGCGGTGTGTTCCTGGGGTATTGTGTGCAGTTTTGGTCCCCTAATTTGAGGAAGGACATTCTTGGTATTGAGGAAGTGCAATGTAGGTTTACAAGGTTAATTCCAGGGATGGCGGGACAGACGTATGATGAAAGAATGGAGTGGCTGGGCTTGTTTACTCTGAAGTTTAGAAGGATGAGAGGGTATCTTATTGAAACATATACGATTATTAAGGGTTTGGACATGCTGGAGGCAGGAAACATGTTCCCAATGTTGGGGGAGTCCAGAACCAGGGGCCACAGTTTAAGAATAAGGGGTAAGCCATTTAGAACGGAGATGAGGAAACACTTTTTCTCACAGAGAATTGTGAGTCTGTGGAATTCTCTGCCTCAGAGGGCGGTGGAGGCAGGTTCTCTGGATGCTTTCAAGAGAGAGCTTGATAGGACTCTTAAAGTTAGTGGAGTCATGGGGATATGGGGAGAAGGTAGGAAAGGAGTACTGATTGTGGATGATCAGCCATGATCACATTGAATGGCAGTGCTGGCTCGAAGGGCAGAATGGCCTACTCCTGCACCTATTGTCTATTGTTCCCTGGGATATATATCTTTGCCAACTGTGGAACTGGTTTACTGACTTTTAGTGCAGGAAGGGGGGAGAAGAAGAGTGAGGGGGAGGGAGATGTCTATCTAAAATTAGAGACTTCAACGTTCACACCGTTGGGTTGTGGGAATATGAGGTGCCGTTTCCCCTAGTTTGTGTGTGGCCTTACTCTGGTAATGGAGGCGGCCCAGGACGGAAAAGTCAGTGTGGGAATGGGAAGGGCAGTTGAAATGGTTGGCAAGCGGGAGATCCAGCAGGTCAAGTCAAGTCAAGTCACTTTTATTTCTATAGCACATTTAAAAAACAACTCTCATTGGCCAAAGTGCTTTACATTGGTGGAGATACTAACGTTATACAACATTGGTTCATAGATTAAGTACATACATAAATACATACATATAGCCCTCCCTCAGAGGACGTCAAGAAAGGCTTGAGAGTAAAGATGAGTTTTGTCGCGACTTAAAGGAGTCGATGGAGGGGGCAGTTCTGATGGGAAGAGGGATGCTGTTCCACAGTCTAGAAGCTGCAACCACAAAGGCGCGGTCGCCCCTGAGCTTATGCCTAGACCGCGGGATGTTCAGTAACCCCAAGGCTGCTGATCAGAGGGACCTGGAGGTGGTGTAGTGGGTAAGCAGACTTTTGATGTAGGTGGGGGCAACCCCGTTAAGGGCTTTGTAAACATAAAGAAGGATCTTTAAATTTATTCGGAACCGCACAGAGAGCCAGTGGAGAGAGGCCAGAATCGGGGTGATGTGGTCCCTTTTTCGGGTGCCCGTCAGGAATCTCGCTGCAGCGTTTTGGACCAGTTACAGGCGGGACAGTGAAAATTGGCTGATGCCAGTGTAGAGGGAGTTGCAGTAGGTCTGCAGTGTGTTTTATTACAGTCACACGACACGTCCCACTGACAGCAGCACGAAGGCAGACTGGGTGATGTTTATTCCAATAATCGGATTGACCTTTTCCTCTCTGGATTTAATTACTGGCTTATCTTGTAACCACTATACGGGACAATAAACAAAGCAAAGAGAGCAACACAGCACAGAAACGGGCACTTCGGCCCAACTTGCCCACGCCCATCAAGATACCCCATCTACACTAGTCCCACCTGCCCGCGTTTGGCCCATATCCCTCCAAATCTTTCCTATCCATGCACCTGTCCAAGTGTGTAAGAAAGAACTGCAGATGCTGGTAAAATCGAAGGTAGACACAAAATGCTGGAGTAGCTCAGCGGGTGAGGCAGCATCTATGGAGAGAAGGAATGGGAGACCCATTCCTTCTCTCCATAAATGCTGCCTCATCCGCTGAGTTACTCCAGCATTTTGTGTCTACCTGTCCAAGTGTCTTTTAAACATTGTGATAGTAGTACCTTCCACTACTACCTCTTCTGACAATAGACAATAGGTGCAGGAGTAGGCCATTTGGCCCTTCGAGCCACATTCAATGTGATCATGGTTGATCATCCCCAATTAGTATCCCGTTCCTGCCTTCTCCCCATATCCTCTGACTCCGCTCCGCTCAGGCAGCTCATTCCATATACCCACCACTTTCTGTGTGAAAGATTCCTATTAAATCTTTCCCCTCACACCATAAACCCATGTCCGCTGGATTCCCCGCTCTTGGTAAAGGACTCCACATCTACCTAGTCCCCTCATGATTTCACACACCTCTATAAGATCACCCCGCATCCTCCTGCGCTCCCAGCCTGCCCAGCCCTCAAATCCTGGCAAAATCCTTGTAAATCTTCTCTGCACTTAACAACATCTAGTTTAACAAACATCCTTCCTGTAGCAGAAGTGACCAAAATAGTGGTCTTTGTGAACCTCATCTGCTGCCTCTCCAGTTGAATCTTGTTTTCAGCATTGTTGCCAATAATGTCTCCTCCTGACTTATTCGACACTTAAAGCAAAGTTTTCTGTAAATTCACCCCCTTCCTGTAATGGGCCGACCAGAATTGCACACAATAGTCCGAATGCGGCCTGACCATAGTCTTATCCAAAACGTCACCTATCTACGTTCGCCAAAGATGCTGCTTGTCCTTTTGAGTTACTTCAGCACTTTGTGTCTTTCTTTTTGCATAAACCAACATCTGCAGTTCTAGGGCAGAGTTGCTGCCTCACAGCGTCTGAGACCCGGGTTCGATCCTGACTACGGGTGCTGTCCGTACAGAGTTCCTCCTTGTGATCGCCTGGGTTTGCTCCTGGTACTCCGGTTTCCTCCCACACATCAAAGATGTGCAGGTACATAGGTTAACTGGCTTCTGTGATTTGTAAATTGTCCTTAGTGTGTAGGATAGTGCTGGTGTACGGGGTGATCGCTTGTCGGCGTGGACTTGGTTGGCCGAAGGGCCTGCTTTCACACTGTACCTCTAAAGTCTAAAGTTCCTCGTATCTCCTTACCAACCTTTCTACTCAACCGACCGATAAACTGCAGATGCTGGTAAAATCGAAGGTAGACACAAAATGATGGAGCAACTCAGCGGGTGAGGCAGCATCTATGGAGAGACTGATGAAGGTAAGCAGCCCGTATGCAAGGTGACAAATGTATAATGTACAGGACAATGACCACTTGCTAAACCCTCTGCCAGCAACGGAGAGAGGAAACTGAGAAAGAAAGAGAGAATCAGATGGAGCACTTCAGTGAGAGTCAAGCATGAATCACTGAGTCTAGTTATCTGATTCATAGACGCCAGACAACAACTTTGCAAAGCTCCCACAAATCAATCTCGTGAGTGGTTCATTTTAATGCATTTGCATCTGGAAAATGAGATCAAGTTCGAGTATTTTAAAATCATGTTAGGAAGCAAGCAATCAGTAGTTCCATAGGCCATTAGGAATACAAAGGCTCAAATCAACCTACATCCACATCAAAGGACGGCTGGTTAATGATTGAGTCGAGTTGCCCACCATCAGACAGGACATACTGCATTAGTGCGATGTCTGAAAACTATCTGAAATTTAAATCCAACACTAAAGCCCCTGTCCCAATTACGTGTCCTTGGCACGCCAATTATGTGACTTCGTCGTCGCGTTGAGGCGTGATGGTCCCGCGAGAGTCGCGCGCGTCATCATGGGCCCGCACAGCCGTCTGGAGCGTGTGACATTTGAAGATGGATGCAAAATGCAGGAGTAACTCAGCGGGACCGGCAGCATCTCTGGAGAGAAGGAATGGGTGATATTTCGGGTCGAGACTCTTCTTCAGTCTGAAAGAAGTGTTTTGACCCGAAACGACATCGATTGCTTCTCTCCAGAGATGCTGCCGGTCCCGCTGAGTTACTCCTGCATTTTGTGTCTATCTTCAATCTTCTTGGCCCCGCTCTGGGAGTACAAGTGGGGGCGGATCCGGACCGCAACGGCCGTGAGCCCCAGGCCGAGTTCGAAGATCGTTTGCCTACTTCTGCTGCTGTTGAAGGTGAGACTTGCGTCACGCCAGGGTCTTGGGCCTGTCCCACTTTGGCCGTCAGTTACCCAACAGGCCGGTGGCGCGCAAAGATTTCTTGCAAGACAAAGTCCACACTCCCCCACGCCACTCCATGAGCCTGTCTTCGCGCTACCCACACGCTAGCAGGTCACGTAAATGGCGTGCGAAAGACAGTCAAGTGCGACAGGCCCCTTATAGTATGGTAGACACAGAGTGCTGGATTAGTTCCGCGGGTCATCTCTGGAGAAAATGGAGGTGACATTTCGAATCGGGACCCTTCTTCAGAGAGTCTGGAGAAGAATCTCGACATAAAACGTCGCCCATCTGGTAAAGTGAAAAAACTATTTTTATTATGTGCTATACAGCCAGCGAAAAAAACTATACATGATTACAATCTAGCCGTCCACAGTGTACAGGGACAGTGTACAGGATAAAGGGAATGACATTTAGTGTAAGATAAAGAGCAGTAAAGTCCAATTAAAGATAGTTTGAAGGTCTACAATGAGGTAGATAGTAGCTGAGGACCGCTCTCATAGGGTGTAGACACAAAATGCTGGAGTTACTCAGCGGGTCAAGCAGCATCTCTGGAGAAAAGGAATTTGTGACGTTTCGGGTCGAGACACTTCTTCAGACTGAAAGGATGGTTCGGTTGCCTGATAACAACCTGATGGAGTGGGGTGGAGTTCCCTCTCACAATGTGAACAAATCTCTGCCAGTCCGCTGCCAGGCACAAAAGGTTTGGTTGTTTCAAATATAGCCGGGTGATGGTGAAGGATCACACACCACATTAAACAATTAATTTTGGTGATAAATATATTTAGCTGTGTTAATAAAACCACATCAGGTCCGTAAAACATCAAGGAACGATTTTTAATAGAATGAGGGGGGGGGGGGGGGGGGGGGGGGGGGGGGGGGGGGGGGGGAATAAAAAAGGGAAAGAAAGCAGGTTATTTTACACTGCTGAATTGGCTTGTGTTTGTAATTACACAAAAGTGCTTTGGTGCAGGCTTGAGTTGCACAATTTGAAGCGCAGTTTAGGCTGAACTTTGTGCAGGGAAGAAATGGTTTCAACCAAAGACAGGCACAAAAAGCTGGAGTAGCTCAGCGGCTCAGCCAGCATCTCTGGAGAAAAGGTATAATTGACATTTTGGGTCGAGACCCTTGTTCAGAAAGTCTGAACTAGGCACGGCAGAAAATTCACTGCCTTTCGTTTAGTCACTGTTGGTTTATTCATGGGCTGTAAAAAAATAAATACGGAGTACTTTTATCTCAAACTGCAACCAGCTGTCCTTGCCTGTCCCGTGAACTTATGAATTATGTGCATTAAAATTCAGCAGCGGGAGTCCTTGGTGGATGGAGGGTTGGGCGGGCGAGTTGGGCGTGAATGTGCAGGTCACTCTCTGCCCGTGCTGTCAGAATGGAGCATGGAATACCTACCCTCAGCTCTCCCACTGCTGACCTCGGTGTTAAATATAGCCCAGCTGCTACAAGCCTCTGTAGGAAGGGCTCTTCAAACACTGCCCGGCTCCACATAATCTGCCCCGGGGGGATATGGTTCCTGGTAAGACACACTCTGGGAAAACACTAGACAGCTTGTGTTCCCATGAAATTCAGTGTCACTATGATTAAATCAATAAAAATGTACAATCTTAAACCAAAATGTGGATTCCATTAGCATTGGAGAAGAATGCTTCAGTACTTCAAACATTAAAAATCACATTTTGAAATGGAATTCTTTTGTAAATAAGTAAAATTCATTATTTCCCTGGTATTCAGCTTTGGGGCCGGTTCGATTGAAGCCATGCCAAGTTAGCCTGCACAGATCAAGGCCGTTCTTAATATAGAAAAGCAGAGAGCCAACCTGGTGTAGCCTTTCCACCAACTCTAAAAGGGGAGTGTTCAGTTTTACAGGGCCTTTCACAATTTTGCTAAAGCAGTTTACAGCCAGTGCAGTTCTGATGGAACACAGCACACCCAGGCACCACTCTCTTTGGTCTGCCCGAGCATTGTTGACCTCCCAGCGGAGCGAGATGTCCGTCGGGGAATGTTGCCGACTGGCCCGCTGCAGGAGTACGTGCTGAGGGACGCGCTGAAGCTCGGTGCAGCCAACGCCAAGGCTTGGTGGAGGGGAGGACCACAGTCTAGGGTCCTTCTGCTGCTGGACATGGGGGGCAGGGTGTGGTGGAGACGCCCCTCAAAATAGGGAATGGATATCACGCCAGTGGGGCCACATGAGTGGCAAGGGTGAAGGGGGTGAAATTGTATGATTTGTGTAAACACTATTGAATGTATGTATAGCCTCCGAGAATGTCAGTGATTTTTTGCACAGTTCCTGTATTGTACATATTTTTTACTTGGATAAAGTTTATTTTGATTTTTTTAAAAGCAACCCAGGTGAGACAGAGACAGAGAGGCAGAGGCAGAGGCAGAGACAGAGGAAGAGACAGAGGCAGGGGAAGAGACAGAGGCAGAGGAAGAGAAAGATGGGAAGAGATAGATAGAGAGGGGGGGGGAAGAGACAGAGAGAGGGGAAGAGAGAGAGACAGAGAGGGGGCGATGAGGCAGAGAGAGAGAGAGAGAGGCGAAGGGACAGAGAGGGAGAGGGGAAGAGAGATAGCGAACGGGGAAGAGACAGAGAGGGAGGGAGAGAGAGGGGAGAAAGAGAGGGGGAAGATACAGAGATAGGGGACAGGACAGAGAGAGCGAGGGGAGGGAAGAGACTGAGAGAGTGAAGAGAGAGGGGAAGAGAGAGAGGAAGAGAGAGAGGAAGAGAGAGAGAGAGAGGGGAAGAGACAGAGAGAGAGGTGAAGAGACAGACAGAGAGAAAGGGGAAGAGTTAGAGGAAGACAGAGAGAGAGAGAGAGAGAGAGAGAGAGAGAGAGAGAGAGAGAGAGAGGGGGAAGAGACAGACAGATGATGAGAGAGCCCTCCAAGCCTTCAGGCACCCCAGTGTTTTACAGACAATTAAGTACAATTGGTGGCTAGACCTCTGCCACAGTGGGCAGCCGGCAGCTGCCAGCACGGAGTACATCACTTAGCAACTGTCTCATCGTGATGTCACCCCCACCACACCCTAAGTGCAGTAGTTAGTTCCAGGCACAGACTGTGCTGGTTGACAGACACCACAATCAGCAAGACAGGCAGCTACTTGGTTGGAATTGTCCATCACATCCAGGGACTCAGACACGCAGTGTGTCCTGCGCACAACACTCATGCTGGCTGCGTTTTGTTTTTGCTCAGAGCAGCACTACACAACGTCTCTGCTCAATCCCCAGGCTTGTATGCAGAGTGGAAGCACAACCTGGAGCTCGACTTTCCAAACTGGGGACAGAGGATGAGGTACTTTCCCCTGCCACCGCAGGAGATGCAACACCTGCCCCTATACCACCCCCCTCGACTCCATCCAAGGACCCCGACAGTCCTTTCAGGTGAGGCAGAGGTTCATTTGCACCTCCTCCAACCTCATCTACTATCTGCCGTTCTACTATATATCGGTGAGCGTTTCGTTGAACACCTCTCCTCAGTTCGCCATGGCCCACGTGATCACCAAACATTTTAACATCCTTTCCTACTCCCATACAGACCATTCTGTCCTGGGCCTCCTCCATTGTCAGAGTGAAGCCCAGCACAAATTGGAAGATCAGCCAATCATATCTGGCTTGGGCAGCTTACACCCCAGCTTATGAACATTGACTTCTCGAACTTCAAGTAACCCCTTGCAGTCCCTCCCTCTCCATCCTTCCCCCATCCTAGTCCTGGAATCATGGACGCAAGCTCTGCTTTGTTCTATACCTTCCCATACATCTAGTATCGTCCTCCCTGACTCTCAGTCTGATGAACAGTCTCCACCCGAAACGCCACCTATTCCTTTTCTCCAGAGATGCTGCCTGTCCCGCTGAGCATTTTGTGTTCATCTTTGGTGTAAACCAGCATTGCAGTTCCTTCCTACACAGGCCTTGTCTAATGATTACACTACACACCTTGGTTTCTGCTTCTAAAAACTGGTGACGTAGTGTCACCGGTGATGTATCATATTTGTTTATTGTATATTTATTGTTGTGTTGTTGCATTAATATGCCTGTAAAAGCTGCAACGAGTAAGAATTTCACTGTTCCGTTCCAAGTACATGCGACAATTAATTATTATTGGACTCTAATGGGCCTGTCCCACTTGGCGGATTTTTCGGCGACTGCCGACGTCATTGACTGACGTATCAGGGTCGCCGAAAGATTTTGAACATTTTCAAAATCCAGCGGCGACAAAAAAAATGTGGCGACACTTGAGGAAACACCGCGCGTCAACACGTCACGACTTTTTCGGTGACTTGATACGTCAGTCAATGATGCCCGCAGTCGGCAAAAAAATTGGCAAGTGGGACATGCCCTTAAGTCATTCAGCATGTCCCCAGTGACTTACAAACTTCTACAGATGTACCTGAGGCCCAGCGCAAATTGGAGGAACAGCGCCTCATATTTCACCTGGGGAGTTCACCCCAGCAGTATGAACATTGACTTCTTTAACTTCAAGTAACCCTTGCTTTCCCTCTCACTCCATCCCCTCCCACTTCTCCCACTAGTCTTACTGTTTCCAACTTGTCTGTTTGCTTTGTTACCTTCTCCCAACTAACTATGATCTATTCTTCATTTTCCTTGTTCTCCATTCCCTTAGTTCTTTTTTCACACCTTACACTTCCTTATCCATGTATTGCCCACTCCCCTGACATCAGTCTGAAGAAGGGTCTCACCCCGTAACATCACCCATTCCTCTCCAGTGATGCTGCCTGTCCTGCTGAGTTACTCCTGCATTTTGTGTCTATCTTTGATAGAAAACACACTGTCATCCTCCAGTCCAGCGGACGAAGCCGCTGTTGCGGGAGCTCCAGAGAACCGGTCAACAACCTGGGACCTGCGAGCTCCCGACGCTATCGTCCACTGGGCCCGCGGCCGAGCATCCAAAGTCGGGTCGCCGCGGCAACGCCACCACAGCACCGAAGTCGGGCCAGCCTCGCGTTGGTAAGTAAGTCCTGGCTCTGCCTCCGAAGCCTCAAGGTCGGTCCCAGTTGGAGGCCGCCAGCTCCGCCATTAGGCCACAGCGCAGACGGAGATGGAGACGGGGGATACGACAAGAAAAGGTCGCATCCCCCCCGAGGGAAGAGACTAAAAATAAGTTTCTCCCAGCCCCCCACACATACACTATTAAAATAAACTGAAATAAACTAAAACAACAGGAACAAAAAGAACAAAAAAAAAGAAAAGTCAAACAGACTGCAGGCGAGCCACTTCCGGACTTTCAGTGACTGATGTACAAGCACACCCAGGTCTCGTTACACCTCCCCTTTTCCTAATCTGACATTATTCAGATAATAATCTAACTTGCTGTTCTTGCCACCAAAGTGGATAACTTCACATTTATGCACATTATACTGCATCTGCCATGCATCTGCCCACTCACCCAACCTATCCAAGTCACCCTGCAGCCTCATAGCATCCTCATCGCAGAGCACACTGCCACGCAGCTTTGTGTCATCCGCAAACTTGGAGATGTCACATTTAATGCCCTCGTCTAAATAAATGGGGTCCCAGCACCGAGCCTTGCGGCACCCCACTGGTCACTGTCTGCCATTCTGAAAAAGACCTGATAATTCCTACTCTTTGCTTCCCGTCACCTAACCAGTTCTCTATCCAATGAGTATAAAAGTTGGGAGGTCATGTTGCAGTTGTATAAGACGTTGGTGAGACCGCATTTAGAATATTGTGTCCAGTTCTGGGCACCATGTTACATGTTATCGGAAAGATATTGTCAAGCTTGAAAGGGTTCATAAAAGATTTACGAGATTGTTGCCAGAACTAGAGGGTGTGAGCTATAGGGAGAGGTTGAGTAGGCTGGGTCTCTTTTGGACTGTAGAAGGATCTCAACCCAAAACCTCATCCATTCCTTCTCTCCAGAGATGCTGCCTGTCCCGCTGAGTTACTCCAGCTTTGTTGTGTCTACCTTTGGTTTAAACCAGCATCTGCAGTTCCTTCCTATATAGATAGATTCTTGATTAGTACGGGTGTCAGGGGTTATGGGGAGAAGGCAGAAGAATGGGGTTAGGTGGGAGAGATAGATCAGCCATGATTGAATGGCGAAGTAGACTTGATGGGCCGAATGGCCTAATTCTCCTTCTATCACTTAAGTGATAAAGGGCTGCAAGCAGTGGAACTGGTAGGGTGATTAAGGTTGTGAACGGAGAGAGGGAATGGCGTAGTAAATTTAAAAAACAAAATCGGGAACTAACAAAAAGCAGGTAAAATAGCAAAATGATTTGAGTATAGGAGCAGGGAGGTTCTACTGCATTTGTACAGGGTCTTGGTGAGACCACACCTGGAGTATTGCGTACAGTTTTGGTCTCCTAATCTGAGGAAAGACATTCTTTCCATAGAGGGAGTACAGAGAAGGTTCACCAGACTGATTCCTGGAATGTCAGGACTTTCATATGAAGAAAGACTGGATAGACTCGGCTTGTAATCGCTAGAATTTATAAGATTGAGGGGGGATCTTATAGAAACTTACAAAATTCTTAAGGGGTTGGACAGGCTAGATGCAGGAAGATTGTTCCCGATGTTGGGGAAGTCCAGAAGAAGGGGTCACAGTTTAAGGATAAGGGGGAAATCTTTTAGGACCGAGATGAGGAAAACATTTTTCACACAGAGAGTGGTGAATCTCTGGAATTCTCTGCCACAGAAGGTAGTTGAGGTCAGTTCATTGGCTATATTTAAGAGGGAGTTAGATGTGGCCCTTGTGGCTAAAGGGATCAGGGGGTATGGAGAGAAGGCAGGTACGGGATACTGAGTTGGATGATCAGCTATGATCATATTGAATGGCGGTGCAGGCTCGAAGGTCCGAATGGCCTACTCCTGCACCTATTTTCTATGTTTCTAAAATGGCCGGGGGGGGGGGGGGGGGGGGGGGCGGGGGGCGGGGGGGGGGGGAGATAGGGAGATAGTCCAATACAAAGAGTACAATTAGGGACAGCCTAAGGTGCAGGGGTGTGGACCCTCCTTTGACACTGTCAACAAGACTAAATACCAGATGTAAAATTCCACAGGCTTGGAGCATGGTTATTCTGCTCCTCCAGCAGCACAACTCATTATAATTATAAAATACAAGGTGCTTTTATCTTTGAGAGGCTCCCTTCATTCCCCTTGAATGGCCTAATTGGAAGCCATTCTTTGATCAAGCCCAGCCAGAAGGCACTATCTGTAATGCATAAAGAGACTTCACATTCACTGTTCTTCACACGGCACAGATAAAGACTGAGCCACAACAGAAACACAAATTAGGACTCAGCAGGGGCAATTAGCACGGACGGAGCCCTTCATTTGTAATTACAGCACCGGCTCCATGGCCTGGCTTGGAGTCAGACAGGTGGGTGCTCCTGCATTTTCAGAGGGAAGGGAGAGAGGTGGGGGTGGGCGCTCCAGGTTGTCCAGTGCACTGTGAGGTAGCCAGAGTGCTGGAGTAACTCAGTGGGTTAGGCACCCAGCAGCTGTGGAGAACATGGATAGGTGATGGTTCACAGAGTGCTGGAGTAACTCAGTGGGTTAGGCAGGCAGCATCTGTGGAGAACATGGATAGGTGACGTTTGGGGTCAAGACCCTTCTTCAGACTAAATGTGTTTCTCCCTCCCACCACAATTGGACTGGAGAAGAGTCCCGCCTGGAAAGTCACCACCATGTTCTCCAGAGATGCTGCCTGATCCAACGAGTTAGTCCAGCTATGTATGTCTTTTTTTTCATCATTCTTGGTATTGGTTTTGGTTTATACTCTGGGAATGTGTGAAGAAACAATGTAGTTTGTATCAAACTTGTTTTTGTTTAACTTGCTGCATCACAAGATGGTATCCAAATCCCAACAATCAGCCTCTCATCCTGTTGCCAATGTTTAATGCTGCCCCTCCCACAGCCAACCCCACACATCTTTCATAATTCCACGTACTGGAGCAATGGATGACTTATTATATGCATCTTGTTGTCACAGTGCTACTGTCCACATGAATAGACAATAGGTGCAGGAGTAGGCCATTCGGCCCTTCAAGCCAGCACCGCCATTCAATCTGATCATGGCTGATCATCCCCAATCAGTACCCCGTTCCTGCCTTCTCCCCATATCCCCTGACTCCACTATCTTTAAGAGTACTATCTAGCTCTCTCTTGAAAGCATCCAGAGAACCGGCCTCCACCGCCCTCTGAGGCAGAGAATTCCACAGACTCACAACTCTCTGTGAGAAAAAGTGTTTCCTCGTCTCCGTTCTAAATGGTTTACCCTTTATTCTTAAACTGTGGCCCCTGGTTCTGGACTCCCCCAACATTGGGAACATGTTTCCTGCACTATCGTGTCCAAACCCTTAATAATCTTATATGTTTCAATAAGATCTCCTCTCATCCTTCTAAACTCCAAAGTGTACAAGCCCAGCCGCTCCATTCTCTCAGCATATGACAGTCCTACCATCCCGGGGATTAACCTTGTAAACCTGCGCTGCACTCCCTCAATAGCAAGAATGTCCTTCCTCAAATTAGGAGACCAAAATTGCACACAATACTCCAGGTGCGGTCTCACCAGGGCCATGTACAACTGCAATAGGAACTCCTTGCTCCTTAATTCAAATCCTCTCGCAATGAAGGCCAACTTGCTTCATTGCCTGCTGTACCTGATGTACAAGGACACCCAGGTCTCGTTGCAAATCCCCTTTTCCTAACCTGATTCCATTCAGATAATAATCTGCCTTCCTGTTCTTGCCACCAAAGTGGATAACCCCACATTTATCCACATTATACTGCATCTTCCATGCATCTGCCCACTCACCCAACCTATCCAAGTCACCCTGCAGCCTCATAGCATCCTCATCGTTGCCCACACTGCCACCCAGCTTTGTGGCATCCGCAAACTTGGAGCTATCACATTTAATTCCCTCGTTTAAATCGTTAATATTCTAAAATATTTGATAGTTAGCACACACGGGAGACCCGACCTTTTCCCTGTCGGGTCTCCGTTGTCGTTGAGGCCTAGCACCGTTGAGCGGCCTCCAGCCGGAACGACCTAGGGGCTCCAGTCGCGGAGCCTGCGGTGCTGCAGACTCACCATCGTGGGGCTGGCCGGCCTCGGAGTGTGGGGAGCGGTGGTGACTCGCTGCTGCGACCCGACCCCTGAGCTCGGAAGCTCCAGACGCAGACCTTTGGACTGTCGGGATATCGGGAGCTCGTGGGTCCGGGTGGAGACCGCTTTTCGGAGCTCCCGCAACGCAACTTCTCAGCCCGTGTCGCAGGGTTGGAACGACCCGGAGCGGGGCTGTACATCGCCCGGCACGGCTTTAATGGCCGCGGGACATTCCAGCGCCCGCCGAGGCCTCCAACTTTGTGACATTTAGACATGGAGTGGGGCCGTACATCGCCCGGAGCGGCCAAAAATGGTCGTTTGACTTACCATCGCCCGCCTGGGACTTCGACATCGGGAGAGAAATGGTGCAGGGGAGAGAAAAGACTTTGCCTTCCATCACAGTGAGGAGGAGATTCCCTGTGATGGATGTTTCTGTAAATTGAATTGTGTATATGTCTTGTAGGAAATTGTCTTTGTTTGTATGGCTGTGGAAACGGAGTTTCGTTTGAGCCTCACTGAGGTTCAAATGACTTGTAATAAATATTGAATTGTATTGTATTGTATTGGATGGGCCGAAGGGCCTAACGTCTTTAAGACTCTATTACCTCTCTAAGTTCCACTGAGGTTTGCAAAGTGCAAGGTGTACTTCGTAAGGCAGCTGGGAGTGGACAACAAATGCCCACACTCACAATGGGAAAGCATATGAACTAAAGCTGCAAAGTTCCTGGGAACATCAGTAACAGCAAAGAAGTCATTGTTCTTTCTGCCGAGAGACTCATGGACAGAAATGCATTCAAAATAGAGTGGGGGGGGGGGGGGGAATCAGGGGGTCGGTGGGGTGTTAAACAAAAGTAGCTTGTTTCACTGCCAGGGGAACATCAGAGCTGAGAAGGAGTTAGCAACACTCGTGTTCGAGCAGACTAGTGGCTACCGTCCAGAGACGGCCTCAGATCCCTCAACCAAGCCAGTCCACACACTGTTTGGCGTGCTCACACCTCACAAGAGGTGAGCACACACTGTGCAGGAGTTGGAGAGATTAAATACGGGAAGAAATGTACACACACAAAGCGCTTGTTCCAAGAGTCCAGAACCCCAACTGGAATAACACAAACAGATGGAAGTATAGACTTGGCCTTTGTAAAGGCCAGAAAGCTGCTGCCACAATCACTTATGAATCTTGTTTTAGTACCAGAGGTTAATTGCTGTCAAAAATCACAGCTAATCACCTTGCCTGTTCTGTCTGCACCCAGCAGAGTGATAACTTCTATGGTTCGGCATCAGTTTGTACGTACACTAAACATCTGTGCAGACGGAAAGAGGAATCAATTGTCAACTTGTGAAGGGAGCCTCCAGGAAGGGATAATTGTGTGGAGGATAACACCTTCCCAATGCAAGCCCGAGATGAGCTCTTCCTCACACTCCATAGGCTGAGCACAATTTGTCACCAAGGAACATTTTAATTGCTTTGAAAGTTATTTGTTGTTCATTGCTTTGGAGATTCAGGGTAGCACCAAGTTGAACACACAGACACCAGAAATCATCTTCACCTCTGCCCTACCGCTTCTGCGCTGTTACTGGGTTGGCAACTCACAACTCCGCAACCAGTTCTTTGCCACATGCCATGAAGTTTCACAGAGGGTGTGATCGTCATATGTTCTCAATCGGAACGATGACATTCTTAAGGGCCCGTCCCACTTTCACGACCCAATTCACGACCTTTTTTACCCGTGGACATTTTTCATCAGGCTAGTAAAACGCCCCGACCTACTTGATGCCACGAGGAAACACTTTTTCTCACAGAGAGTGGTGAGTCTGTGGAATTCTCTGCCTCAGAGGGCGGTGGAGGCAGGTTCTCTGGATGCTTTCAAGAGAGAGCTAGATAGGGCTCTTAATACAATACAATACAATACAATACAATTTATTTGTCACTTGAACCTCATAGAGGCTCAAGTGAAATGTTGTTTCTGCAGTCATACATACAAGAAAAAAAAGACCCAAGACACAACACAATTTACACAGACATCCATCACAGCGCATCTCCACCTCGCTGTGATGGAAGGCCAAAAAAACGTATCTCTCCCCTGCACTTCCCTCTCCCCCCGATGTCAGAGTCAAAGTCAGAGCCCCCGGCGGGCGATAACAATTGTCCCGCGGCCATTAACGCCGCGCCGGGTGATGCAAGGCCGCACTCCGGGTCTTGTTGTTGGAGCCCCGGGCGGGCGCTGGCAAAGTCCCGCAGCCGTTGAAGCCACGCCGGGCGATGATGTAAGGCCCCGCTCCAGGTCATCCTCGACCCCGCTACTCGGGCGGGAGAAGTCGCCGTTGCGGAAGCCCCGAAAAGCGGTCTCCCAGCAGGGACCCGCGGGCTCCCGGTGTCACTGTCCACCAGACCTGCGGTTAGAGCCTCCGAATCTCCGAGGGTCGGGTCACAGCAGCGCGCCACCACCGCTCCTCCCGCTCCGGACTCGGCCAGCTCCGTGATGGTGAGTAGGTCCGCAGCTCCGTGACTGGAGCCCCCAGGACGTTCCTGCTGGAGGCCGCTCCACTGTGCAGCCCCAACGACAATGGAGACCCGACAGGGAAAGGTCGGGTTCTCCGTGCAGGGGAAAAATTTAAAAAGTTTCCCCACACCACCCCCGCCCCCCCCCCCCCCCCCCCCCCCCCCCCCCCCCCACACACACACATACCCCATCAAAAAAAATTGCGGAGTCAGGGGATATGGGGAGAAGGCAGGAACGGGTACTGATGGTGGATGATCAGCCATGATCACATTGAATGGCGGTGCTGACTCGAAGGGCCAAATGGCCTACTCCTGCACCTATTGTCTATTGAGTACCTATGACTAGCATCACGGCCTGCTACGACCTACCTACGACCTCGTGACGACCATGCTGCGAGTATGAGTCAAGGGAAAACTCGGCAGAGGTCGTGAATTAGGTCGTGAAAGTGGGACAGGCCCTTAACTTGCAGCAGCACAACAGATATAACAGATAGTGCTGGAGTAATGGGCCTGTCCCACATAGGCTATTTTTAGGCGACTGTCATAGTTGTAGCAGGTCACTGAAAAACCGACGACTGGACCCCCCCCCACCCACGACATAAAATTTGAAATAGAATCATTACTTTAACAACAACAAAAAACGGTGAGCACCGGCGACAAACACACGTTAACCTGGCGCCAACCTGGGACAGGCCCATAACTCGGCAAAGTGCTGAAGTTACACAAGTAACAAAGTGACTGGACTCTGAAGAAGCATTTCCACCCGAAACATCACCCACCCTTTTTCTCCAGAGATGCACCTGACCCGCTGTTATTCCAGCACTGTGTCAATGTTTGGTGTAAACCAGTATCTGCAGTTCCTTTCTACTGATATAACAGATAACAAGGCTGAGAAAAACCTCCCCTCTACTTGCAACTGGCAAACAGTACCTGCTGCACAGACTCAAGGAGCATCTGCAAAGTCACAATTCTTTGCAATTTGCCACCCCAGGGAGTTGCTCGGGAGGCTGAAGCAATGAACATATTATAGCTATGTGGATGGATTTTGGACACATCTGGGACTCAAAGGAACAGGCAGTAATACCTTTGAGCCACAGTTCAACCATGAGGCAGCATTTGTGGAGAGAAGGAATTGACGACGTTTCGGGTCGAGACCATTCGCCAATTCCTTCTCTCCATAGATGCAGCCTCACTCGCTGAGTTACTCCAGCATTTTGTGTCTACCTTCCATTTAACCAGTATCTGCAGTTCTCTCCTACACAGATCCACTGTGATCCTGCATTAAGAGGCAGAGCTGCCCCAAGTGTGTTACCACTCCTGCTCCTATTTGTAAGGTTCACCTGCACCTCCTCCAACCTCATCTATTGCATCCGCTGCTCTAGGTGTCAGCTGCTCTACATCGGTGAGACCAAGCATAGGCTTGGCCATCGCTTCGCCCAACAGCTCCGCTCGGTTCGCAATAACCAACCTGATCTCCCGGTGGCTCAGCACTTCAACTCCCCCTCCCATTCCGAATCCGACCTTTCTGTCCTGGGCCTCCTCTATGGCCAGAGTGAGTCCCACCGTAAATTGGAGGAGCAGCACCTCATATTTCGCTTGGGTAGTTTACACCCCAGCGGTATGAACATTGACTTCTCCAATTTCAGGTAGTCCTTGTGTTCTCCCTCTTTCCCCTCCCCTCCCCAGGTCTCCCACAGCCCACTGTCTCCGCCTCTTCCTTTCTTCTTCCCGCAGCCCCCCACCCCTCATCAGTTTGAAGAAGGGTCTTGACCTAAAACGTCACCTATTCCTTCGCTCCATAGATGCTGCCTCACCCGCTGAGTTTCTCCAGCATTTTTGTTTATCCATTCACACGTTCTGTAATCCCACTTTCCTCACCAACTCCCTACACATTAGGGGCAATATTACAGAGACAAGTTAACCGACAAAGCCAATGCGTCTTTGGGATGTGGGAGGAAACCCACACGCTTGCAGGGAGAATGTGCAAATTCAACACAGATAGTGCCCAAGGACAGGATCGAACACAGATCTCTGGCGTGTGAGGCAGCAAGTTTCTCCAGCATTTTTGTCTACCTTCAATTTAACCAGCATCTGCAGTTCTCTCCTATACAGTTCAACCATGATCCTGCATTAAGAGGCAGTGCTGCCCCAAGTGTGTTACTACTCCAGCTCCTATTTGTAATGTTCTCTCACGGCAGAGGCACCAGGAAATACCTGGCTGAATGTCCACGTTGAAAGAAAAGTGAGGGATGTTTTTTTTTTCCAATCATGATCCATGATTCACTCGGAAGGGAAAAATAATATTTTCAATTGTATAACTCTGAGGGAAGGAGGCCAGAGGGTGGAGATCAACATGGCGCATGGGGATTTCTACATAGGAATGCTACGTAGGTGGGCTTTTCTGTGTATACTGTACTGACTGGGGGCCATTGTGCTTGTGAACAGGGATAGTGTTGCTGAGCTACATACAAAAAGTGTACTTCACTGACCCAGTTGCACGTGATACTTCCCGGGATGGCGGGACTGTCATATGCTGAGAGAATGGAGCAGCTGGGCTTTCTATACTCTGGAGTTTAGAAGGATGATAGGATATCTCATTGAAACGTATAAAATTATTAAGGGTTTGGAAACACTAGAGGTAGGAAACATGGTCCCGATATTGGGGGAGACCAGAACCAGGGGCCACAGTTTAAGAATAAGGGGTAAGCCATTTAGAACGGAGACGAGGAAACACTTTTTCACACAGTTGTGAGTCTGTGGAATTCTCTGCCTCAGAGGGCGGTAGAGGCTGGTTCTCTGGATACTTTCAAGAGAGAGCTAGATAGGGCTCTTAAAGATAGTGGAGTCGGGGGATGTGGGGAGGAACAGGGTACTGATTGGGGATGATCAGCCATGATCACATTGAATGGCGGTGCTGGCTCGAAGGGCCGAATGGCCTACTCCTGCACCTATTGTCTATTGTCTATAATAAAGAAACCATTGGACTATAAAGCTACGGGCAACCTCATCATCCACTCAGAGCAACTGGGAAACCCTGCACAAAGAAAAGTCAATTCAACCGTCCACTGCGTGAAAACATCACTCTCATTACAGTGTGCAATAAGAAGCCAAGCCCAGCAATGAGATCATTACATTATTGTTTTTAATTAACTTTTTCTATCTGAAGAATAGCCTGTTCAAAATCGAAGAGCTTAAATCTGGCACAAAGTCTATGTTGGCTGGTTGCGTTTACCTCTGGTTGGGGTGACCTCTGGCTGGCTGACGTGACCTTTGGCCGGCTGAAGTGATCTTTGGCTAACTTTAGTGAGCGTTGGCTAGTTAACACCATTGGCTAGCCAAAATATATTTCACTGTATCTGGTACACGTGACAATAAAAAAATAACATTGAATTTAAACGTATGCCCTCGTGTTTTTGATACCTTAGAGATACACCACGGAAGCGGGGTCTTCGGCCCACTGAGTCCACGCCAACCAGTGGTCACTCATACACTAGTTCTATCCTATACACTAGGGACAATTTACCTACAAACCTGCACGTCTTTGGAACGTGGGGTGAAATCAGAGCACCCGGAGAAAACCCACGAGATGACATGCGGAGAGCACCCATTGTCAGGATCAAGGCAGCAAACTCTACTGCTGCACCACTGTGCCGCCCGCTATCATGGAGTAAAGATATAGATTACCCATTCTATGCCTCTGATAAATTTGCCTATCTCTCTCAGGTCAAATCTCAGCCTCGTTCACTGTTGGGAAAACAAACACAGCCCACGGCCTATCTATTCCCTTAACTAAAGTTCTCTAACTCAGACGACAAGCTGATAAAAATCCTCTTCACTTTCTCGAGCACAACCACATCCATCCTACGGTGCGGTGAGCAGAATCGCAGAATCTGATCAGCATTTTATAAACTTGCAACATAACCCCCTAACTTTTGCATTTCCAACTCAGTGACATTAACTGGAAGACATCGGAACGGCCAGTAATCAGTAACTGATTGTTATTCTCATAATGCACCACGTTCTTTCAAAAACAAACAATGATAAGTCTTTATTACACCGCAATTTCAGGACACGACGTACTGTGAACGACTATCAGAAGAACGTTCAGCTACTCAAGCCCAGTCCACCATTCAGTTTACACAGTGCACTGAATCTCAATCACCTACCTCAGCTCCGTCAGATATATTCAAGAATAATCTCACAATCGTATGTTATAGAGCTCCAATTATTTAAGTTATAAAGCTCCAATTATCACCAACATCCATGGTTTCCACAGGAGACCTTCTGGGACCAGTGGGCACCTCTGGGGCTGGTGTGCTGGTCGAAATGCTGCCTCTTAGCGCCAGAGACCCGGGTTCGATCCTGACCTCAGGTGCGACTGTGTGGAGTTTGCATGTTTTAGTTTAGTTTAATGTCACGTTGACCAAGATGCAGAGAAAAGCTTATTTGTTGCGTGCTATCCAGTCAGCGGAAGGATTATACATGATTACAATCGAGCCTCTCACAGTATACAGATACAGGATAAAGAAAATAAAGGGAATAATGTCTAGTGCAAGATAAAGTCCAGTGAAGTCGAGTCCCCAGTGTCCATGTGTGTGCACTCTGGTATTTCTCTCTTTGCACTAGCTGTTGTACATGTCTGGGTTGGTTGTACTCATGTCTAGTATGATGTTCCTGGATAGCATGCATCTCGATATATGTGACAACCTCATAAGCCAATACCTTGTTTATGCCAAAGATAGATACAAAATGCTGGAGTAACTCAGCGGGACAGGCAGCATCTCCGGAGAGAAGTTTATGCTGACAGGTTTGCATATTGTGCTAGTCCCATAGTCCTCTAAACCCTTCCTAGCCATATGTGCTCCATGGAATACATAGTCCAGGAACTATTCTGAAGAAAGGTTTTGGCCCGAAGTGTTGCCTATTCCTTCGCTCCTTAGATGCTGCTGCACCCGCTGAGTTTCTCCAGCACTTTTGTCGACCTACTATTCGGCGAACCTACCATTAATGGACAATGTTTCAACACATCAGTTTAACATTACCATGGCACCTAGGCTTTGTCCTTTAATCAAAGGTACCAGCTCTTCATTCTTACTACAGTTAAACAGCAGAATCAATCAAGGACAACATTTCATAATACTGTAATAAAAATGAACTGCAGATGTTGGTTTATACCAAAGATAGGCACAAAATGCTGGAGTAACTCACCTGGTCAGGCAGCATCTCTGGAGAAAGTGACTGACGCACTGAGTTACTCCAGCATTGTGTGTCGATCTTTCACAATGCTGCCTGGCTCCTGAAGACAGCCTGCCTTGCACTACTAGCCAGCTGAACAGGAAGAACCGCATTGCACCCGCGTTGCCTGCCGTCCGACACACGCACTTTGGAAAAGACATTAAAAGAGTTTTTATTTAGCGTTGACTGTTAGGGAGACTGGTAAGTAAGTAAATGCAGCTGGGAGATGTCAGCAATCACCATTCTGCAGCTGGTTGCCTGTAGAAAGCATCATGGCTAGCCAGGATCCTGCTGCCAAATGCAAGACATGGAAGGAGTAGATGATCATCATCGGCGGCCACTCGAAACGAGTATGACTGTGGTGGCCGATTGGGAAAGGGGGAGATGCAGCGAGACCTGGGTGTCATGGTACACCAGTCATTGAAGGTAGGCATGCAGGTGCAGCAGGCAGTAAAGAAAGCGAATGGTATGTTAGCATTTCATTGGGATCACGGAGACATGGCTCCAGGGTGACCAAGGCTGGGAGCTGAACATCCAGGGATATTCAATATTCAGGAGGGATAGACAGAAAGGAAAAGGAGGTGGGGTAGCGTTACTGATTAGAGAGGGGATTAATGCAATGGAAAGGAAGGACATTAGTTTGGAGGATGTGGAATCGGTATGGGTAGAGCTGCAAAACACTAAGGGGCAGAAAACGCTGGTGGGTGTTGTGTACAGGCCACCTAACAGTAGTAGTGAAGTTCGAGATGGTATCAAACAGGAAATTAGAAATGCGTGCGACAAAGGCAAAACGGTTATAATGGGTGACTTCAATCTACATATAGATTGGGTGAATCAAATTGGCAGGGGTGCTGAGGAAGAGGATTTCTTGGAATGTATGCGGGATAGTTATCTAAATCAACATGTAGAGGAACCAACGAGAGAACAGGCTATTTTAGACTGGGTATTGAGTAATGAGGAAGGGTTAGTTAGCAATCTTGTGTACGTGCCCCCTTGGGCAAGAGTGACCATAATATGGTTGAGTTCTTCATTAGGATGGAGAGTGACATTGTTAATTCAGAAACAATGGTTCTGAACTTAAAGAAAGGTAACTTTGAGGGTATGAGACGTGAATTGGCCAAGATTGACTGGCAATTAATTCTAAAAGGGTTGACGGTGGATATGCAATGGAAGACATTTAAAGACTGCATGGATGAACTACAAAAATTGTTCATCCCAGTTTGGCAAAAGAATAAATCAGGGAAGGTAGTACATCCATGGATAACAAGGGAAATCAGGGACAGTATCAAAGCGAAGGATGATGCGTACAAATTAACCAGAAAAAGCAGCATACCGGAGGACTGGGAGAAATTCAAAGACCAGCAGAGGAGGACAAAGGGCTTAATTAGGAAAGGAAAAATAGATTATGAAAGAAAACTGGCAGGGAACATAAAAACTGACTGCAAAAGTTTTTATAGATATGTGAAAAGAAAGAGATTAGTTAAAACAAATGTAGGTCCCTTGCAGTCAGAAACAGGTGAGTTAATCATGGGGAACAAGGATATGGCGGACCAATTGAATAACTACTTTGGTTCCGTCTTCACTAAGGAAGACATAAATAATTTGCCGGAAATAGCAGGGGACCGCGGGTCAAAGGAGTTGGAGGAATTGAGTGAAATCCAGGTTAGCCGGGAAGTGGTGTTGGGTAAATTGAATGGATTAAAGGCCGATAAATCCCCAGGGCCAGATAGGCTGCATCCCAGAGTACTTAAGGAAGTAGCTCCAGAAATAGTGGATGCATTAGTAATAATCTTTCAAAACTCTTTAGATTCTGGAGTAGTTCCTGAAGATTGGCGGGTAGCAAACGTAACCCCACTTTTTAAGAAGGGAGGGAGAGAGAAAATGGGGAATTACAGACCAGTTAGTCTAACATCGATAGTGGGGAAACTGCTAGAGTCAGTTATTAAAGATGGGATAGCAGCACATTTGGAAAGTGGTGAAATCATTGGACAAAGTCAGCATGGATTTACGAAAGGTAAATCATGTCTGACGAATCTTATAGAATTTTTCGAGGATGTAACTAGTAGCGTGGATAGGGGAGAACCAGTGGATGTGGTGTATCTGGACTTCCAGAAGGCTTTCGACAAGGTCCCATATAAGAGATTAGTATACAAACTTAAAGCACAAGGCATTGGGGGTTCAGTATTGATGTGGATAGAGAACTGGCTGGCAAACAGGAAGCAAAGAGTAGGAGTAAACGGGTCCTTTTCATAATGGCAGGCAGTGACTAGTGGGGTACCCCAAGGCTCAGTACTGGGACCCCAGCTATTTACAATATATATTAATGATCTGGATGAGGGAATTGAAGGCAATATCTCCAAGTTTGCGGATGACACTAAGCTGGGGGGCAGTGTTAGCTGTGAGGAGGATGCTAGGAGACTGCAGGGTGACTTGGATAGGCTGGGTGAGTGGGCAAATGTTTGGCAGATGCAGTAGAATGTGGATAAATGTGAGGTTATCCATTTTGGTGGAAAAAACAGGAAAGCAGACTATTATCTAAATGGTGGCCGATTGGGAAAGGGGGAGATGCAGCGAGACCTGGGTGTCATAGTACACCAGTCATTGAAGGTAGGCATGCAGGTGCAGCAGGCAGTAAAGAAAGCGAATGGTATGTTAGCTTTCATTGCAAAAGGATTTGAGTATAGGAGCCGAATGGCCTACTCCTGCACCTAATTTCTATGTTTCTATTGCAAAAGGATTTGAGTATAGGAGCAGGGAGGTTCTACTGCAGTTGTACAGCGTCTTGGTGAGACCACACCTGGAGTATTGCGTACAGTTTTGGTCTCCAAATCTGAGGAAGGACATTATTGCCATAGAGGGAGTGCAGAGACGGTTCACCAGACTGATTCCTGGGATGTCAGGACTGTCTTATGAAGAAAGACTGGATAGACTTGGTTTATACTCTCTAGAATTTAGGAGATTGAGAGGGGATCTTATAGAAACTTACAAAATTCTTAAGGGGTTGGACAGGCTAGGTGCAGGAAAATTGTTCCCGATGTTAGGGAAGTCCAGAACAAGGGGTCACAGCTTAAGGATAAGGGGCAAATCCTTTAAAACCGAGATGAGAAGAACTTTTTTCACACAGAGAGTGGTGAATCTCTGGAACTCTCTGCCACAGAGGGTAGTTGAGGCCAGTTCATTGGCTATATTTAAGAGGGAGTTAGATGTGGCCCGTGTGGCTAAGGGGATCAGGGGGTATGGAGAGAAGGCAGGTACGGGATACTGAGTTGGATGATCAGCCATGATCATATTGAATGGCGGTGCAGGCTCGAAGGGCCGAATGGCCTACTCCTGCACCTAATTTCTATGTTTCTATGTCCTCTCCTCTCCATAGGGTCGTCTACTTGTGGGTCTGCAGATGTCTGTAGAGGCCGATCCGCGATCCACACACCTTGGTGCAACGTGGGCAGTGGAGCCTGGCGGTGGTTGGTAGTCGTCGAGCCCCCTTCTCTCTCTCCTTACGGTGTTGTCGCATTGTCTCTGTGACACGGCGTAGTTCCATTTCGTGACGTGCAGCTCCTTCCTGCACGGATGTCCTCCAGGAGCGCCTGTCCAGTGCAATGTGCTCCCAGTTGCTCGATGTGATGTGGAATTTCTTCAGACTGTTCTTGATGTTGTCCTTGAAGCATTTCTTTGGCCCGCCTGGGGCTCGCCGACCTTCCTTCAATTGAGAGTACATCTCAATTGAACAACTTAAAAGCATTTAAGGGGAAGCAAGATTACTCACTTGGGAGAGCAGACTAGCAGGATGCATTGATGGGAGAATGTTAATACATTAATAGATTATTAACCAAGGTTTTAAGGGAATCGGTGGGGGAAAGGTCAGCATCTGGTGTCAGGTCACAGATAAGCTATTTGCACAGTAAAACAGCTCCAGGGGGCATTGGTATTGATTTTTTTGGTTTATTTTTGTCACGTGTACTGAGAAACAGTGAAAAACTTTGTTTAGGAAGGAACTGCAGATGCTGATGTCAATTGAAGATAGACAAAAAAAGCTGGTGTACCTCAGCGGGACAGGCAGCATCTCTGGAGACGAGGAATGGGTGACGTTTCGGGTCGACTTCGTGAAACTGGAAAAACTTTGTTTGCCTGCTATCCACTCAAATCAGACTGCACAAGTACAATCAAGCCCTCACAAGCAAAACAAGAGTGTTCAAAGAGAAAAATACCACCTTGCAGAATATAGTTACAGTATTATGGTGTCACAGTTGCAGAGAAACTGCAGGTAATAAATAAGTGCAAACGCTTCAGTTAGGTAGACTGGGAAATCGGGACTACACTCTTAGCTTATGAGCAGACCTTTCAGAAGTGTGATAACAGCAGGAAAGAATCTGTTCTTCAATCTGGTGACCCACGCTGTCGTGTATTTGTACGTTCTGACTGATGGAAGCGGGGAGGAGGAGGAATGACCAGTGTGGGAAATGTCCTTGATTACGTGTAGGAAGGAACTGCAAATATTGGCTTATACCAAAGACAGGCACAAAGTGCCGGAGTAACTCAGCGGTCAGGCAGCATCTCTGGGGAAAAAGGATGACTATGTTTCGGGTCGGAACCCTTCTTAAGATGCTAAAGTCCTAGATTACGTAGACTGCTCTCCCAGGTCTGTGTGAAGTGTAGATGGAGTCCACGTGGAGGGGTGGGGGGGGGAAGAGGCCGATTTGTGTGAGTGACTGGGCTGTACAACTCCATGCAATGTTTTGAGATCTGGTACCAAACCAAACTGTGATGCATCCCAATAGGATGCGCTCTACTGCACATCTGTACAAGTTAATATGAGTCATTGGAGACATGCCAAGCTTCCTTATCTCTCTGAGAAAGCAGGGGTGTTGATGTGCCTTCTGAGCAGTAGCTTTGCCCCTCCTGCCCCCATGAAATAGGGCACGGACAGCAGCATAGATCTGTTGAGCCAAGCGGCTTGTTCCCAGCTTGTGGAGTGAATGGAGCTCTGGATAATGCATCAGGTGTGTCCATGGAGACCACCCTCCCTGAGCACACACTGGCAAAGAGGCGTGGCAAATGTCTGAGCCAGTGTTCCATGAAATAAAGTCATAGAAACATAGAAAATAGGTGCAGGAGGAGGTCATTCGGCCCTTCGAGCCAGCACCGCCATTCATTGTGATCACGGCTGATCGTCCCCAATCAATAACCCGTGCCTGCCTTCTCCCCATATCCCTTGATTCCACTGGCCCCTCGAGCTCTATCTAACTCTCTCTTAAATCCATCCAGTGATTTGGCCTCCACTGCCCTCTGTGGCAGGGAATTCCACAAATTCACAACTCTCTGGGTGAAAAAGTTTTTTCTCTCCTCAGTCTTAAATGGCTTCCCCCTTATTCTAAGACTGTGGCCCCTGGTTCTGGACTCGCCCAACATTGGGAACATTTTTCCTGCATCTAGCTTGTCCAGTCCTTTTATAATTTTATATGTTTCTATTAGATCCCCCCTCATCCTTCTAAACTCCAGTGAATACAAGCCTAGTCTGTTCAATCTTTCCTCATATGACAGTCCTGCCATCCCAGAAGATCAATCTCGTGAACCTAGTCAAATCTCGCTCAGCCTGGGTCAGAAGAACATTGCTCCTGTTATTGCTACTCTATTTAGGAAACTTTCTTGGGACATAGAACGTAAAACAACACAACATACGAACATGTCCTTCGGCCTACGATGTGTCTGGTGAACATGAGCCCGAACATGGGCGGCACAGTGGTGCAGCCTGATCGCACCTGAGACGCGGGTTCCATCCTGACCTAGGCTGTTGTGTGTGTGTGTGTGTGTGTGTGTGTGTGTGTGTGTGTGTGTGTGTGTGTGTGTGTGTGTGTGTGTGTGTGTGTGTGCGTGTGTGTGTGTGTGTGTGTGTGTGCATGTGTGTGTGTGTGTGTGTGTGTGTGTGTGTGTGCGTGTGCGTGTGTGGGCGCGTGCGTGTGCGTGCGGAGTTTGCACGTTATTCCTGTGACCACGTGGGTTTCCTCTGTGTGCTCCGGTTTCCTCCAACACTTATAGGTCAATTGGCCCTCTGTAAATCAAAGATCTTATAGCGAAGCAAGATGGGTTACTCTCATGCAAACGTGAGGTACGCTCATGGGCGGATTCATGGGTGATTATAGGACACATTTTAGCAACCTGACTCCGCCATCTTGTTCCGCCATCTTGCTCCGCTTTCTTGCTCCCGCCTTCTTGCTTCCGGCCAAAGATTGGATCCGCAGCGGGGAGAAGGAGTGCGGGGCCCGGGGCAGCGGGGAGAGAGAGTGCGGGGCCCGGGGCAGCGGGGAGAGAGATTGCGAGGCCCGGGGCCCGGGGCAGAGTGCGGGGGGGGAGAGAGTGCGGGGGCAGCAGGGGCAGCGGGGAGAGAGAGAGTGGGGGGCAGCGGGGGAGAGAGAGTGCGGGGGGGGCCCGGGGGGAGCGGGGAGAGAGAGTGCGGGGGCAGCGGGGAGAGGAGAGTGTGGGGGGCCCGGGGCAGCGGGGAGAGAGAGAGTGTGGGGCCCGGGGCAGCGGGGAGAGAGGGTGCGGGGGAGCGGGGGGAAGGGGTGTGGGGCAGCGGGGAGAAGGAGTGCGGGGCAGCGGGGAGAGAGAGTGCGGGGCCCGGGGCAGCGGGGAGAGAGAGTGCGGGGCCCGGGGCAGCGGGGAGAGAGAGTGCGGGACCCGGGGCAGCGGGGAGAGAGAGTGTGGGGCCCGGGGCAGCGGGGAGAGAGTGCGGGGCCCGGGGCAGCGGGGGGGGAGAGCCTGGGGGGGCGGGGCAGCGGGGGGGGAAGGAGCCCGGGGCCCGGGGCAGCGGGGAGAGGGAGTGCGGGGCCCGGGGCAGCGGGGAGAGGGTGTGGTGCGGGGGCAGCGGGGAGAGAGCGGGGCAGGGGGAGAGGGAGTGCGGGGGGGCCGGGCAGCGGGGAGAGGGAGTGCGGGGCCCAGGGGAGAGAGAGAGAGGGTGCGGGGGCAGCGGGGAGAGAGAGTGCGGGGCAGCGGGGAGAGAGAGTGCGGGGCCCGGGGCAGCGGGGAGAGAGAGTGCCCCAAGACAATGTTTCTTATTTACAATGTTTCTTATTTAATGTCCCTTGTCTAGTCTGAAATAAAGTTCATTATTGGATTAGAAGAAATATAATTGTGTGTGTTATATACATTTATATAATTTTCATGTATGTGTGTTTATAAACATTTTATTCTTTAACAAGAATCAACAGAATTATGAACTAACAGAATTATGAATCTAACCCTATAATCACGCACAAAAAGTCCCCCCCTGTCAATCACCCTGCGAGTCGGGTCGGTTCCGGTTACTACAAAATCAACTCAAACACTGCTTGTGAGCCATTTAAAAAGAAATGATTTAAAAAACATTAAAAAAGACAATTACCAGAATCAAATTTTATTCTTGACAAGAAGTTTGAACTGACAGATTTATGAATCTGACCCACACAAACTGTTGCCCCGCAACATTGATTACAGTGCGAGTCGGGTCGGGTTAGGTAGGCTCAGGTTGCTAAAATGGGCGTGGAAAAATGCCCATGATCCCCTCCATAGCGTACTACACGTCAGTCCATTGCATTTAGCAGGAGTAGTCTATCTTGCTCTGCTATAGGATCTTTGCTGTAAATTACCCCAGTGTGTAAGGAGCGGATGAGAAAGTGGGATAACATAGAAGTAGTGTGAATGGGTGATCGATGGTTGGAACGCCCTCGGTGGGCCGAAGGCCTGCATCCATGATGCATCTCGAACACAATGAAACTAATCTCTTTGGCCTACACGTGATCCATATCCCTCCATTCACTGCATATCCACCTACCCATTTTAAAGTCTCATCTGGTGGATGATTAACAGCACTAAACATTTCACCATATTTCTGCACTGATCTTAGATAACAAGTGGCTTTAGTTTTAATGCGTCTCCAGTGTTTGAACAGGCGCAGGAGTGGAAGTCTTACCAAGCAACGAGAGATCGTCACAGTCCCACGTTCCTCTGGAACTACAGAGCCACATGCAGGAGTGCAGATACAAATCACCTCATCAAACATCAACACAAAGCCCTGCCTGCCCACAGCAACCAGGTCTTATCTACAATCAAGGTTTGCAATTGCCGGTAATAGATTGTCCAACGTGAGTGATTAGGTAAAGGATGAGATCATGGAGCCATGAGGAACAGCTGGAGATAAGGAAGCTATGCCAAAGGGTGACTGTGCAACTCTTCCCGTCTTCCAACAAGTCAACAGACACCAGTGTTGTATGCACTGTATACAGAGTCACGCAGACCATTCTGTGCGCAGCCAAGCGATTACAGACTTATTCAGTGGTCTGAGGGAGAAATGACTTGTACATTTATGGTTAAGAAAGAACTGCAGATGCTGGAAAAATCGAAGACCCGAAACGTCGCCTATTCCTTCGATCCATAGATGCTACCTCACCCGCAGAGTTTCTCCAGCATTTTTGTCTACCTTCGTATATTTATGGTGACGCGTGGAACTGTAGATCCTGGTTTATAATTAAATATACAAAGTGCTGGAGTGAAGCAGACTGGAGAATGTGGATAGGTGATGTTTAGGACCAGAATCCCTCTTCAGACTGATTGTGGTGGGGTGTCAATAGACAATAGTCTCAGAAGTAGGCCATTCGGCCCATTCAGCCAGCACCGCCATTCAATGTGATCATGGCTGATCATCCACAATCAGTACACCGTTCCTGCCTTCTCCCCATATCCCCTGACTCCGCTATCTTTAAGAGCCCTATCAAGCTCTTTCTTCAAAATATCCAGAGAACCGACCTCCACCGCCTTCTGAGGCAGAGAATTCCATAGACTCACAACTCTCTGTGTGAAAAAGTGTTTCCTCATCTCCGTTCTAAATGCTTGCTGGTTGCATTTCGTTGTCGCTGTGATGCATTTCGTTGTCTCTGTACTGTACACTGACAATGACAATTAAAATTGAATCTGAATCTGGTTCTGGACTCCCCCAACATCGGGAACATGTTTCCTGCCTCTAGTGTGTCCAAACCCTTAATAATTTTAAACGTATCAATAAGATCCCCTCTCATCCTAAATTCCAGAGTATACAAGCCTAGCCACGCCATTCTCTCAGCATATGACAGTCCCGCCATCCCGGGAATTAACCTGGTGAACCTACGCTGCACTCCCTTAATAGCAAGAATATTCTTCCTCAAATTAGGGGACCAAAACTGCACACAATTCTCCAGGTGTGGTCTCACTAGGGCCCTGTACAACAATGTCATTGTTCTGTGTCGGTACATATGACAATTAGAGCCTCTGGACTCTCTCCCACATTGATACTGCCAGCTGCTATAGACACCACCCCTCTACAACTCGAGGATTTCCATGACAAATTGGAGACCAGCAACTACAGAGATCAAAAGGCAAACAGCGCTGAGAGGTGTGCCGAACCTCGGGAATCTGAAGAACTAATTTAACGTTAGCTACACAGCACAACATGTGCAGGAACAAACTTCAAACCCCTTTTGAAGTTCTGACAACATTTCTCAAGCCTTGGTTTATGTTTTTTTCCCAAGCTTGCCTTGATGTGCAAAAAACCTGCAGCTTGCAAGTCTCTAATCCAAGTCATGAAGTTTAACCTTTAGATTATAGGTTTCTGATGAACCAAAGTGCTATTCATTAACGGTTTGTATTACAAGGGTTGAGTGTGCTTGAAAGAAAACAGCAATACTCCACTGATCTTAATTCAACATTACTCAATTCAAATTAACACATAATTGAATTTTTCTAGAGATAAACAGCCTTAAATTGTTCAGCTGCAACGCACTTGAAATGGGATAAAGAGAAATTACTTTGATAATTTTTAAGAAGGAACTGCAGATGCTGGAGAATCGAAGGTAGACAAAAATGCTAGAGAAACTTAGCAGATGAGGCAGCATCTATGGAGCGAAGGAAATAGGCAAAGTTTCGGTCGAGACCCTTCTTCAGACTGGATAACTTAATAAATCGTACATGTTCATAAGTTCAAGGAGCAGAATTAGGCTATTCAGCCCATTATGCCAACTCCGCCATTCAATGATGGTTGATCTGCAGTATCTTTCCGTCTCAACCCCATTCACCTGCCTTCTCCCCATAACTGTCCATCTCCAATCTGTCAATCTCTACCTTAAAAATATCCATCGACTTGGCCTCCACAGCCTTCTGTGGGAATGAATTCCACAAATTCACCATCCTCTGACAAAAGAAATTCCTCCTCATCTCCTTCCTAAAGAAACGTCCTTTAATTCTGAAGCAATGCCCTCTGGTCCGAGACTCTCCCACTAGTGAAAGCATCCTCCCCACATCCACTCTATCCATGCCTTTCACTATTCAGTAAGTTTCAATGAGCCGCCCCCCCATCCTTCTAAACAGGCCCAGTGCCGTCAAACGCTCATCGTATGCTAACCCAATCATCCCTGGGATCATTCTCGTAAACCTCCTCAGATATGAGGCCCAAAGCTGCTCACAATATTCCAAATGTGGTCTGACCTATGGCCCATCGAGTCTGCACCGACCAGCAATCGCTCCGTACACTAACCTGCACACCAGGGAGGAAACCGGAGCACCCGGCTAAAACCCACGTGGGCACAGTGAAAGCATACAAACTACATACAGACAGCGCCCGTGGTCAGGATCAACCCAGATCTCTGGCGCTGTGAGACAGCAACTCTACCGCTGCGCCACCATGCCACCTATCAAACAAATTCCGTAAATAATGCATGTGCGGCACAAAACAAACAGAACGGGGTGGTGGGTATACGGAACAAGCTGCCACATAGGCGATAAGGTGGGGACAATTACAATGTTTAAAAGACATCTGGAGAGGTATTCAGATACAAGATTTAGAAGAAAATGGGCTAAATGCAGGAAAATGGGGTTAGTGTAGATAGGCATCTTGGTCGGCATGGAGGAGATGGACCAAAGGGCCTGTTTCCATGGCCTATAACTCCATGACATGGAGTCAACAGATTTATAAAGCTGATAAGACATTATCTCCAACAGCCTTTGCCTTTGGACTCATTTATACCCACAACAGTGAGATTCAGCAAATTGTCACCGAACTGGGCACATGTTGGGATGGGCTGGGGAAAACCCTGGAGAGATAGTCCAACTTGGCAAAGATAAGTAAACTTCTCTTCTTTCAAAGACCGGCCCGTTTTACATTGAAGCTCATGAGCAGCTCCCTGCTAAAGCTCTACCAAAGCCAACTTCATAATCACCAGGCTTGGTAAACTGAACCTTTCATCCCATCCTCACCACAATTTTGGATTGAGAATTCTGCTCTGAAATTAGTCTCCAGTCTTCAGCTTCTCAACCTTGTAAACAGAAAACCCCTCAGCTGCAGATTGCAATGCTGCCAGATTCTAGGTCAACGGGATTAAAGAATTGAAGACAAAGGCACTGGCATAAACCTCGCAGCTGTAGTTGTTAAATCCTGAGCATCCATTTTATGTCTGTTCTTCCTACAACCACTGAGGCAACAAGATTTACAGCATCGTGATCTTCAGAAAGGGGAGCTCGGGAAGAGCCTGTGGAGGTTTCTCTTACATAGAAACATAGAAATTAGGTGCAGGAGTAGGCCATTCGGCCCTTCGAGCACCACCATTCAATGTGATCACGGCTGATCATCCCCAATCAGTACCCCGTTCCTGCCTTCTCCCTGACTCTGCTATTTTTAAGAGCCCTGTCTAGCTCTCTCTTGAAAGCATCCAGAGAACCTGCCTCCACCACCCTCCTCCGTTCCCATGCAATTCCAATGCATGGGAACGCAGGATGCTGCGGAGAGCGGTGGACACAGTGGGGTCTATCACGGGCAAACCCCCCCCCCCCTCCCCCCCCATCGAAAGCATTGACCCCAGGCGCTGCCTCGAGAAGGCGGCATCTACCATCAAGGATCCCCACCATCGAGGCCGTGCCCTCTTCCCACTGCTACCATCGGGCAGGAGGTACAGAAGCCTGAAGTCCCACACCACCGGCTTCAGGAACAGACTCTTCCCTGCAACCATCACGTCTTGAATCAACCAGCACAACCCTACCTCAGCAACAGAACGCTACGCATTTAGGGCACTAATGCACAGGCATGGGCTTGTTGCTTTTTAATTATATTTTGCACTAATGTTCAGGTTGTCATTTTTCTTTTCACTGTCTTGTGTGATTTATGTATAACTTGTTTTTGTACGTTTGTCTGCCTATGTGCCTCTGATGCTGCTACAGGCCAGATTTTCATTGTACCTCTACCTCATCATCATAGAACAGTACAGCACGAGAGCAGGCCCTTCGCCTCACAATGTCTGTGCCAAACATGATGCCAAGACTGACTTATCGACCTTATTATAAGTGATCCATATCCGTCTAATCTCAGCATGTCATGCACCTATCCAAAAGTCTCTTACACGACACAATCGTATATAGACAATAGACAATTGGTGCAGGAGTAGGCCATTTGGCCCTTCGAGCCAGCACCGCCGTTCATTGTGATCATGGCTGATCATCCCCAATCAGTACCCCTTTCCTGCCTTCTCCCCATATCCCTTGACTATCTTTAAGAGCCCTATCTAGCTCTCTCTTGAAAGCATCCAGAGAATCGGTCTCCACTGCCTTCCGAGGCAGAGAATTCCACAGATTCCACAGATTCACAACTCTCTGCATGAAAAACTTTTTCCTCGTCTCCGTTCTAAATGGCCTACCCCTTATTCTCAAACTATGGCCCCTGGTTCTGGACTCCCCCAATATCGGGAACATGTTTCCTGCCTCTAGCGTGTCCAATCCCTTAATAATTTTACATGTTTCAATGAGATATGATAAACGTACCACAACATACCATTGTTGTGAAATGACAATAAACACAACTTGACTTGAGCATGCAATTACAACAGGTCTCCCCACTCAACCTTCTTAGCAGGGCATAGAAAAATCCCACAACAAAGTCTTGAAAAGTATTTGAGGACAATTTGCAAGCCTTCTAAAACACTTCCCTGGCTAGCTGACCGGGGACAGGACAGGCACCACAAAAATGCACAACCTTTTTTTTCAGTGAACGCCCGTCGTTTTTTTATTTTTTAAGTCAAAGCTCAAAGAGCACCAGTGACAAAGCTGGCAGCATGCCACGTTACTTCCTGCTTCCAGCCCAGTGATGCCCTGTGTACGTCCAGCATTTTGTGTTTTCATTTCAGTTTTCCGTCGTTTGTGAGTTCTGTCTCTATTGCTATAAAAAGCTGCATGTTTTGGTTTGAGGGGGGTGGGGCAGAAGGAGGTGATTTTTGACAAGGAGGGAAAGGGAAAGAGCAGGCTGTGTCTTGATTCCTTGGAGCCCAGGAGGATCAGTAGTGATCTTATAGAGGTGCACAAAATCATGAGAGGAATAGATTGGGTAAACACAGAGCCTTTTGCCAAGAATAGGGGAAATCGAGAACGACAGAACATAGATGATATAAGGTGACGGGGGAAAAAGATTTAATAGGAACCGGAGGAGTAACTTTTTGCACACAGTGGGCGACACGGTGGCGCAGGGGTTGAGTTGCTGCCTTACAGCGCCAGAGACCCGGGTTCAATCCGGACTGCGGGTGCTGTCTGCATGCAGATTGTATGTTCTTCCCATGACCTGCGTGGGTTTTCACCAGGATCTCCGCTTTATGCCCACACTACAAAGAGGTACAGGTTTGTAGTTTATTTGGCTTCTTTAAATTGTAAATTGTTCCTAGTGTGTGGGATAGTGCCAGTTAATGGGGTGATCGCTGGTCTGTGTGGATCTGTTTACACGCTATATGATTAAAGTTCTAAGTCTTAACGGTTCTGAATCCATCCATGTCCTCCGCAGATGCTGCCTGACTTGCTGAGTTACTCCAGCACTCTGTGAAACGTCACCTATCCATGTTCTTCAGAGATGCTGCCTGACCCGCTGAGTTACTCCAGCACTGTGTGTTCTATATGCACCATTCCAGTATCTGCATTTGCTTGCGTCTCTAAGATTTGCAATAATACATTGCACTGAGCCCAGGCAGAGGGTCTCTGCCTGTTGCAGTGTTCAGCATCTTTGTGTGGATGGCTCTTTTCCTCTCGAACTCCGCGCATGACGTCTTGCACATCCTCTTCCAGCCTTCTGTCTGAAGCACAAATAGGCTCGGCCAGATATAAATCTTTTATTGATGGGGTGTGACGTGCTGCAGATGGACCCATACAGGCCATTGTGATTCATGTTGCAGTTCCGCCGTGTGAACGTTTAATAAGAGGTTTGAAATAAAGGACCATTGTACAGATGGTTCCTGGCAAGAGCACTGATGTTTATTCCTGGGCTTCCAGATCCAAACTGCTCCTCAATGCCACTAGGCAACACGACTCCACCCCCAACCACCCACTCTTCTCCCCTCCTCCTCCTCCTCCACACCAGCCTGCGTTATCCAGGCCACTGCCGAAACATTTACATCTGGAAATAACCCACCACTCCGGGATAACACAACTTCTCTGCAATTACTTTAGTTTATTGTCACGTGTACTGTGGTACAGTGAAAAGCTTTTGCTGCGTGCTTACATGATTACAATCGAGCCGTCCACAGTGCACAGATACAGGATAAAGGGAATAACGTTTAGTGCAAGATAAAGTCCTGTAAAATCCGATTAGAGATAGTCCGAGGGTCTCCAATGAGGTAGATGGGAGTTCAGGACTGCTCACTAGTTGATGAGAGGATGGTTCAGTAGTCTGATAATAGCTGGGAAGAAACTGTCCCCAAGTCTGTAGGAGGTATTTTTTGTTCAGATTTCACCACATTGCTTGCTAATTAATTCTCGACATCCCAATCAGTCAACCCACCCACTCCCACTCCGTCCCATTCAATTCCCACAGCTACGACGCAGATAAATCACAGTAATCATTTTAGCCACAGTGACACGCTGACATCATCCCACTGTAACCAAAAATAAAAGTGCCTTTGTCAGATGCGTGAGTGGGAGAATGAGAGAACGGCAGAGCTCAATGCCCAGGGTGGTACCACACAAAACAGCTGTGACCGCAATTCACCCTCCACTGCTGCCATCACTCGCCACCTAACTAATCTGCAGTTATTAGTTTAGTTTAGAGATCCAGCATGGAAACAGGCCCTTCAGCCCACCGAGTCCCTGATGACCAGCGATCCCCGTACACTAGCACTATCCTACACACTAGGGACAATCTACAATTTTTACCACAGCCAATTAACCGACACACCTGCACGTCTTTGGGATGTGGAAGGAGACCGGAGCACCCGGAGGAATCCCACACGGTCACGGGGAGAAAGTAGAAACCACGTACAGGGGCCACCCGTAGACCTAAACCTGGGTCACTGACACTGTAAGGCAACAACTCCCATCGTTGCACCACCATGCCGCCCCAAATAGACACATTTAAAATCGCACACACCGACTGGGGCTGGTTTCACAAAGGCTTCTGTTCAATTTGAACAAAGCAATGTGATGGTGAAGGTAGAAACGATAGTGGCGTTTAAGGGACTTTGGATGGGCACATGGATCGGCAGGGGATGGATTATTTGCAAGCAGATAAGAGTTGCTCTTGGCATCATGTTCGGCACGGACATTGCGGGCTGAAGGGCCTGTCCTGGTGCTGTACTGTTATACGTTCGAAGTAAAAGGAAAAAAGATTGTCTGGTTTAGACAATAGGTGCAGGAGTAGGCCCTTCAGCCCTTTGAGCCAGCACCGCCATTCAAGAGACAATAGACAATAGGTGCAGGAGTAGGCCATTCGGCCCTTCAATGTGATCATGGCTGATCCCCAATCAGTACACCTTAATTTATGAGACTACGTATCATTGTGGGATAGATAGTCACCGGGACCAGCAAAAGAGTCTGAAAAAGGGTCCCGACCTGAAATGATCTGCTCTTCATTCCCTCCAAAGATGCTGCCTGATCCACTGACTTACTCCAGTGTTTTGTCTTTCGCTCAGCATTCCAGCACCTGCACTTCCTTGTGTCTCCAAGACACCATGCTTACTCCCTGCTAGGAACCACTGCCTCACAGCACCAAAGACCGGGTTCGATACTTACCTCGGGTGCTGACTGTGTGGAGCTTGAACGTTCTCCCTGTGACCGCGTGGGTTTCCTCTTGTGCTCTGGTTTTCACCCACATCCCAAAGACGTGCGTGTTTGTAGGTTTGTATGGCTGTCTGTAGATTGTCTCAAGTGGGTGGAAGAGAAAGTGGGACATCATAGAACTAGTACGAACGGGTGATCGATGGCCGGCATGGACTCGGTGTGCCGAAGGGCCTGTTTTGATTTAATTCAATTCGAAAAGGCAGATCACAGCTTTGGTGAAAAATGCAGGGACTGTAATCCGGAGATGATTTACATGAAACAACTCAAATTCAACATTTCCTGCCGACAAACAGTGAGAACAACGCCAGCACGACAATGGCTAGTGGATTGAAGAGAGATGCCAAACATTGTTAGTGTGGGGAAGTGCGAGGCAAAGCCGGGGAAAATATGAGAGAAGGTTAAAGTGAAAACTCATGGATTTCACAGGGATGTGAAAATCAGTTTAATTAATAGAAAGACAGAAGGATTTCCACTTACATCACAGGAATGTTTTGAAGCTCACTAAGAACTTCTGCAATACAGAACAGTAGTTCCCAGTTTATATAAAGAGCTGCTTGTTTCTACTTTCGAGATACAGTGCAGAAACAGGCCCTTCGGCCCACCGAGTCCATGCCGACCAGCGAACCCCACACACTAACTCTATCCTACACACACACACTGGGGACAATTCACAATTTTACTTGAGCCAATTAACCTACAAACCTGTACGTCTTTGTAGTGTGGGAGGAAGCTGGAGCACCCGGGGAGAATCCACGTAGTTACGTGCAAACTCCGTACCGACAGCGTCTGTAGTCACGATCGAACCCCGGGTCTCTGTGCCGCTGCGCCACCGTAACACCCGGTGCCTGCTAATAGCAACCTAATAATTTACAAAATAGGCAGGGCAGTATCTTCAGACATGCATTTATTTCACTTTTAACCATCTGCAATTATACCCAGATCTAGTCCAAGTAATGTGAATGACACAACCAATGTTGGGAACACTTTCCTGTCATTCGACCCTCTGTGTTCGCCAGAATCATAGCACAGTACTTTACAGAAAAGGGGCATTGACTCAACGAGTCAGCTTCGAGGAATAAGCCAGTGAATCATACAATGCGTCTCCTTCCTCATCTCTGCATTGTATCCTGCTAGTATTTAACACTGCTCTTTGATGGCTAATACTGATTTTCAAGCCGTCACTCTGGCAGGCAGGCAGTGTGTGCAAATTATAATTATTCACTGCACAGTTATTTCCTTGCAACAACTGTTTTTTTTCTGCCAACCCTTTGGCTTTTGATTATTGATCGCCCATTGGAAACATTAATCTACCCAACCCCTCATTAGTTTACACACCGATATCCAATGTTTCCTCGTTCAAGGACAGCAAACCGAACCCATTCCTAATTCCTCTGCACATGCATCATGCCTAAAAACTGCACCGTCTCAAGGACTTCCTGTCCTTCCTAAAGCAATCTGCTGTGGACTGGCTAGCCATCAGAGAAGATGATGCCAGAACAAGGGACAGTTGTGGCTGTAAAACCCCGTTTGCACTTGCAAGAAAAGAATCCTTGCTGAACCTCCCATGCAGAACAACATTGAATGAGGAAGCTGATCATTGCCACAGCCAGTCTGTCTCAACTGGTAGCATTAAAGTTACTAGACTGATCAAAATTGCAAACTTTTTTGATTTCCTGTCATCCCATGTAAATTGCTTCTTACCTGTAAAATATAAGTTGATGTGGGTGTGAAGGAACTACAGATGCTGGTTTAAACCAAAGACACAAAAAGCTGGAGCAACTCAGTGGGTCAGGCAGCATCCCTGGAGAAAAGGAATAGGTGGCGTTTCGGGTCGAGACTCTTCCTCAGACGGAGAGTCAGGGGAAAGAGAAACGAGAGATATAGATGGTGATATACAGAGACATAGGACATATGAAACTCCTAAATGAGGTAATAGTTATAGATACCATGTCACACGGCAGGGAAACGTCTTTCTACCCAACTCTCCCATGCTGACTAAGATGCCCATTTCAATTTGCGTCCAGTCTGAAAACGGTGACGACCAGGTTTGGCTCAGCTTCTTCCCAAAAAACGTCCGGCTCTTGGAACACTACATAACACCAACCAAACTGAGTAATGGATGGTCTTGGTTGCATGAAGGACTTTGGGGTTTTTTGCAATAGTATTGGGTTATTAATTTGTTGAATTTTCCTTTGTTTATTATATACCTATGAGTATTGTGCTCAAAGGACAGTTATGCCGCTGCAAGTAAAACTTGTATTCTTCTATTGTCAGTACTTATGACACGTAAACACTCAACTCTTGAACTTGAGGACCAACATTATCCCTTTCTGTAACTCCCTTGAAATGCAGAGAATTGTGGCACTGTTCCCCAACCTACCTCATTGGAGGCCCTCGGACTAGCTTTAATCGGTCTTTAGCTTGCACTAAACTTTATTCCCTTTATCATGTATGTGTACACGGTGGACGGCCCGATTGTAATTATACACTGTCTTTCCTGTCTGGTTAGCACGCGACAAAGCGCTTTTCACTGTACCTTGGTACAATAAACTAAACTGAACTGAAGGCTCACTCACTGCCAACCTGTCATTTTACAGAGGGCAGAGCTGGCTTTACACATTCACAAAACACAAGGCAGGAAAGATTGAGTACAATATCAATATAACACAGTTAAATGTAGACGCTGGGAGAATTTGCAGTTATAAAACATGATCTAATTCACCTTGAAATTGCCGTTGAAGGCTAGCAGCATGTGAAAAGGATACGAGGAGTCCCCTCCGTGCGACAGACCAGATAGAGACAGGCAGCAACAACGTGGCTCATCTTTCGGCCACGAGTCAGGCGCTTGCTCACCGCCATTTTGAAGAAGTTGAAGGCGGTGTCGAGGCAGTGTTGGTTCAACTGCAGCTGGTTACCCAGATGGTGAATCTGCCGTCGACCTAGGTGCAAACAGCAGGAAGAAAATCAGGGCACGAGGAACTGCAGATGCCGCTTCACAAGAGAATTGTAAACGAACTACAGAGAATTGTGGACGCAGCCGAGACCATCACTTAGCAATGTTACAAAATTTTGAGATTTAAAAAATCAAGTCTGCAATTAATCCCATCAGATAAACATAACAATAAGTTTAATTTGACACCTAATTCACTTTCATATCTCAAGTAATAAAAAAGTTATGGCCATTTTCATACTCGGAAATTAGCAGCTTGTTCCCTATTGATTTTCTATGGACATAACAAAAAAGCTGTGATCGAGGACAGTCAAAAGCCCATAACCTTCTTAAAAATTAAGAGAACTGAATGAAATTTTAGATAGATTGAACCATTCTGAAACAAATATAAAATAATCTTACTTGGAGGACCTGAAATTAAAGCATATAATTAGTTAGTTACCCAATTGTAGCTAATTTGAAACTTCAATTACTAGATCTAAACATCTATCAATTTCTTAATAAATTATTAACATTTTTAAATAGCCTAAGTGTCCAAATAATATTCACAAATAATTCACAATAAAACATGATTTTTAAATCTCATTTACATCAATTTATAGGCCAAATGGAAGGAATTTAGTGTTCAATTGCTGTAAATTAAAGTCAATTTAAATCAGCTTTCTAGTGGGTTCCTGGGAACGCGCTGGTTTAGAACGTTCACATTGCGCTGGATTTGTGCCCTCAAATGCCCAGAAAAATACTGCGGGATATAAAGAGCCCAAAATGAACTATTCGCTATAGAAAACTTTATTGACAGGGTTCTTAAGAAGCCCAATTTAATGTAAAAATAAGGTACATACCTTTAATTGTTTGCTTTATAAAACCCTGGGGCTGCGAGAGGTTGCGAGTTTAGAGAGTGATTTTAAAACTACTATAACTATTATACAAGGCCATAAAAACTAATAATACCTTTTGTGATGGGGTCTTCCAGCGATTTTCCGTTAATGATTTACTAGGCTGAACATTTTCGATTACAACAGCCTAGTAAAAATCGCGTTTTAAACCCGCCCCCTCTAAACAGCGCCAGAATCGCGCACACGGGGTGGGGCAGATACTCAGACACGATTCAGGTAGGTTTTGTAACATACCTACATCACTCAAACCAACCTCCCTTCCATTGACTCCATCTACACCTCACTCTGCCTCGGCAAGGCCAGCAGCAGCAGCAAGGAGCAGTCTCACCCCAGTTTTTCTCCTCTCTCCCATCAGGCAAAAGGTACAGTATTGTGAAAACACCATCTCCAGATTCAGGGAGTTTCTCTCCAGCTATTATTTGATTAGGCAACTGAACCAGTCAACCAACAACTTGAGAGCAGTCCTGACCTACTATCTACCTCATTAGAGAATCTTGGACCATCTTTGATCGGACTTTACAGGTTTTATCTTACACTAAATGTTATTCACGATATTGTAGTGCGTGGGTCTCAAAATGAGGCAAGTAGTCCGAAGTTTGAGAAGCACTTTACTTTAATTCCTCCCGGTTCAGGGGAAGACGAAACCAGGGAAAGATGGCACCCAAACCCTGCCTTTTATACCCTCCGGCTAAGGACCGCCTCCGGACTGCACCACTCCTGTGCCGAGGGGTTCGGCAGTATAATGGGACGACCCTTAGGAGCCACCACAGGACCCCCCCCCCCCCCCAGAACCAGAGGCACAAAACGCACCGGCGGGCGCACGACCCGGCCGGCCCGCGTGCGGAAGTCAGCAGATCCTGGGGCTTGCGGGGGCGTAGGTGGAGGGACAGGTCGAGGGGCCGGCGGGAGGACAGGTGGAGTGACAGGTGGAGGGAGTCGTGTGGGGGGACGCCCTCGGGGCCGAGGTTGAGCAACCAGCACCGGCTGGTCAATGTCCAGGTGCGCCGGCTTTAAACGGTCAATTGACATGGCCTCCGGCCGGCCCCCCATGTCCAGGACAAAAGTCGACTGCCCGTGTTCCAGCACCCGGAACGGGCCCTCGTACGGCCTCTGGAGTGGCGTCCGGTGGGCATCACGGTGCAGGAAGACGTATGGGCAGTCTGTGAGGGCCATTGGCACGTGTGGGCGAAATGTCCCATGGCGGGACGTTGGGACGGGTGCGAGCCTGCCAACTCGCTCGCGAAGGCGTTGAAGGGTGGAGGAGGGCGTTTCCTGCTGCTCCGGCGCCGACGGCACGAACTCCCCGGGCACTGTGAGTGTCGACCCGTACACCAGCTCCGCCGATGATGAGGCCAAGTCCTCTTTGGGAGCGGTCCGGATGCCCAGCATGACCCACGGCAACTCGTCTGGTTCCAGCAGGCGGAGGCCGAGTTCAACCTGCGGGGCATCACGGTCGATGCCACCCGTTTCTATTACCTGGTGGGAGCCCTCGACCTGGATGCGGTGGAAGAAGTATCGGACTTCCTCGCAGCCCCCCCGGACAATAATAAATACCTCGGCCTGAAACAGCTCCTGCTCCAAATTTACGGACTAAGTAGGATGGAGCGGGCAGGTAGGATCCTGCATATGGGTGGCCTGGGCGACCGGCGGCCATCTACCCTCCTAAAGGAAATGGTGGCGTTATTAGACGGGCACACGCCGTGCCTGTTGTTCGAGTACACTTACCTGCATCTGCTGCCGGCCTACATTCGATTGCAACTCACCGACGCCTCGTTTGACGACCTTCGGGCCCTCGGGAGGCGCGCCGACGCCATGTGGATGGCGCGCCCTGATGACGTCAGCGTGCTGGGCGTCAGCAGAGACGAGGTCGCGCTGAGGTCGACGCGCCTGGATGACGTCAACGCGCTGGCCGTCGGCAGGCACGCCGATGACGTCAACGCGCTGCGAGGAAGTCCGATACTTCTTCCACCGCATCCATGTCGAGGGCTCCCACCAGGTAATAGAAACGGGTGGCATCGACCGTGATGCCCCGCAGGTTGAACTGGGCCTCCGCCTGCTGGAACCAGATGAGCGGCCGTGTGGTCCAGAAGCTGGGCAGTTTTACGGAGACCGCGTCCAGAGACAGGGTCGGGCTGGCGTGTGAGGAGGTAGGGCTTTGTTCGGTCTCCATCATGATGCCAATGGAGCGTCGGGGGTCACCAATGTAGTGCGTGGGTCTCAAAATGAGGCAAGTAGTCCGAAGTTTGAGAAGCACTTTACTTTAATTCCTCCCGGTTCAGGGGAAGACGAAACCAGGGAAAGATGGCACCCAAACCCTGCCTTTTATACCCTCCGGCTAAGGACCGCCTCCGGACTGCACCACTCCTGTGCCGAGGGGTTCGGCAGTATAATGGGACGACCCTTAGGAGCCGCCACAATATTCCCTTTATCGTGTATCTGTGCACTGCCAACGGCACGATTGTATTCATGTAGTCTTTCCACTTACTGGTTAGCACGCAACAGGCTTTTCACTGTACCTCCGTAACGTGACAATAAACTAATGACCAAACAAAAAGACCTAAAGTGCCTGAGTAACAGTGGCTTTGCTGGTAGAGGTGCTGCCTCACAGCGCCAGAGACACGGGTTCAATCCCAACCTCTGGTACTTTCAGCGTGGAATTTGCATGTTCTCCCTGTGACTGCGCAAGTTTCCTCCGGGTGACTTTAGACTTCATAGATATAGCATGGAAACAGGCCCTTTGGCTCACCGAATCCACACCAACCAGAGATCACCCTGTACGCTAGCACTATCGTACACACTCGGGGCAACTTAAAATTTCCATCAGCCAATTAACCTGCAATAAACCTGTACATCGTTGGGAGTGTAGGAGCACCCTACAGAGTGGTCACAGAGAGAACGTACAAATTCCGTACAGACAACACTCAGTCAGAATCGGACCCGGGTCTCTAACGCTGTAAGGCAGCAACTCTACAGGTGCACCACTGTGCCATCCAGTTTCCTCCCACATCCCAAAGATGTGTAGGTTTGTAGGTTAATTGGCCATCTGTAAATTGCCCCTAGTATGTAGGGAGTGGACAAAAACGTGAGATAACATAGAACTAGTGTGAACGGGTGGTCAGTGTGGACCTGGCGGGCCGAAGGGCCTGTTTCCAAGCTGTATCTTTCAATTCAAAACTTTATAGTTAGAGGCAAAAAGAAAAATGCATGGAACTTACACAATGCCAATGATGAGAACTTTGGTGAAAAACTTGGTCCTTGGTGGCTAAAAATAATTTTCCATTAAATCACAGTCAGAGTGATACAGAGACAGGCCGCAATCGCACCATGCCAAACATCTCTTGCATTCATCTATTGACCAGCACTTGGTCTGCAGCCTTCTATATTGCAAGTTACCCCTCAGGTTCATATTAAATCTTTTCCCTCTCATCTTAAACTAATGTCCTCTGGTTCTCGATTCCCTTACTCTGGGCAAGCAGACCTTGTCATGCATAAGCCAGGATGCTGTCCCGATTCTTCAAGGTACATCATTGCAAACATTGAACTTGTTTTCTCTGCCACTCTTATGCTACAATGCTGAGAAACTATCTTCTGCTCTCTGATATCCTTCGCTTTGCTCTACCTGTTAGACTTATGTCTCGCTAGATTGCAATCATGTACAGTATTTGATTGGATAGTAGGCAAACGAAAGCATTTCAGTGCGCACAGATGCACATGCCAATAATAAGCCTAAATGGAGCACCCGGAGAAAACCCACGCAGTCACAGGTAGAACATGTAAACTCCACATAGTCAGCACCAGAGGTCAGGCTTGAACACGGGTCTCCGACGCTGTGAGGCAGCACCACAGTGCCACCCTTCTGCTGCCTGGCCCACTTCTCCTGCAGATAGTCACAAAATGCTGGAGTAACTCAGCAGAACAGGCAGCATCTCTGGAGAGAAGCAATGGGTGCCATTTGAGGTCAAGACCCTTCTTCAGACTGGGAATCAGGGGAGAGGAAAACTAGAGAAATGGAAGAGTTTCAGTCTGAAGAAAGGTCTCGACCCAAAACATCTCCCATTCCTTCTCTCCAGAGATGCTGCCTGTCCCGCTGAGTTACTCCAGCATTTTGTGTTTATTTTTGGTTTAAACCAGCATCTGCAGTTCCTTTTCTACACGTTTCTCCAGCACTTTGTTTTGTTTTTCCTCAAGATTCCAGCATCACCAATCCCTGGTCTTCCCATTTGACACGCTTTATCTTTGGCAAGATGCGGCGGTAATTTGGGGTGGTATCAGAAGAGGTAATCACAACCTCCAAGTTGTTGAACCATTGAGATTTTGCAAGATGCAGAATATTGGACGGCACGGTGTCGCAGCAGCAGAGTTGGTGGAGCAGCGGTAGAGTTGCTGCCTCACAGCGCCAAAGACCCAAGTTCCATCCTGACTACTATTGGGTGCTGTCTGTACAGAGTTTGTACGTTCTCCCCATGACCTGCATGGCTTTTCTCCGGGATCTCAGGTTTCCTTCCACACTCCAAAGACGTACAGGTTTGTAGGCTTGGTATAATCGTAAATTGTCCCAGTGCGTGTAGGATAGTGTTAGTGTGCGGATATCGCTGGTCGGCGTGGACTCGGTGGGCCTGTTTCCGCACAGTATCTCTAAACTTAAGAATAAGGAGTAAGTCATTTAGAACGGAGACGAGGAAAAACTTTTGCTCACAGAGATTGGTGATTCTCTGCCTCAGAGGGCAGTGGAGGCAGGTTCTCTGGATACTTTCAAGAGAGAGCTAGATAGGGCTCTTAAAAATAGCGGCGTCAGGGGATATGGGGAGAAGGCAAGAACGGGGTACTGATTGAGGAAGATCAGCCATGATCACATTGAATGGCGTTACTGGCTCGAAGGGCCAAATGGCCTACTCCTGCACCTATTGTCTATTGTCTATAACTAAACTAAAACTCTAAACTAAACTGGTCATAGCTCTAACTAATTGAAAAGTGAAAGCTATGATAGCAACATTAGTGTTGCGACAGAGGCCCTCTATATTACAACATTATCTATTTAGCAGCCGAGCAGCTCCACTGGCTCCAGGCCAGGCACTGCATGCATGTATAATTCAAAGAATAGAGACTGTCCCGTGGGCAAGCAAGTCTGGAGCGGGATGAGTCAGTGGAGAGGGGTGGTGGGGGAGTGGAGGACAGGGGAATTAGAAGTAAAACAAAAGAGATTACTGTCTTGCAGATACCAGACAAATCAGCACACAACAAACACAAAAGAAGGAGTCCAGACTGTGGGCGCGGAGATAAGGGGGGGGGGGATGAGTGCGCTTGAGAATGCCCGATGGATGCGCAACACCGGCTACACTTATAATCCTGGTCACATTTAATTGTCAATAGTAAATTAGCTTCCCTGATGACATCTGCTGGCAATGAAGGGAAGGAGCAAATGAAGCCACTAAACCTCTCCTTCTGAGTCACAACCCCCCCACCTGCAGGGCCTTTGATGCCTCCAGTGGAACTGATTGCCTATCCTAGCTCCGACCGAAGCACTGTTTGTAATGACTCACGGGCCTCCAGAGACATGGAGAGACGGAAAGGAACTCTTCTCCTGCGTTATTGGCAGCGAGACAAATCCGGAGTGGGAGAAAAGCAGAACATTGCAGGAAAAATGTTCCCAATGTTGGGCGAGTCCAGAACCAGGGGCCACAGTCTTAGAATAAAGGGCAGGTCATTTAAGACTGAGGTGAGGAAAAATGTTTTCACCCAGAGAGTTGTGAATTTATGGAATTCCCTGCCACAGAGGGCAGTGGATGCCAAGTCACTGGATGGATTTAAGAGAGAGTTAGATAAGAGCTCTAGGGGCTAGTGGAGTCAAGGGATATGGGGAGAAGGCAGGCACGGGTTATTGATAGGGGACGATCAGCCATAATCACAATGAATGGCGGTGCTGACTCGAAGGGCCGAATGGCCACCTCCTGCACCTATTTTCTATGTTTCTATGTAACATCTCATCTTCGACCCTGCTTCCACTCCATCTTCCTTTAGTTTAGTTTAGAGATACAGTGCGGTAACAGGCCCTTCGGCCCACCAAGTCCGCACTGACCAGCGATCCCCACACATTTCCACTATCCTCCACACACTAGGGACAATTTACATTTATACCAAACCAATAATCCGACAAATCTCTTCATCTTTGGAGCCTGGGAGGAAACCCAAGATCTTAGAGAAAATTCACGCGGTCAGGGGGACAACGTACAAACTCCATGCAGACAGCAACCGTAGTCGGGATCGATCGTGGGTCTCTGGCACTGGAAGTGCTGTAAGGCAGGAACTCTACCCCTGTGCGAGGCAAATTTCCGAAGGGAAATTGCAGAATTGTGGATGTAACCCAGTCCATCACACAGGTGAGACTCCCCACCATTGACTCCATCTGTACCACATTGCCTGGGAAAAGCAGCCACAGTGTGAAGAAGGGTCCCGTCACATGCATGTTCTCCAGAGATGCTGCCCGACATGTTGAGTTACTCCAGTACTTTGTGTCTTCTCACCCTGGACTCCATCTACACTTCACGCTGCCTCGGGAAAGCAGCAAACACAATGAAAGACTTGTCCCACCCCGATTATTCCTTCTCCCCGCTCCCGTCCGGCAGAAGGTACAGAAGCTTGAAAGTGCGCACCACCAGACTGAGGAACAGCTACTTCTCCTCTGTTATCAGGCTTCTGAACGGTCCTTCCATAAGCTTGGGTACTGTCCGATTCACCTCTACCCCATTGCGGACATTGGACTTTGTCTGTGGAACTGATGCGCTACAATGCTGAGAATTATATTCTGCACTGTGTATCTTCCCCTTTGCTCTACCTATTGTACTGGAGTTTGGCTTGATTGTATTTATGTATAATATTATCAGATCTAATTAGATAGCAGGCCAAACGAAGCCTTCTACTGTACCTTGGTACATGGGGTAATAATAAACCTAAACCTACAGGACTTATGTCACAAACATCACAAAGGGCCAGTCAGCATATAGATCGGTGGCGAAGGCAGATTCTGCCTCCGCATTTGGCAGCCCTCAAGACAGAGCTGTGGGCTGGCAATGAACCAGTCTCAGCAAGAGCAGACTGCACCTGCGCACCACAACACAGCAACAGAGACTGCGCACGCTCAAATCCACAGAGTAACTAATCTTATAGATGTGTGTAAAATCATGAGGGGAAACGATAGGGTGAGTCTTTTACCCAAGAATCAAGAACCAGGGGACATAGGTTTAAGGTGAAGGTAAACAAAAATGCTGGAGAAACTCAGCGGGTGAGGCAGCATCAATGGAGCGAAGGAATAGGTGACGTTTCGGGTCGAGACCCTTCTTCGCTCCATAGATGCTGCCTCAACCGCTGAGTTTCTCCAGCATTTTTGTCTACCTTCGATTTTTCCAGCATCTGCAGTTCCTTCTTAAACATTAGGTTTAAGGTGAGAGGGGAAAGATTTAATAGAACCCCAAGGAGCAACATTTTCCACACAGAGGGTGGCGGGCGTATGGAACGAGCTGCTGGAGGAGGTAGTTGATGCAGCTACTCTAACAGCATTTTTAGTTTAGTTTAGAGATGCAGCGTGGAAACAGGCCCTTCAGCCCACCAAGTCCATGCAGACCAGCAATCCCCACACATTAACGCTATCCTACACATACTAGGGACAATTTACAATAATACCAAGAGTCACAGTTTAAGGATAAGGGGAAATATTTTAGGACCGAGATGAGGAAAACATTTTTCACACAGAGAGTGGTGAATCTCTGGAATTCTCTGCCACAGAAGGTAGTTGAGGCCAGTTCCATTGGCTATATTTAAGAGGGAGTTAGATGTGGCCCTTGTGGCTAAAGGGATCAGGGGGTATGGAGAGAAGGCAGGTACAGGATACTGAGTTGGATGATCAGCCATGATCATATTGAATGACGGTGCAGGCGCGAAGGGCCGAATGGCCTACTCCTGCACCTATTTTCTATGTTTCTATGATTAACCTACAAACCAGTACGTCTTTGGAGTGTGGGAGGAAACCGGTGGTCCCAGAGAAAACCCACACAGGTCATGGGGAGAACGTACAGACAAGCAGCCGTAGTCAGGATCGAACCCAGATCTCTGGCGCTGCGAGGCAGTAACTCTACTGCTGTGCCACCGTGCCACCCATTTAAACGATATTGAAGCAGGTACATGGATAGAAAAGGTTTAGAGGGGTATAGGCATGTGTGGCTGGTGTAGATGAGGCATGGACAAGTTGGGCTGAAGGACAGGTTGGGCTTTCAAGAGAGAGCTAGATAGGGTTCTTAAAGATAGCGGAGTCAGGGGATATGGGGAGAAGGCAGGAATGGGGTACTGATTGTGGATGATCAGCCATGATCACATTGAATGGCGGTGCTGGCTCGAAGGGTCGAATGGCCTACTCCTGCACCTATTGTCTATTGTCTGTTGACTTGTTTCTGTGCTGTATGACTCTAGAACTGAAGCCGTCAATCCCTCTTAGGGTCACAACACCCAGACTGCTTTAAAAGAGGAGCAGTTGCAGGAACTCAGCAGGCCAGGCAGCATCTGTGGCAGCAATGGGCATTTCGGGTCAAGACCAGATGAACCAAAAGAGGCCATGGATAGACACAAAATGCTGCAATAACTCTGTATGGAAGGGATGGGTGATGTTTTGCATTGAGACCCTTCTTCAGAGACCATTTTGGGTCAGGACTGACTGAACTCAATTTGAAGATTAGAGGGATTAGAGTTTTATACTTAGTCAGTATAAAAAGGATTGGGGGGAGGAATGGGACACAAGCGAGCAAGTGATAGGTGGAGAGACAAGAAACTGCAGATGCTGGAATCTTGAGTAAAACATAAAGTCCTGGAGGAACTCAGCAGGTCAGGCAGCATCTGCGGAGGGAATGGACAGATAATGTTTTGGATCGGAATCCTTCTTCAGACTGATCAGCCTGATAAAAAGGTCCTGACACAAAATATCATCTCTCCATTTCCCTCCAAAGATGCTGGCTTACCTGCTCAGTTCCTCCAGCACTTTGTGTTTTGCTCAAAATTCCAGCACCTGCTGTCTCTTGTGTCTCTAGGTTTTCAAGGACCACTGGGGTGGGTAGAGTCAGAAGTCCAGAGACTTGGGCCTCAGCAGCTAAACGCACAGAAATGAGTCGATGGGACGAGTACTGGACCAGAGCTACAGGTTACAGGTGGTTATGGGGCTAGAACGATGGAGGGAACCATGGGGCAATGCTTAACCAGGATCGACAGCAGGTCAATAAGCACCTTATTCAATAGGACATAGGCTGAAGAATTATGAATGACTTCAAGTTTGCAGATTGAACAGAGGCTGCCTGACAGGATGTATAAAGGTAACAAAGACAATAGACAATAGGTGCAGGAGTCTCTAATTTTAGGTAGCACACATCTCCCTCCCTCTCCCTCTCCCCCTTCCTCCACTAAAAGTCAGTAAACCAGTTCCACAGTTGGCAAAGATATATATCCCAGGGAACAATAGACAATAGGTGCACGAGTAGGCCATTCTATGTTTCTATGTTTCTATCAGCGGCAATTTACAGAGGGCCAATTAACTACAAACCCGCACGTCTTTGGGATGCGAGACGACGGACAGAAAACCCACGTGGTCACTGAGAGAATTGAGTAGGGAAACCGGGAACCAGAGGACATAGGTTCCTATTAAATCTTTCCTCCCTCACTCTACACCTGAAGGGTAACGTTTTCACACAAAGGCCGATGGGTGTATGGAATGGGTTGTCAGGGGAGATAGTTGAGGCAGGTACTGCCGCAAAGTTTTTTGTTTTTTTTCAATTTATATTTTTATTAGAAGCAGTGTACAAAGGTATAAACCGCGGCATATGACATAATACATTTATTGTACAGCTTCCATTTTAATTTTAACAAAGATGAAATAGAAAAAGAGAGAAAGAGCAAGAAAGAAAGTGAAAAATAAAGTGAATGTGTAAGAATAGAACCCCTAAACTACCAAATGAGTGTAATCAAAGAGTAAGTAAGTAAAAACTTTAAAAAAAATAAAAAGACAAAAACGAAATAAAGGGAAAAAAACAAAAAGTGTTGATATACCTTCTTCATCACCCAGTCTGTAATTCGGTTTAATCCCAAAGTTGTGTTGCACCATACTATCCTTGTAATGAATCAATGAAAGGAGGCCATATCTTTGAAAATTGCTCTGATTTTCCTGCTAAGACAAGTCTCATATCTTCAAGATGTAGCGTCTCAGACATGTTTGTAATCCACACTTTAAGAGTTGGGGGAGATGTATTTTTCCAAAATTTAAGTATAAGTTTTTTCACCATTATCAGGCCATAATGGGGGTCCAGTTTTGTTTTTAATAATTTTGAAAAAATTGCTTACTACCGCAGCCTTTAAGAAACATAGAAACATGGAAATTAGGTGCAGGAGTAGGCCATTCGGCCCTTCGAGCCTGCACCGCCATTCAATATGATCATGGCTGATCATCCAACTCAGTATCCCGTACCTGCCTTCTCTCCATACCCCCTGATCCCCTTAGCCACAAGGGCCACATCTAACTCCCTCTTAAATATAGCCAAGAAACATTTAATCACGTACATGTATAGGTTAGGTTTGGAGGGATATGGACCAAACGCAGGCAGGTGGGACTAGTGTAGATGGGACATCTGGTCGGTGTGGGCAAGTTGGGCTGAAGAGCTTGCTTCCACACTCTATAACTCTGTGACTATGAGGTAGACAAAGTCAGCGGGTGCAGCAGCAATAATGGAGCGAAGGAAATAGGCAACGTTTCAGGCCGAAACCCTTCTTCAGACTGATGCAGGGTGGGGGAGGCGGGAAGAAGAAAGGGAAAGGAGGAGCCAGAGGGCTGAGCGAGAGCTGAGAAGGGGAGGAGACAGCAAGGGCTACCGGAAATTGGAGAAGTCAATGTTCAGGCCACCGGGATGCAGACTGCCCAAGCGGAATATGAGGTGTTGCTCCTCCAGTTTCCGGTGGTGCTCACTCTGACAATGGAGGAAGAAGGGGAGGACATGTGTCTACCTTCCATTTTCCAGCATCTGCAGTTCCTTCTTGTACATCTGTGACTGAGAATGTGCAAACTCCATGCACAGACTGTAGATGACTTGTGCATGTACCTTTAATATAGTGACCTCACCGCTACTAACCACTCCCCATATCAGAAGTATAATTGCAACCTCCCCACCCATTGATCTCTCTCTAGCTCCTGTGACAGACCACGTACAGCTAGGGCAGTAACGTTTGTGTATTACCAATAAATAGTAGTAAAGACACAGTGTGTTGATGACTCCTCTTTACAAGACAGCACCCGTGGTCAGGATCGAACCAAGGTCCCTGGTGCTGTCAGGTAGAAACTGTACCTGGTGTACCTGTGCTGCTCTTGTAGTCGCTCTGAACAAGGAGCAGAAAACATGAACGGGCCCGTCTGTCAGCGTGCCTCTGCCGTTCAGTCAATGGAAGTGAACACATGCAGATCTGTGCTGTTCACAGCCCGCTGCCATTATCATTAACAAGGCTGTGGCAAAATGGGAGATAGATTTTTAGAGTTGAAGTGAAAAACACTAAGACAGCAGCGGTAAACAGGGCCACGGAAATATGGTGTGGTTGGATGGCTGGTGTGATGATTAAATGTAGAGACTGTTTGCAAAGAGGGACGGTGAAAAGCAGTGTCATTATTGGCAGTTCACACATTAGCAGCACGAGCTGTCAATGACACAGAAAGCCTGATCTCTGCATGCACAACGCACTAACATAATGTGCTGATATTTTTCAAAATTTTCAAATCTCACTAATCCACAATACGCAGTGGCCTTTAAAGACCTCAGCCGGTTTCATTTCTCACACAAGATTGTTTTTTCAAAATTTACCAAGGAGAAAATCTAACACTTTTTGAAGCTGTGATATTTTGGGATAGTTTGCATGCATTGCTCTTTGAAGAGGAACCAATGCACTAACTGCAGCCAGTACTATGGATAGGAAAGGTTTAGAGGGATATGGGTCAAACATGGTAAATGGGACAAGCGTGGATAGGTTGGGCCGAAGGACCCGTTTCCATGTCATAGATTGATACAGTGTGGAAACAGGCCCTTCGACCCAACTTGCCCACACCGGCCAACATGTCCCAGCTACACTAGTCCCACTTACCTGCGTTTGGCCCATATCCCTCCAAACCATGTCCTATCCATGTACCTGTCTAACTGTTTCTTAAACGTTGGGATAGTCCCAGCCTCAACTACCACCTCTGGCAGCTTCTTCCATACACCTACCACCCTTAGTGTGAAAAAGTTACCCCTCAGATTCCTATTCAAACTTTTCCCGTTCACCTTGAACCTATGTCCTCTGGTCCTCGCTTCCCCTACTCTGGGCAAGAGACTGTGCATCTACCCGACCCATTCCTCTCATTATTTTATACACCTCTATAAGATTACCCCTCATCCTCCTGCACTCCAAGGAATAGAGACCCAGCCTACTCAACCTTTCCCTGTAGCTCACACCCTCTAGTTCTGGCAACATCCTCGTTAATCTTTTCTAAACCCTTTCAAGCTTGACAATATATTTCCTATAACATGGTGCCCAGAACTGAACACAATATTCTAAATGCGGCCTCACCAACGTCTTATACAACTGCAACATGACCTCCCAACTTCTATACTCAATACTCTGACTGATCAAGGCCAATGTGCCAAAAGCCTTTTTGACCACCTTATCTACCTGCGACTCGACCTTCAAGGAACCATGCACCCGTACTCCTAGATCCCTCTGCTCTACAACACTCCCAGAGGCCTACCATTTACTGTGTAGGTCCTGCCCTTGTTCGAGGTCCCAAAATGTAACACCTCACACTTCTTTGTATTAAATTCCATCAACCAGTCCTCAGCCCACCTGACCAATCGATCCAGATCCTGCTGCAATCGTTCACAACCATCTTCACTATCTGCAAAACCACCCACTTTTGTATCATCAGCAAACTTGCTAATCTTACGCTGTATGTTCTCATCCAAATCATTGATATAGATGACAAACAGTAACGGGCCCAGCACCAAACCCTGAGGCACACCACTAGTCACAGGCCTCCAGTCCGAGAAGCAACATTCCACCATCACCCTCTGCTTCCTTCCATGTTGTGTGACTCCATATCCAGTACATGGAGGAACCGCACCAACATTTAGTACTACTCTCCTAGAACTGTACAGACGGAAACGGGCCCTTCAGCCCACCTTGTCCATGCCACCGGCTAGCATAGTGGGCAATTGTCCGCATTTAGCCCAAATACCTCTAAACTCCTATCTGTTTACCTGTTCGTGCCTTTTGAAAGTAATTATTGTATCTGCGTCCATAGCTTCTGTATATTTGTTGCGCAAGATGCAATGGATAGCTTATCCTGACCAAAGTTCCCCAAAAGGTATGGTCAGGGTATTGCACTGTTAGAGGTGAGAATATAAAATGGGTGGAACTAAACCGACAGCTGTGTTGGGAGTTGGTGCGTGGGGACATCTAGTGGGGTGCACCTTGACTCTCTCTGGTGCAGTCTTGACTGCCTTTAACCTGTGGACAACACGTTGACAAGAACTTGCCCCCACGTGGGTGGTTGTGGAGAGTACCACACGTGTATTTAAAGGGAAGCGAGACAAACATGAGATGGCAAGGCATGACAGTGGTTGATTGGTTTAGGTAAAGAGACGCCGTAGAAAGTGCTTAAAGATAAGACACAAGAGTAATTCAGGGGTCAGGCAGCATCTCTGGGGAAAAAGGATGGGTGATGTTACGGGTCGGGACCCTTCTTCACACCCAAAATGTCATCCATCCTTTTTTTTCTCCAGAGATGCTGCCTGAGCTGCTGAGTTACTCCAGCACTTTGTGTCTATCTTTGGTATAAACAGCATCTGCAGTTTATTTTTCCACAGTGCAAAGTTCTTGGTGGATATCAACATTAGCTTTGGTTGAGATTGATTACCCATCGCAGTGCTATATGGTACATGGATAGGAGAGCTTTCGAGATACAGCAAACCCTCACAATAACAGATCTCTATAACAGGTTCTGGTTACAGTGGACCAGGGCTCTGCAGCTCAGATGGTGGTGGAGGCAGGTTCTCTGGATGCTTTCAAGAGAGAGCTAGATAGGGAGTATTGTGTGCAGTTTTGGTCCCATAATTTGAGGAAGGACATTCTTGTTATTGAGGGAGTGCAGCGTAGGTTTACAATGTTAATTCCCGGGATGGCTGGACTGTCATACGCTGAGAGAATGGAGCAGCTGGGCTTGTACACTCTGGAGTTTAGAAGGATGAGAGGGCATCTCATTGAAACATATAAGATTGTTAAGGGCTTGGACATGCTAGAGGCAGGAAACATGTTCCCAATGTTGGGGGAGTCCAGAACCAGGGGCCACAGTTTAAGAATAAATAGTAAGCCATTTAGAACGGAACGAACACTTTTTCTCACAGAGAGTGGTGAGTCTGTGGAATTCTCTGACTCAGAGGCAAGTTCTCTGGTTGCTTTCAAGAGAGAGCTAGATAGGGCTCTTAAAAATAGTGGAGTCAGGGGATATGGGTAGAAGGCAGGAACGGGGTACTGATTGGGGATGATCAGCCATGATCACATTGAATGGCGGTGCTGGCTTGAAGGGCCGAATGGCCTACCCCTACGCCTATTGCCTACTGAATTTCCACTTGCTTTATTCCCCCCTAATGCAGCTTTTCTTCCCTCCCGGCCTTGGGTTAAACTTTACCCCCTCACATGGTTATAGTGGACTATCAGCATTAACCAACACCCCCCCACCCCGAAGGGCCCAATTCCGTGCTGTGTGACTCTACGACACTCCGCAAGGCTGTCCGGTCGGTCACCACAGCTGGAGGTGGACATGCCAGGGTCAACATCTGGAACAACTACTGTTAACCTTTGCCACATCAACGCCGAGGCTTACAAGCAAACAGCCGACTGCGTGAGGGGAGGGGGGAACTAGGATGGGAACAGATGCTCACACAACTGTGCCTTAAGCAAGCAATCACTGCTTTCATAAGAGAAATGAAGATTAGCGTGAAAAAAATTGTAAAACAAAGCTCTCAGCTTATAGCTGTGATGTTTAATTCATGGTCTTAACACGCAGCTCTGCAGTAACTAGGTCACACTAGTTTACACATATCTGCGGAAATGTTCCCTTCCTCCTCCTTGCCAGAGCCCCCTTTTGGAGCAACAGCGCTTCGATTCCGCTGGGTAGCTGACGCACCAAAAGCATGAACATTGAATTTGCCAATTTCAAGTAATATCCGCCTATCCCCTCTCTCTTTTGCCCACCCAGCCTACTCCAGTGTGCACCCATTTCTCCCACCATCTGCCACATCCCTAATTACCTTGCTTTTCCCTCCTTCCCACTCATCTCCTATCCCCCCCTTCCCCCCCCCCCCCCCACTCAGAGTCCCTCATTTCCCCTTTATCCCAACCCCCCCCCTCTTTCCCTCCCTCAGGCTTTCCACGTCATTCCTACAAGGAGGAGAGGATGCCTGAAATGGGAAGCCGGGGGGGTGGGTATGCAGGTGGGGCTTAGGGAAGAGAGGGAGAAAGAAAAAGGGGGGGAGGTTGTTTGCAGTTATTATCTACCTAAAACACTGAATTCTAACAGTGTTCATACCACTGGGTTGCAAGCTACCCAAACAGAATATGAGGTGGTGTTCCTCCAGTTTGTGTGTGGCCTCACTCAGGCAATGGAGGAGGCCCAGGACAGAAAGGTCAGTGTGGGAATGAGAAGAAGAGTTAAAATATTCAGCAACCAGGAGTCTACGCTTGGTCTCACCGAATCTCGGTGGCCATTTGGCTGAAGGCTCGCCCTCTAATCAGTCTGAAGAGGGGGTCTTGCTGACCTGCTTGGATTCAATACCAAAATTGTCCCCACAGAGTTTGAACAGAACTCTCCATGGAGAAAATGTAGATCAAAATGAAAAGTGCTGGAGTAACTCAGTGGGTCGGGCGGCATCTGTGCAGGACGTGGACAGTCAACATTTTGGGACGGGACCCTTCTTCAGCCTGATTATAGTAGAGGGAAGAAAGCTGGAAAAGCCAGATGGTAGATTCCCCGCTAGCATGATTGCCCAGATCGTCACACTGGGCTGCTAAGGATAGACTGTTTGCAAATGTAACAGCACGGAGCCTTCCGGGTGGGTGGTCATCGGTGTGGATGCTGAAGACAGCTGGCACGAGGGCTAAATCCCCTGGATGTCTATTCCATGCAGGGGGAGCCTTCAATCAGGACAGGGCTGATCTGATGCCATCACAGCTCTGTGTCCCTACCCACCCCAAGTAACCCTTTACCCTCATACTGATTAGGCATGTGTCTACCTCAGCCTTGCAAAAATACTCATAGGATCAGAGAAAGCATTCTGAGCATTGAAGACAGGCGGGAGATGTGATGGAGGTATTCTGAAGGCATAGATAGTGCAAAAAGTAGTAAAGATTTTCCCTCACAACAGAGGTATTTATAATCACAGGGCATATATGTTTTAGGGAAAAAGTAAGTTTAAGGCATGGAATAGTACATGGTAGATAAAAGTGCTGGAGAAACTCAGCGGGTGCGGCAACATTTATGGAGCGAAGGAAATATATTCCTTCGCTCCATAGATGCAGCCGCACCCCCTGAGTTTCTCCAGCACTTTTGTCTACCTTTGCTTTTCCAGCATCTGCAGTTCCTTCTTGAACATGGAATAGTTCATCACGGGAACAGATCCTTCAGCCCACAATGCCAATGGTTCAATGGTACTTTATTCCGTTCAGTTCAGTAAAATTCTTACTAGAACATAGACACAATCATGCATTAGTACAAGAGTGCGTGAATAGTAGATTACACTGGGACATTACGTGAAACATTTTGACACTTAGACTCGACCGAAACATCACCTCTTCCTCTTCTCCAGAGATGCTGCCTGACTTAAGTTAGTCCAGCTTTTTGTGTCTATCTGTGATTTAAACCAGCACCTACAGTTCCTTACAACATATGAAAAATTGAGACATGTACATGGATAGGACAGGTTTAGAGGGGAATGGGCCAAACGCAGGCAGGTAGATGGGACAAGTTACCAAAGCTTCCACGCTATGACTATACGTCGCCATGTTTTCAGGGCCATCTTGTATGTCTGTGCCGACCCTGATACCTAATCCCATCTGCCTGCACATGGTCTATAGCCATCCATTCCCTGCCTGTTCAAATGCTTCTTCAACCTTTTAATTGTGCTTCCACCACCACGACTGGCAGTGTGTTGCAGATATCAACCACGATGCAAAAACCTCTCCTCTCAGGTCCCCTTTAATAGAATAGATAGGGTAGATAATCAGAACCTTTATCCCCAGGGTGGAATGCATCAAAGACTAGGGGCATAGAGTTAAGGTGAGAAGGGCAGAGTTTAAAGAAGATATGCAAGGCAGGTTTTTTTTAAAAACACAGAATGGCGGCCGCCTGGAATGCGCAGCCATGGGGTGGCGCTGCAGGCAGATACGATAATAGCGTTGAGTGTTTTTTGTATAGGCACATGGATATGCAGGGAATGGAGGGATGTGGATCACGTGCAGGCAGATCAACTCAACTTGGCATTATGTTCAACACGGACATTGTGGCTGAAGGACCTATTCCTGTGCTGTACTGTTGTAAATCCCCTTCATCTCACCTTAAACGTGTTTGTATGTCAAACCTGTGCTCTTTTGAAACCCCTAGAATGGGGAAAAAGAAATGACCACCTGGCATATCTATGCCTCCCCTAATCCTACATGCCTTTATCAGCATGCCACTAATCACCTTTGATCCCACAGACAATAGGCAATAGGTGCAGGAGTAGGCCATTCGGCCCTTCGAGCCATTCAATGTGATCTGGCTGATCATCCCCAATCAGTACCCCATTCCTGCCTTTTCCCCATATCCCCTGACTATTTTTAAGAGCCCTATCTAGCTCTCTCTTGAAAGCATCCAGAGAACCGGCCTCCACCGCCCTCTGAGGCAGAGAATTCCACAGACTCACAACTCTCTGTGAGAAAAAGTGTTTCCTCATCGCCGTTCTAAATGGTTACCCGTTATTCTCAAACTGTGGCCCCTGGTTCTTGGTTCTTGGTTTCTTGGACCTCCAAAATATTCCAAATGGTTCTGGACTCCCCCAACATCGGGAACATGTTTCCTGCCTCTAGATCCCCTCTCATCCTTTCCAGAGTGTACAAGCCCAGCAGCTCCATTCTCTCAGAATAAGACAGTCCCGCCATCCCGGGAATTATCCAGGGAAAACACGTCCAACCTATGCAATCTATGCTTTTAACTAATGCCCTCCAGTCCAGCCAACATCCTGGTGAATCTCCTCTGCACTCTCTCCAAAGCAGTGACATCTTCCCTATAGTGGGAAGAGTCATTTATAGCAATTACACAGACATTGTGGGCAATGTGTAGGTCCTGGCATCTCTCTGGAGAATTGTAAGTGTGCATTATACACATCACGGGAATGGAGATGACATCATCATCCCTCTCCCAGCAGATGGCCGTGTTTTACAAACACTGCCCAACCGACACAAAAGAACATCATTGGCAAGGTTTATCAAGTGACACTTCACAAGCATTAACCTCCTTTCAGATGCTAAAACACTTGGCGAACCACTGCCTGCATTTTAGATTTTAAAACGGAAATCACAAATTGATCAGGAGGTCAGCTTCAATGCCAACTCAGTAGCTCTCATGATGCAATGAGAACTCTTGGGCCCAAGAGTTGAGAACAGACTGCTGGAAAATTAAACGTTAACTTCACCAACATCCACACTGCTGGGAGGTTTTTCTGGGTCCATGGAATCATCCGGAATCCTTGATCAGGACCATCACCATCTTGTGTGTCTCTCTTGGTCTCTACCCTATCATAAACGCCCTGCTTTTTGCTCTTCTTCCCCCCCACCAATTTTAAGGGGAATTAAAAAAACAGATAGTGCTTGATGTCTGGAGATTGCTGAATGGGGAAAATGCTGAAACCAGATACAATTACACCATTTCATAGGCATTTAGACAGGCACTTAAACATGGACACAGTCATGCAGGCAAATAGCATAGGGGCACACGCCGTCAAAAGTGGCAGCACAGAGGGAGCCACACGCTGTGAAAAGTGGCGGCTCGGAGGGAGCGTCACGCTGTCAACAGCAAAGATCCTATAGCGAGCAAGATAGATCACTCGACGAAAAAGACGTAGTACGGTCATGTGCAGGTTCATGGGTAATTTTCGGCCACATGTCCGTCTCCGCACCAAAGATCCCATAGGATACTAGTGCGGAGACAGAAACTGGTTACAGAAACATCCTCGTAAAAATAAAAGTTATTTGGTAAAAATATTCTCGTCATTTTCAGAATTTTAATTTATTAACACAAACTGTTCCCCCGCAAGGTACACAAAAAAGCTGGAGAAAATCAGCGGGTGCAGCAGCATCTATGGAGCGAAGGAAATAGGCAACATTTCGGGCCGAAACCCTTCTTCAGACGGACCCCATTATATTTATCCGCCACTGCAACGGACCCCAATTATATTTTATCCGCCACTCCAACTGTTCCCCTGCAACGTTGATTACACTGCGAGTCGGGTCGGGTCGGGTTACGGAAATGGATGAAAAAAAGGCTCACGTTCCGTTCCGTTGTGTACTGCACGTCAGCCCATTGCATTTAGAAGGAGTGGTCTATCTTGCTCCGCTATAGGATCTTTGGTCAACAGTGGCGGTACAGAGGGAGTGTCACGCAGTTAAAAGAGATAGAAAAGAGGGAACGTTGCACCATCAAAAGGGGTGATGCAGAGAGAGCATCGTGCTATCAGAAGGGGTCGTGTAGAGGAGGCACCACCGTATCATCACGAGGGATAGAGCAGTTAGGTGTGCCAACCGTCACAATGGGGCAGCTCAGAGGGAGAACCGCACTGCCAAAAGAGAGTACTGAGGTAGAACTGTGGTGTGGGAGGGAGAACATTGAGGGAGTAGCACCCTATCAGAGGACAGGACTTCATTCCTTTGATGAGTGAGCTCGCAGATGTGGAGATGCTAAAATTCCTATATGGCCAAGGTGGTGACACTGTTTCACAAGCTTCCTTGTCCATAGCATTTATCTAAACATTATTCCCTTATCTCTTATCATGTAATGTCCCAGGGAGACACGCGGGCCCACAACCACGCCGCCAACGACAACCCAAACGCGCCCCGGTGGGCACGACCCGCCTCACAGGCCTTCTAGGGTGGCGAGGCCTGTCTGGGCCAAAGGGAGCCGCAATGGTGGCGGCGGCAGTGGGTGCCTCGCAGTCGATGAGCATGAGGGGAAGACAATGGGGACCCGGCGTGGGGGACCGGGTGTGGAGGAGGGGGTGGGGGAGGGGGGGGGGGGCACTCTAGTTTAGAATCTTCTGCCCATGGGATAAGTCTGTGTCTGTTTGTTCATTCGTTCCAGTGAAGGTGTTGTGTACACGGCAGCCAGACAACTGTCAGCAAACCAATTTCCCTCCTGGGATGAATAAAATTTTATCGTATCGTATCGTAAATGGCTCAAATGTAATCATGTATTGTCTTTCCGCTGACTGGTTAGCATGCAATAAAAGCTTTTCACTGTACCTTGGTATACATGACAATAAACTAAACTAATTGATCTTAGAGTCAGTGTTATACAAGACTGAAACAGACCCTTTGGCCCAACTCAAGGCCAAAATGCTCCAACTATTCCCGTTCTACCTGCCCTCATTTGGCCCATATCTCTCTTCACCTTTCCTCTCCATGTCCCTGTCTATGTTGTTTAAATGTTGTTATAGACCCTGTCTCAACTATCTCCTCTGGCAGCTTGTTCTATATACCCACCACCCTCTGAGAGAAAAAGCCCCTCAAGTTCCTATTAAACCTTTCCCCTCTCACCTTAAACCCATGTTCTCCGTTCTGATTCCCTCTGGCACCCTGTTTGAGACATTGTGCATTCCACCCTCTGATCTAAAAGCCCCTCATAACCTATTATACGCGGGGTGGCCTCTCACGGTGGCGCATGTTCTCCGATTCTGATGATTCCCCAACCCTGGGTGAGACATTGTGCATTCACCCTATCTATATCCCCTCATAACGTTATACGCGGTGGCAGTTACGGTGGCGCAGCGGTAGAGCTGCTGCCTTACAGCGAATGCAGCGCTGGAGACACGGGTTCGATCCCGACTACGGGTGCTTTCGGTACGGAGTTTGTACGTTCTACCCGTGACCTGCGTGGGTTTTCTCCGAGATCTTCGGTTTCCTCCCACACTCCAAAGACGTGCAGGTTTGTAGTGTTAATGTACAGGGATTGCTGGTCGCCCTTCGGACCCGGTGGGCCGAAGGGCCTGTTTCTCTAAACTAAACTAAGATCATCCCTCAGCCTCCTGCACTCCCAGGAATAAAGTCCTAGCCTGCCCAACCTCGCCCTAAAGCTCAGGACCTGGAGTCCTGACAACATCCTCGTGTTGTAAGCGTCTTGTTATTCAGATGCAAAGATAATAAGAAACCTGCTAGGAGGCAGGCCCAATATATCACTCATAAAAGAAGTGTGGACATCCAATTAACTCAAACGCTCCAGTTTTATTCTGCTCCTGCAGGCGAGGCCCACGGCTTCTGATGAGAATGACTGAAATCAACTCAGCATGTTTCTTTAATGCAGTATCAAGTCCCTGAGCAATAACTTGCTTTAGGAAGGGGAGGAGGCTGCTCGAACTCTCGGGACCATTTTGCCATGCACTCACATCAGCATTTCAATTCTATATACCCTCTCTGATCAAGAATTTAAAAGACTCTTGAACAGGTACATGGGATGGGAAATGTTTGGAGGGATTTGGGCCAAACGCGGGCAGGTGGGACTCATGTAGATGGGGCACCTTGGTCTAACGTGCACCACAAGTTAGTACAACTGTTCTGCTCAAAACCATGAGAAATTGGAGAGTTGTGGACATGGTCCAGGTATGAACATGACATGACAAGATTAAACCAACACCAATGCACATAACCGTACACATAGGCTGCCTCCCACTAGCGTAAAGTTTAAAGCTGCTTTAGATTTACCGTTCTGTAACGACTGCGTGCGTGACTCCTTCCCAAGGTTGGTGTGAAATCCTGTTCCCAGTGACGGAGTCTTCCCTGGACCTGAAACGCAAATGTTCAAACGTAAATCATCAAAACCAATTTAAATCAATATAAAAATCAATATACAACTCATCTGGCCTGGCCACATGAACCGACTTTGGCTGCACGGGAAGCTGGTGCAACAGTGGGAGGGAGTGAATGAGTAGCAGATGGAACATGGAACAGAAAGGAACCATTCAATCCCACATCACTGCAACAGCAGCAGCAGACCACTCGCCATTTCTTGAAGTCTCCGGTTAAAACTGCTGCTTGTGAGACAGCATTCGAAAGTTCTGCCCCCTTCTTGCTGTCTATTGTGCCCCTGCCCAATAGATCGCAACCAATGGAAGCAGTTTCAATAGAAGCATCATTTCCCCTTATCTTGAAAACTCCAATCAAATCACCAATGAATTTCAGGTAGACAAAAATGCTGGAGAAACTCAGCGGGTGAGGCAGCATCTACAGATCGAAGGAATAGGATCAGCTATCATGACATGGATAGCGTGGATGTAGAGAGGATGTTTCCACCAGTGGAAAAGTCTAGCACTAGAGGTCACAGCCTCAGAATTAAAGGACGTTCTTTTAGGAAGGAGATGAGGAGAAATGTCTTTAGTCAGAGGGTGGTGAATCTGTGGAATATTTTGCCACAGAAGGCCGTGGAGGCCAAGTCAGTGGATATTTGTACGGCAGAGTTAGATAGATTCTTGATTAGTACTTGTGGTGTCAGAGCTCATGGGGAGAAGGCAGGAGGGTGGGGTTTGGAGAGATATATCAGCCATGGCGGAGTAGACTCGGTATGCCTAAATCTACTCCTATTCCTTATTACCTCATGACCTTATACTATAAGACATTGGAGAAGAATGATGTCATTTAGCTGAGGCAGGTACAATAACAACATTTAATAGACACTTGGAGGTACATGGACAGAAATGGTTTAGAGGGATTTGGATAAACGCAGGCAAATGGGACTAGTTTAGATGGGGCTGCTTGGTCAGCATGGGCTGGTTGGGCCGAAGGGCCTGTTTCCGTGCTGTGCGACTGCATGCTCTACTGTTATGTCAGTTGTGAGTAGATTTGCCCAACTGGCTGTGGAAGTTTGTTATGGGCCTGCCCCACTTAGGCGATTTTTTTAGGCAACTACAGGCGTCTAGTTTGTCGCCACATATTCGCTGGCGGTTGCCGGGAGTAGTCTCCTCAGTCGCGCAAAACATCGTAGCGTCTTTCTCGTCACCGCTAAATTTTCAACATGTTGAAATATTTTCAGCCACAGTGGGTTTGCCGCCAATGAGCGTAGCTTGACTTCTCCTGACGTAGCTGCTGTCGGAGGTTGTCGCCAGAATGACGTAGGTTATCGCCGGTTTTTCAGCGACCTGCTACGACTACGACAGTCGCCGGCAGTTGCCTAAATAATCGCCAAGTGGGACAGGACCGTTAGTTTTCGCCCAGTTTGCAACCAGCGTGGCTGTGTCACACTTCTCACATTGCAACACAACAGTGGATGTGATCATATCATACATAATCAGTGTAAAATAAATGCTGACTAACTGATGAGCTGTTCACTAATCCTGGCTCATTACCCATTACTGAATCTAGCAGCTGCTCCAATGTTGGTTGAGGCACGTTGCTGCAGGAAACAAACCCAATCACTCACAGCAAACGCACTACATTGTAGACATGAGCCAATATGTTTATTTCAATAAATACCCATTCAAACCACCCTGCTTTTGTAGAGATTAAAAAAAAAACAGATACAGCATGGAAACAGGTCCTTCGGCCCACCAAGTCCACGCTGACCATACAAACTAGTTCTATGTTATCCCACTTTTGCATCCATTCCCTGCACACATGGGGCAATTAATCTACAAACTTGTACGTCTTTGAGATGTGGGAGGAAACAGGAGCACTCAAGGAAATTCATGCAGTCACAGGGAGAATGTGAAAATTCCACACAGACAGCACCCAAAGTCAGGATCGAACCCAGGTCTCTGGTGCTGTGAGGCAGCACCTCTACCAGCCGTGCCACTCAGCATTTATGTATTCTGCCACTTAACTAATGCTATCGGGTACACATCTCTCACTGGACATTTTGCATTTTACCGACAGAAGTCTACCCTATTTACTTATACACGGTCACAATGACGTCACTTATCACCAAGCCTCGTCTCTTCTTACCCCCCCCCACCCCCTTTCCCCTTGCAATATTCAGTCTTAATCACATCATTCTATATCTCTTCAACTCTCAGTGGAGCAAAGTATCATTGAGAACTTGTGCACATCCTTAATCTAAAGCCCAAAACAAGTAGTTTACAGCATAGCATAGAAATAACTACTGATTGACAATCTGCCCCCTTGCATTCAAGGTCCTGGCAACTCAAGACTGCGAAACAAATCATTCCTCAACAGATGATAAATAACATTGAGCTGTCCAACGCTTGCATTAATATAGAGATCAGCAAGAGAGGATATAATTATTTTACCACGATCGATAGCCAAGTGCACCAAAACAATTGTTGACATTGAGGCTGAAAGCAGAGAGGAGAAACATGCTCCCTTGTTCAGGGAACTATATACTACCATAAAGGGATGGCGGGACTGTCATATGATGAAAGAATGGATCGATTGGGCTTATATTCACTGGAATTTAGAAGGATGAGAGGAGATCTCATAGAAACATTAAATTCTTAAGGGATTGGACAGGGTAGATGCAGGAAATGAGTTCCCGACGTTGGGGGAGTCCAGAACCAGGGGTCACAGTTTAAGAATAAGGGGTAGGCCATGTAGGACTGAGATGTGGAAAAACTTTTTTACCCAGAGAGTTGTGAATCTGTGGAATTCTCTGCCACAGAAGGCAGTGGAGGCCAATTCACTGAATGTTTTCAAGAGAGAGTTAGACTTAGCTTAGGGCTAAAGGAATCAAGGGGTATGGGGAAAAATCAGGAACGTACTGGTTTTGGAGGATCAGCCATGATCATATTGAATGGTGATGCTGGCTCGAAGGGCCGAATGGCCTATTCCTACATCTATTTTATATGTTTCTATATTGTAATTCACGTGGAATCTGCAACCTGGTTGCAAGCTCCAAGATAGTCACAAAGGAACAAACTGAAGAATGTTCTCCAGAGATACTGCCTGACCCACTGAGTAGCTCCAGTACTTTGTGCCCTTTAATGTAGATTTCAACCCAAGTCATGTTTTAAGATGCAAGACGGATTTTAAGCAACATCAAAATAGAAGTGAATGAGGTAAAGCGCTGGAAGGGGTAAATTCTGCGCAGGGCCTCTGCAGCTGTCAGAAGGTATTGGAAAGGAAGCTAATCGTAGGGTTGAAGGACATGACCAAGGATAAATGTGAATTATTTAATAAATAAAGTGAGGCATTGCCAGACCATGTTAACACCACCTGCATTAAATCAGGCGTCACTGCAAGTAGCCCAGCATGCAACTCGGTCACAGCATGCAGCAGCACGGAGCGGCGGTGGATGATATCGGCACTTCACCTGGCCAGGCCGACCCATGTAACTACAACCCAGTGCCCCTGTAAACACAACGGGCCTCGAGGGCCATCGTTAACACTAAACATTTAATAACAATTTCAGACTTGAAGGGTGCAAGATGGCACCCAAAATGTGATGACGCTTGTGTGCAAACTCAATGGGGTGTACTGTCTTACACTCTTAGAATGCATTGTGGGGATTGTTACTGAACTGTATGCAAAAAATTATTTCACTTATCGCTTACCAAGCTTTCGCTCCCCCTCCCCCTCACCACAATCTGAACAAGGATCCTGACCAAAATCTATCCACGTTTTCCAGATGCTGCTTGACCCGCTGAGTTATTTCAGCATTCAAAAGAAAAACTCTTCTAGCCCAAAAGAAAAATTGTTTGCTGAAGAGCTTTAGTCACACAGCACCGAAGCAGGCCTTTCTGCCATGCCGTCCATTGTCCAAGCCGACCCACTTGTCCAATGCGATCAACATGCCCCATCTAAGCTAGTCTCATTTGCCCACATTTGACATATATATCTATATACTATTAAAAGTTTTGTCTTGTTTGTCTGTCTGTCTGTCTGTGAGATAGACAATAGACAATAGGTGCAGGAGCAGGCCATTTGGCCCTTCGAGCCAGCACCGGCATTCAATGTGATCATGGCTGATCATCCCCAATCAGTACCCCGTTCCTGCCTTCTCCCCATATCCCCTGACTCCGCTATTTTTAAGAGCCCTATCTAGCTCTCTTTTGAAAGCATCCAGAGAACCGGCCTTCACTGCCCTCTGAGGCAGAGAATTCCTCAGATCAAGGAACTACGCCAAAACGGTACACAATAGCGCAAAAAAAAAGGCAGAATTTTACTCAGCTTTTTCCACGTGGTCGTTAGTATCAAGTTTCTTCACATTTGACGTTATATTTTATGTTATTGATATTTAAAGTTTTAAAAGCCAACTTTGAAAATAATAACTGCCTGTGTGGGAGACTTTTCTAGCAGCTTCCAGTGATGACATCACCATGGCATCTCACAGTGGTCCAATCACAATGGGATCTCATTGACACAAGCTGCCGTGAAGCTTCCGACAACCGGAAATGGCATCACAATGTGATCTCTGCTGCCAATACACTAGCTATGTGAGTTGATGGAGGGGGGAATGGGAGGAGAAGAAATGTTATTTAAACATTGTCTTTAATGGGGGAGTGCAAAAGGGGAGAGGTGAGGGATGGAGTGACTGAGGGTAGGGAAAAGGAGAGGGAGGGAGAGGAGACAGAGACAATGGGATCAACAGGTTCAAAGGGAGTGTGAAATTTTTGCCCCCCTCCTCCACCCCGCAGATTGATTGGTTCAAAGGAGCGCTGACGCCGACCCAAAAGTCGAGGCCGGGAAGCACCGACAGCCCCCCACCACCCACGTGGGAAGGATTGATTGCGTTGGGGGAACGGGTTGCGTCGGGGGAATGGGTGAGTGGTGGAATATTGCGTTGGGGAAACGGGCCCCAATGGGTCAGGGGGGTGGGAGGGGAGAGGGGTTATGGAGGGTGGGGAGTGACTGAGGGTAGGGAGTGACTGAGAGTAGGGGAAACGAGAGGGAGGGAAAGGAGAGGGAGGGAGAGGTGAAGGAGAGAGTGGAGGAGGGGAGGGGAGAGAAGAGGAATGGGGAGGGAGTGTTGGAGAATGAGGGGAAATGAGCCGCGCCTGCGCAGCTGGGGGCTATGGGTGAGTGGTGGAATTTTGCGTTGGGTCCCGGAGTCAAGTTCCTGTTAAAACAAGTTCCTCTCTCACCTTAAACTCATGCCCTGTGGTTCTTGATTCCCCTATTTGGGTAAAAGACAATGCATTCACCCTATCTATTTCCCTCATGATCTTGTACACCTCTATAAGATCATCCCTCAGCCTCCTGTGCTCCAGGGAATAAAGTCCTATCCTGGCCTGCCCAATGTTTCCCTGTTGTCACGTGGTGGAAGCAGATAAAATTACAACATTTTAAGAGACATTTGGATGGGTCCTTGGATAGGAAACTAGTCGGGATGGTACGCTTAATGGGATTGGCATACATAGGCATCACAGTCAGCATGGCAGAGTTATTATACAACAAAGGAGCATGTTGTCTCATGAGCAAAGGTAAGTCATGCTTAGTTTATACCTCAGAAGACCAAGGGACAACTCGATTGAAATAGTCAACAACGAGTCTTAACAGAATGGACAAGGAGAGGATATATCCTCTTAGGAGAGAATCTATAACAAGGGGTCACCGCTTAAAAATAATCAGTGAACCAATATAACAGAGAAAACTAAATATTCTTTCAGAGGATTATGAGTTTTTGCAAATCTGATCCTCAAAAGGTCAGTGAAAGCAGTTGAATATTTAGTCACAACGAATTGCAGATGCTGGTTTACAAAACAAACACTAAGGGCTGGAGTAACTCAGCGGGTCAGGCAGCCTCTTCGGAGATGGATGGGTGATGTTTGGGGTTGGGGCCCTTCTTCAGGCTTTGTCCCACCCGCACCTTTTTTCCTGCTTCCCCCATTCCCCCCACCACTACAATCAGCTTGAAGAGTCCCGATCTGAAACGTCACCTATCCATGTTCTCCAGAGATGTTGCCTGACCTGCTGAGTTACTGAAGCACTGTTTTTTTTCTTTGAATATGTTTAAGACAGAGAGAAGTACGTAGAATCTTGATAAGCAAGGTGGCAAAGTACATGGATTGACTCCAGACAGAATAAGCAGTCTTGCATTCCATTTAGGAGAATGGGGAAAATGGGCAAAGTGGTCACATATCCATAACTCAGCCACAGGTTTACCAGCGACTGCTGTGATTAACTGATGCATAGTTACATCTGCATTATTATGCAACTTTCTTTATGAAACAGATTGACTGAATTATCACTGGCTGGCTGACTCATGCACACTCTCACTGGCTCCTCAGGCATGGCCAGTCACACACAGCAACATAAACAACACAGAAGGTTGACAACCCCTGCTTGCGAGCACCACTCTCTGATGCGTTTCCAATGACCTGAGTGTCATATTAGAGGAGAGAAGCGAGGTTGAGAGACAGAGGGAAGGGTGGAGCTGTGGTTTTGGAATTACCACAGCATGCATTAACTATCTGAGCAAGGGACTCAAAGTCAGAAATATATATATAATATACTGTGTGTGTGTGTGTGTGTGTGTGTGTGTGTGTGTGTGTGTGTGTGTGTGTGTGTGTGTGTGTGTGTGTGTGTGTGTGTGTGTGTGTGTGTGTGTGTGTGTGTGTGTGTGTGTGTGTGTGTGTGTGTGTGTGTGTCTGTCTGTCTGACTGTCTGACTATGTCTGTGTGTGTCTATATATATATATATATATATATATGAATCACCTCCAAAACACAAAGCAAACCCTCAGTAAAACAAGGGCTTCTGCTTGGCTCACATTCTGCTCAGCGGGAAGTCAAAGGGGAAGACGTTTTTGGATGTTTGCTGTATACAATGAGATGTCAGCACAAGAACGTCATTCACGGTCAAGGCTTCAATCAGGGGATTTTCAAAGCTGCTTTGAAGCCGTTTCTATCACAGTACAGATGGGCCTCACAGAGTGGGGGCAACTGCGACTGCCAGCAACAGACAGTAAGGGAATGGCTGGCAACAAGGAACCGCATGTGCTGGTTTACAAAGACAAAATATGGCTAGTTAACTCACCTTTCGAGTCCCTGAAGCCATGGGGGATTGTGTGAGTGTATACTGAAAAATTCATTCCACAGCTGAACTGTTTGGAATCAAAGTAGAAACTCAAAGAAAAGTAGAAGAGAAGATGGGAATTCAACGCAGATTAAATCAATGCAATTCTCCACCATAAATAGCAGTGAGCAGAAAGACACCCTGTCCAAAGGGGTGATGCAGGAAAGTGGACAAGACACCGTACTCCATATGTGGCCATAATATCGTCTTAAGGGCTTGTCCCACTTTCACGATCTCTGCTGAATTTGCCCTTGATTCATACTCGCAGCATGGTCATCACGAGGTGGTAGGTAAGTCATAGCAGGCCGTGATGTTAGTTGTAGGTACTCGTGGCATCAAGTAGGTCGGGGCGTTTTTCTAGCATGATGAAAACTGTCCACAAGTAAAAAAGGTTGTGAAAGTGGGACAGGCCCTTTATATATAAGGTCATAAGGAATAGGAGTAGAATAAGGGCCCTTTATACATAATGTAATTTCGTTCAAACCTAGGTTTGAATGACAATAAATAGCATTCCATTCCGTCATAAGGAATAGGAGTAGAATAAGGCCGTTTGGCCCATCAAGTCTACTCTGCCATGCCACGATTTATCTATTTTACTTCAGTACCATGTTCCTGCATTAACTTTGTATCCTTTGACTCTCACATTATCTAAAGATCTACCATTCTTCATCATGCATTCCTATGATGCACTCCAAGGAATAAAGTCCCAGCCTCTCCCAATAGCTGACGGCCTCGAGTCCTGGCAACATCCTCAGAAATCTTCTCTGTGCCCTTTCCAGTTTAAATTGTATTTCAAAACGGAATGCAGGAAACATTTGGAGGGGTCTCTTCTCTCACAGACCCGACATCTATCGCCACCACACATGACTTGCTGAAGCAAGCCAAGGTTTAGTAGTTTTGTTTGCAAATGAAAGAGCTTCAAAGCTGGGGTTGAAAAGAAGCAGAAGGGGGATTTTCTGCCAGATTGAAAGACTGGTGCTGCTCATTAATCAGCTGACAGACTGCAGTGTTCCAGGGCATGGCGTGAGGTGCAGCAATGCATTATACTGTGGTCAGGCCTGAGCACAAGAGTTGGGACATCATATTACAGCCTTTACAAGACATTGGTGAGGCCACACTTGGGAGTATTCTGGTCTTCTAGTTATAGGAAAGATGTCATTAAGTTGGACAGGGTGGATAAAAGATTCACAGGGATATTCCCTGGATTGGAGGGCGTGAGTTAAGGAGATTGAGTAGAACAAATATGGAACATAGAACAGTACAGCACAAGAACAGGCCCTTCGGCCCACAATGTCTGTGTCGAACAAGATACCAAGACAAAAAAGCTGGAGAAACTCAGCAGGTGAGGCAGCATCTATGGAGCGAAGGGAAAAGGCGTGTTGTCGGTATCTTTTTCCTTTCGCTCCATAGATACTGCCTCACCCGCTGAGTTTCACCAGCTTTGTCTACCTTCGATTTTCCATCATCTGCAGTTCCTTCTTAAACAAGACACCAAGACAATCCATATCCCTCCACGCCTTGCATATCCATATGTTGATCCAAATATCTCTTAAATGTCACTATTGTATCTGCCTCAACCACCAACCATGGCAGCAAGTTTCAGGCACTCATTACCCTCTAGACTGAGATGGTTAATGAACTGTATCCACAAAAGGAATTTTACTGTACCTAGGTACATGTGACTTTAAAGTACCAGTGAACCATTAAACCTCTGACTAAAACCGGCAGAGATTTAACGTTTTTTTGATGAGGTAACAGTGACTCCAGCTTTTTGTGTCTATCTTTATTAATGAAGGACATGTACTTGATTAGTACGGGTGTCAGAGGTTATGGGGAGAAGGCAGGAGAATGGGGTTAGAAGGGAGAGATAGATCAGCCATGATTGGATGGCAGAGTAGACGATGGGCCGAACGGCCTTATTCTACTCCTATTCCTTATGACCTTATGTAGTTGATGGTGTGCATTTGAACTTTAAAAAGGAGTTTCATAATTAGGTTGTAAATGTGATTCTGGAATTGCTTCCTCAAAGCTCGAGTCTGAAGAATTGTCTCGACCCGAAACGTCACCTATTCATGTTCTCCAGAGACGCTGCCTGAACCGCTGCGTTACTCCAGCACTTATAATGTCTTGTTTTGTAAACTAGCACCTGCAGTTCCTTGTTTCTAGAAAATGTCGCCACCCTTCCTTTGTAATGTTATCAGTCCTGGGCTACTTATCCACACAGTAATGGGGATTGTGTAGCTTTGACAATTTCCACAGGATATTAAGTATTGCTACCCCTCATGCCGTGCTCTAATTAAAAGGTGGAACACTGCAGTCTGTGAGCTGATTAATGAGCAGCATCAGTCTTTCAATCTGGCAGAATATCCCCTCTCCTGGTTCTCTTCAAACCCAGCTTTGAAGCTCTTGCATTTGCAAGCAATATGGATGAATCTTAGCTTACTTCAGCAAGTCACGTGCGGAGTGGATAGAGAGAGGTCAGGTCAGCGACAGAGGACGCAACGCCAAATGTATCCTGTATTCCTCTTTAGACGTTTTAGACAGCTGTGGTCTTCAAGGGCAGCAGCATCAAGCTGTGTTGGGAACCCTCGTCTATATTTGTCCCATTTAATCCCTAATTGAGAATTCTGTCTCACGTCTGTCACCGAGTGTGTAATGTTGTATTTGGGATGTTGAACACAAGACGAAAGTATACAGTTAATGGTAAAACCTTAAAAAGCATTGGAATCTTGGGGTGCAAGTCCATAGTTCCCTGAAAGTGGTCACCCAAGTAGATGGAGTGATAAAGAAGGTGAGCGGTCCACTTGCTATCAGGCAGGGCATTGAGTATAGGTGTTCAGGAGTCATTTGCAGCTTTATAAGACTTTGGTCAGGTTGCATTTGGCTTATTCAGTGTAATTATGGTCACCACATTACAGGAAGGATGTGCAGGCTTTGGAGAGGGTGAAGGAGAACCTTGCCAGAATGATGCCTGGATGAGAGGGTATTAGCTGAAAGAAAACTTCTCTAGTGTTCAATTCCCTGAGCAATTAATGATAGCTATGTTTAAGAAAGAACTGCAGATGCTGGAAAAAATCGAAGGTAGACAAAAATGCTGGAGAAACTCAGCAGGTGAGGCAGCATCTATGGAGCGGAATACGTGACGTTTCGGATCGAGACCGTTCTTCAGACTGATGTGGAGGTGGGGGAAGGGGGGAGCGTCGGGAAGAAGAAAGGAAGAGGCGGAGACAGTGGCTGTCAGAGAGCTGGAAAGGGGAGGGTAAGGAGGGAAAAAGCAAGGCCTACCTGAAATTGGAGAAGTCAATGTTCATACCGCTGGGGTGTAAACTGCCCAAGCGAAATATGAGGTGCTGCTCCTCCAATTTGCGCTGGGACTCACTCTGGCCATGGAGGAGGCCCAGGACAGGCAGGTTGAATTTGGAATGGGAGGGGGAGTTGAGGTGCTGGGCTACCAGGAGATCAGGTTGGTTAGTGCAAACCGAGCGGACGTGTTGGGCGAAGCGATCGCCAAGCCTACGCTTGTTCTCACCGATGTAGAAATGATAGCTTTGTTAGTGTCCCTAAATATGTGCACTTTCTAGAACAGAGAACAGTACAGCACAAGAACAACCCCTTCGGTTCACAATGTCTGTGCCGAACATGATGCGAAGATCAATACCTGCCTGTGCATAATCATCCTCCATATCCATGCGCCTGTCCAAAAGTCTCTTAAATGCCACTATTGCATCTGCCTCCACCACCCCGCCTGGCAGCATGTTCCAGGCACTCACAAATCTCAGTGTAAAAATATTCCCCCGCACATCTCCTTTCAACCTTGCTCCTCTCATCTTAAAGCTATGCCCTCCAGTATTTGATATTTCTATTCCATCTACGCCTCTCTTCATTTTATATACTTCTATCGGGTCTCCCTGCAACCTCCGGTGCTCCAGAGAAAACAATCTCTGTAAAACCTCTCCCTGTAGCTAATACCCCAATAATCCAGGCATAATTTTGGTAAACCTTCTGTGCACATTTTCCGAGCCTGAACACTAGCCTTTGGCAAATCATGCATTGGGGCACTAACTCCCTTTGCATATCAGAGCACTAATTTCTCACCATTTACATAATATGCTGCTTCATTTCTCCTGCCAAAAATAGCAATTTCACATTATTTTCCCTTGTTGAACTCCATTTGCCAGCTTTGTCCGTTCACTTATCTCCACTCCTCTGTAGACTCCGTCTGCCCTCTTCACAACATGCTTTTCCAACCAGTCATCAGCAAAACCTAGCAACCATATCTAAGGTTCCTTCATTCAAGTCATTTATAAATTTTATTAACACGATTCTAGCTGCAATCCCCGTGGCATAACATTCATTCAAATATAAAAGACAATCATATTAGCGTTACTGCCACCTGGAGTTTAATTAATCCTATTTTGTAACTAATACAAAGCCTTCTGTTCTAAGAAACTAAGCTCTTAGAAACACTTCAGTCATAGAGTCATACAGCATAGAAACGGGCCCTTCGGCCCAACATATCCATACCCCATCCAAGTTTAGTTTAGTGAGACAGCATGGATAAGGCCTGTCCACACCAACCATCGATCACTTGCTCACACTTTTACTCCACTCCCCACACACAAGGGGTACTATCTCAGACAACGATGAGAAGGCCTACCGGGAGGAGGTGGCTGATCTGGCACTCTGGTGTCAGGACAACAGCCTCCTCTTGAACATCAAAAAAACTAAGGAGCTGATCATGGACTTTAGGAGGGCACATCATCCGAGGACGTACACACCATTGAGGATAAATGGGGATACTGTGGATAGGGTGAGCTGTTTCAAATATCTGGGAGTCCACATCTCTGAGGATATGACATGGACATCACACGCCGCAGCACTCGTGAGTAAGGCAAGGCAGCGCCTTTACCACCTCAGGCAATTGAGGAAATTCAGAGTGCCTCCGAGGATCCTCCAGTGCTTCTACTCAGCGGCTGTGGAAAGCATCTTGTCCGGAAATATTACCATCTGGTTTGGGAATTGCTCTGCACAGGACAAGAAGGCTCTGCAGAGAGTAGTGCGTTCGGCTGAACAGGAACTATACATCAGGAGGTGCAACTCCAGAGCCAATAAAATCATGGGAGACCCCTTCCACCCCTGCAACGGACTGTTCCAGCTGCTACGGCCAGGCAAACGCCTCCGTTGCCATGCTGTGAGAACGGAGAGGTTGAGAAGGAGTTTCTTCCCAGAGGCCATTAGGACTGTAAACTCCTATCTCATCAGGGACTAACTTTACTGTACCAATCTACTGCTTTTTTTAAAAGTGCAGTTTTTTTCCCTTTTTCCTTCCACCCACAATATTTAATATGTAAAATAATATGTGATTCTGTTCCATTCTGTCTGTAGTTTGTTTGGTTGTTTGTTGTTTGTCTTTTTGCACAAAGTCCGCGAGCATTGCCACTTTTCATTTCACTGCACATCCCGTATGTGTATGTGACAAATAAACTTGACTTGACTACTACCGTACATGTGTAAGTCGTGTCTGCAAGCCAAACCCGCTGATTGGAAAGTTCACAGGTTATACTTGAACTGTGCATGACGCGCGCTTTGTTTTCTGTGCTCACACAATGTACAAGTAATAAATGCACACACCCTATACTGGTGTTTTACAATATACTCCACTAACTACTCTTTATATGCATTGTTTCTTTAAGGGGAAGGATGTAGATGAACCTTTATTAATCCATGCCATTTATAATCTCCACTGCACATATAATGCATGCCACCCATTACATGGTATTACAGTACTACACTAACGCGGACAGCCAGCTAGCAGAACATATGCTGAGCTTCATGAGCACGGCTGTGCAACTTTTTTTTTATTTTATTTTTTTTAATTTTTATTAGAAGTACGGTAAATTACAATACTACACAACACATATATGTTAATACATTTTTTGTACCGCTTCATTTTTTTTGAGCTTTAAGAAAAAGATAGAAGTAAGGCAAGTAAAGAAAGTGCAAGTAAAGAAAGTGCGCAAGAGTCGTGAAGTGCAAGAGTGTTGGGAAAAGAAAGCACTTAGAAAATAAGTTAGAGAAGGAAGTAAGGTGAGAAAATAGACCCTAGAAAAGAAAGAAAAAGAAAATAGGAACAATCGCTCTATTATAACATTAAACTCCGCAGAAAGGGGACTACCAACCAAGTCTGTTTTTGTTGTTTTACCTCCCGTTACCAGGTCCTGATACCATTTATTTATTTATTTAATTTACTATTGCACCTCATACTTGTAATAGGTCCAGAAACATAGACCACGTATTTTGGAATTGGTCTGCTTTACCTGCTAAGAGGCATCTCATCTCTTCCAGATGTAATGTTTCAAACATATTTGATATCCACATTTTTACGGCTGTGCAACTTAAATGTGCTGTATTTCTGAATGGAATAAAGACCCATGTTTTACCATTTATGTTGTAGTGGATCATTTACAATCAAGGGGCAATTAACACGGGCAAATTAAGCTACAAACCGGTGCGGGAAGAACAGTACACCCAAAGGAAACCCATGCGGACACAGGGAGAACGTGCGGACTACTCACACACAGACAGCACCCGAGGTGAGGCTGGCGCTGTGAGGCAGTGGCTCTACCAGCCGTGCCACTGTGCCACCCCACGTTTCTGAGGCTGAGGAGACGACTTCCGAATGGTCTGGTAATTCAGTTTCTAGGGTCAGGGATGTTAAGACCACTCATCCCAGATCGCACGCCGTGATATTCTGAGCTCAAGGCTGGGGCGACAGGCGGTAGAACTCACGACCTTCTGCCTCGGAGCCCAGAGCAGGATCAGCAGACTGCATGTCTCCTGGATTAATTAACCAGCCCCACCATTCAGCAGCATTGTGACGTCTTCCTGCAGCACAGACTAAATCCAGGAGAGTGCCCCACTTATACGAGGTAGAGGTCACAACAGAGTATCCAGACCAATCACCATCCCTGTTAGTACAGCACCAGAACAGGCCCTTTACCATGCAATGTTCCAGCTGTCAACTTCTCTACATCGGCGAGACCAAGCGCAGGCTCGGCCATCGTTTCGCTGAACACCTCCGCTCAGTCCACCTCAACCTACCTGGCTCACCACTTTAACTCCCCCTCCCATTCCCAATCTGACCTTTCTGTCCTGGGCCTCCTCCACTGTCAGAGTGAGCCCCAGCGCAAATTGGAGGAACAGCACCTCATATTTCACTTGGGTAGTTTACACACCAGCGGTATGAACATTGACTTCTCTAACTTCAGGTAGCCCTTGCTTTCTCTGTCCATCCCCTCCCCCTTCCCAGTTCTCCCACTAGTCTTCCTGTCTCTGACTACATCCGCTCCCTCCCCTGACATCAGTCTGAAGAAGCGTCTCCACCCAAAATATCACCCATTCCTTCTCCCCAGAGTTGCTGCCTGTCCCGCTGAGTTACTCCAGCATTTTGTGCCTAGCTTCAACCCACAATGTCCGTGCCAAACAAAGAACAGTACAGCACCGGAACAGACCCTTCACCCCACAATTCCGGTGCTAAACATAGTACATAGAATATTATAGTATAGGAACCAGCCCTTCGGCCCACAAGGTGGTGCCAAGTTAAACTAATCTCCCCAGCCTGCACACGATCTACATCTCCACTCTCTGTATATTTAGGTGCCTGTCCACAAGACTCTTAAATGTTGTCATACTTTTATTCTGTTTGTTTATCTGCCTGAGCATTAAGAAAATGACTTCAGTGTTGATATGATTATTAATTCATTAACACTGAGGAAACAAACACCCTGACTGGTGTGTGTGTGATCCACTATAAATGTAGCAACATGACCTCATATTGAGCAGAGCCAACACTACCCAGCGCGGGCGCCAAACATTAATGCTCCATTTTTACAACTATCGCACTATGATTCATCACCAGAGTCATACAGCATGGAAAAAGGCCCTTCGGCCCAACTCGTTTATACTGACCAACATGCCCCATACAAGTTCTCCAATTTGGCCCATATCCCTCTACATCTTTCCAATCCAAGTGTCTTTTAAATGCTGTTATAGTACTGGCCTCAACTACCACACACCCGCCGAGTGAAAAAGATGCCCCTCATATTAAATCTCTCTCGCCTTAAACCTGTCCTCTGGTTCTTGATTCGCCTATCCTGTGTAAACGAGTCTATGCTTTCACTGTATGTTCCCTGCATGATTTTATGCACCTCTAAAACAGGGGTCGGCAATTACGGCCCCCGGGCCGAATGCGGCCCATAACCCTGAAAGCATCCAGCCCGCAAGCAGATCCCCCCCCCCCCCCCCCCCATAGTCATCTGGCCCTCAGACTTCCTTCATTTCCGGTACCTCCCGGGGGCCGCGGAGTCCAGGCGCGGTGACGCAAAGAGGCCTGCGCTGGCTGACGCGATTGCGGAGCCTCCGAGTGCCCGGGCAACATCGAGCTCTGGCTGTACCGCATCCTGCGCAAAGCCGCCGGCATGGCCGCCCGCGCACCTTCTGTGCCTGGGCTTCACTGTCGGGATCGGGGTTGTCAATAGGCCGGGGACGAGTGAGTGTGAGTATTTGAGCCACGGCCTTCACGACAGAGCCAAGGCAATGGTCCGTACGTGCGCTATGTTCGTGAGCGCCCGTAACTAAGGGCCAGCACTCCGGGGCTCCAAACGGCAATCCCCGGTAAGGCATTGCCCGCCCCGCGATGTATCCAACGCTGTGCCGCTGCTGCTGGATCTCTGGTCGGTCCCGGCAGGAAAGGCCGTGCCAATCCAGTAGGTAGGCCGCGGAGGGGCCGGGGGGCGAGGACGCGACTCGAATAATAGTCGCACCCTCTCCAGGAAGCGACTGAAGGACGGTATCTCCCTTACCGTACCGTCTTCCCCCACATAAAGACATTAAAAAAAACACAAAAAACGCACTTCAAACATAACAAAAAAAACAAAAAGATACCGGACTGAAGGCAGAGGCAGCTAGCAACAGCGCCACCGGATGTTTATACCTCAGCAGCCAGGGAATTTAAACACATTGCATTCAATTAATTTGATATACATTGTGAAGTAGGAAGAGGCTCATGTGGTATAAACATAGAACAGAGAACAGCACAAGACTGGCCCTTCGGCCCACAATGTCTGTGCCAAACAGGCTGCCAAGACCAATTCTTATCCATGTGCCTTACCAATCTATATAGTTATAAAACTTTCATCTTGTCCTCTAACGGTTTGCGTTGTTTTTAACCGTAACCGAGAGCGCTACGATTTTTTCGCCATCTTACTCGCCGTTTTCCTGTGCTGCAAGTGCATCAAGTTTTATTCCAAACGGTGAAATATTACAAAAGTCATTCGTCTGTATTTGCCGGGTCCATGACGCCCCTTCCGGCACCCGCTGTCAATCACCGGTGGCGAGTATAAAGCTGAAAGAGCGGAGTGAGCAGAGGGCGGGTGGGGCTGTGTTCTGTGGGCGGGCGGGGCTGTGTTCCGTGGGCGGGTGGGGCTGTGTTCCGTGGGGGCGGGTGGGGCTGTGTTCCGTGGGCAGGCGGGGCTGTGTATCGGTATCTTAGTCAGCATGCACAAGTTGGGCCAAAGGGCCTATTTCTGTACTTTATGACTCTCTGACTTACTCCACTCATCTACCACTCAATGCCCATCACCTGCAGTGCCGGATTTACGTATAAGCTAAACAAGCTACAGCTTAGGACCCCCACTTTCTAGGGGGCCCCCCGAAAAAATTGATGGGCATCGAGGTCTAGGGGGGCCTCCGGCCAAGGCAGAACACCTACAGTTCAACTCTGGGCGACCCCCCTCTCTATCTCTCTCTCTCCATCTCCCCCCGCTATCCGTGTCCGGGCCGCCGGGCTCCGCTCGCTCCTCATCCGCCGGCACGGCAGGCCGCCTTGCACATGCGCACAACCACGGCCAGCACATCATCGGCCGCCCTGCACATGCGCACTGCAACGGCAACTGGTTGGCGCTGGGCACTTTCACCCTCGCTTTGAATTGTGGGAGATTTGGCCGCCATGCCTGTCCGGTCGTTGGGGGCCTCACAAGTGGAACAGCTTAGGGCCTCTCTTAGGGCACTTTATACACTTATATATATATATACACACACACACACAATATATGTTTGTTTATTTATTTATTTATATTCAATGGTATATGGACACGCTGATCTGTTCTGCATTTATTTATGCCTACAATATCCTGTTGTGCTGAAGCAAAGCAAGAATTTAATTGGCCTATCTGGGACACGTGACAATAAACTCTCTTGAATCTTGAATCTACTTTGTGGTTTACCCAAGATTCCAGCATCTGCAGTTTCTTGCATCTCTCATTTTGTTAATATTCTAAATGCAGAGCACTCATCTTTTTAATGATTCAGCACTACTTAATTTCCCAGATAGACTTGAATCTCAAAATTAACTCAAAATCCCTTTTGTCAAACTAAGCTTTTAAAACTTAAATGACTCAAATACTTGAAGGGATTTATGTGCATACATGTTAATTCCTTTGCGCCTTAGGTAACTGGAAACATTTCTATTCATTTTGCTAAACCACATAATCTTTGGTCATGCTAACAAACTGCATCCATCACATGGTGTCTTACTTACATCAGCAACCTGTTCTTCTTCAATAAAAGCCAAAACATTTCACAGAAGCACGGTATAGTTTCTACATACAGCAGTGTTAAGTAAACCACACGCCAAACATTGGGGAGGGAGATTAGTAGCAGCAATACCCGACGGTTTGTTAATTGGCTGATTTGCATATCCAAGGCCAGCAGCATAATCAAGGACCAGTCTCACCCCGGTCACTCCCTCTTCTCCCCTCAGCAGACAACTGAACCACCCTACCACAACTAGTAAGCCATTTAGAGCAGAGATGAGGAAACACTTTTTCACACAGAGAGTTGTGAGTCTGTGCCTCAGAGGGCGGTGGAGGCCGATTCTCTGGATACCTTCAAGAGAGAGCTAGACAAAGCTCTTTAAGACAGTGGGGTACTGATTGCGGATGATCAGCCATGACCACATTGAATGGCGGTGCTGGCTCGAATGGCCGAATGGCCTACTGCACCTATTGTCTTTTGTCTATTGTTTAATCCTGACATCCCATCTACCTCATTGGAGACCCTCAGACTTTCTTTGATCGGGCCTAACCTTGCATTAAACATAAATAACATTATCCCCTTTATCCTGCAACTGTACACTGTGGACAGCTCGATTATAATCATGTAGTCTTTCCGCTGGTTGGATAGCTTGCAGCAAAAAGCTTTTCACTGTACCTCTGTACACATGACAACATTTAAAGGCCTCTGTTTATTGCTTTTGAAAAAATAAAAATATCAAAATCGCATTCACCACCTGCCACCTCTTTTCCCAAAAGGTGTGCTCCCAGCAGCACCCCTGTGAAAGAGTAGCCGCACATCCACCTCTGACAAAGTGGCATTTCCCCCCCCTCTTCTCCCCCTTCCCCACCCCCCTCCCCCCCCACCACCGATCCCCCCCCCCCCCCCCCCCCCCCCGCACTGCTGACCTGCTGTCAGCCAAGCTCAGGCGGTCAAAATGGAGTACATGAGAACACTCCTTTTGCCCTGCAGGATATCACTTGCTGTGCGTTTAACAATGAGAGAGTTTGTACTTGCCTTGAAAGCAGAGTGAAGGGGGTTACCTCAGTTCAATGCAAGGACAAGGGAACAGCAGTCTGCATGGGCCTACTCATGGACACATCCTGCCATCTGCTGGACAGGTTTAGTTTAGTTTAGAGATATAGTGTGTAAACAGACCCTTCGGCCCACTGTGTAGGAAGGAACTTTACACCAAAGATAGACACAAAATGCTGGAGCAACTCAGCAGGTCAGTTTCCGGTCAAGCCCCTTCAACAGGATCACTGAATCCACGGCAACGAGTAATCTCCCGTTCACACTAGTTCTATGTTATCCAACTTTCTCAACCACAAAGGGCCAATTAACTGACAAACCAACACGTCTTTGGGATTTGGGAGGAAACCGGAGCACCCAGAGAAAACCCATGCAGTAACAGCGAGAACGTGCAAACTGGTGATGTCTGCAAACTGTACTGTGCTGTCCCCTTATCACCAGGTAGGCAGTGGAAACGATTGAGTGTAGTAGTGAGTATAGGGCTTCAAAGAACCGACAAGGCCGCATGGTGGCGCAGCGGTAGAGTTGCCGCCTTACAGCGAACGCAGCGCCAGAGACCCGGGTTCGATCCCGACCACGGGTGCTGTCTGTACGGAGTTTGTACGTTCTCCCCGTGACCTGCATGGGTTTTCGCTGAGATCCTTGGTTTCCTCCCACACTCCAAAGACATGCAGGTATGTAGGTAAATTGGCTTGGTAAATGTAAAAATTATCCCCAATGTGTGTAGGATAGCGTTAATATGTGGGGATTGCTGATCGGCGCGGACGCAGTGGGCCCGTTTCCACGCTGTAAACAAAATAAAATAATTTAAAAAATAATAATTTTGAAAAATAACATTTAAAAAGTCACCTATCCATGTTCTCCAGAGATGCTGCCCGACCTAGAGTTACTCACTGAGACACTTTGTGTCTTTTATTTTAAGGGGATAAGATTCAAGGATCAAGGATGTGACAATAAAAAACACATACAGCCGTTGTTCATAGACTACAGCTCAGCGTTCAACACCATCATCCCCTCATATGGATCTGGATCCGCGACCTCATCATACAAGCTGTACAAATTGGCAACAACACTACCTTCGTTACAACCATCTGTAAAGGGGTACCTCAAGGTTGTGCTCAGCCCCTGCTCTACTCACTCTATACCCATGACTGTGTAGTTCCAACCCCATCACTGTTCCAACCACAGCTTTAAATTCACCAACTGCACCACTGCTGCTGGATGAATGACGAGTTAGAATACAGGAGAGAGGTCGCTCGTTTGATTGAATGGTGCCAGAACAACAACCTCACTCTTCCCCAACCCTGTGTGGCAGCATCACCTTCTCCATTTGGTCTTCACTTCTTCAAAACATAACCTCCAGGCTGAAGAACAGCTTCTTCCCATCAGGCTCTTGAACACCACACACTGACCATTAGGTGGCTCAGCGGTAGAGTTGCTGCCTCACAGTGCCAGAGACCCGGGTTCAATCCCGACTTCAGGTGCTGTCTGTACAGTTTGTATGTTCTCCATGACCAAGTGGGTTTCCTCCTGGTGCTCCAGTTTCCTCCCACATTCCAAAGACATGCAGGCTTGTGGGTTAATTGGTTTCTGTAAATTGTTCCTAGAGTATAGCATATAACTAGCACGCGCTTGATCGATGGCCGGCACGGATTTGGTGGGGCGAAGGGCCTGTTTCCATTATGTATCTCTAAACTAAATTAAACATTACATCAGCAACAATGAACAACCATGAAGTTTATTTTTGTTGCACTACAGACTTTGGTCTGCTTACTTAGTTTTACTGATTATTTGTTTATTGTATTATTAATGATTGTACTTTATTGGTGCATTTTTCATTAATGGGCCTTTAAAGCTGCAGTAAGTAAGAATGTAATTGTTCCTTTCATGGCATATATGACAATCAAACAATTAACACTTTTGGCCTGCCTATGGCATTCCCTGTGGTCATTAATCAATCAGCATCCTTGGTCATACAGTCTGGGATCCACCACTGTGTAAGAAAGAACTGCAGATGCTGGTAAAATCAAAGGTAGACACTAAAAGCTGGAGTAATTCAGCGGGTGAGGCAGCATCTATGGAGAGAAGGAATGGGCGATGTGATCCTTCTTCATCAGACTTTAGAAGGATCAGTCTGAAGAAGGGTCTGGACCTGAAAAGTCACCCATCCCTTCTCTCCATAGATGCTGCTTGACCCGCTGAGTTACTCCAGCTCTTTGCATCCACCTGAGATTCACCATTGATGCCTTTACAAAAAGGTTAGCTTTCATAATTTTCTTTTACTTTTATTAATTTCGCAATCTCCCCTCTGAATCAGACCTCTGATATTTGACCTCTACTCTTTTATACTATTTTATACCCCAGCACCGACTCCATCTACACTTCAGGCAGCCTCGGGAAAGCAGCCAACATAATCAAAGACTTGTCCCACCCCGGTCATTCCTTCTTCTCCCAGTTCCGTTGGGCAGAAGGTACAGAAGCTTGAAAGTGCGCACCACCAGACTCAGGAACAGCTTCTTCCCCTCTGTTATCAGGCTTCTGAACGGTCCTTCCATAAGCTAGGGTACTGCCCGATTCACCTCTACCCCATTGTGGCCATAGGACTTTGTCTGTGGAACTGATGCACTACAATGCTGAGAACTGTATTCTGCACTCTATCTTCCCCTTTGCTCTACCTGTTGTACTGGAGCTTGACCCGATTGTAGTTATGTATAGTATTATCCGATTTGAAAGTTTTTCACTCTACCTCGGCACAATATAATTAAGCTATAATTAACCATCAAATGTACATTGAAGAGTGGGATTGAAGAGATGCGAGCCAGAAGTTAAATGCCATCAAATAAAGAAGGTACTGCCATGGACTCGATGGGTCGAATGGCCTCTTATGTTATAAAAGTCATATGATTTTATTCAGCTATACCATTTTCTGCTTACTGTCACCACCTCTTATCCCTCCACACTGCCCCAGAAAGGGTACGGTCAGTTTTCAATCATTGAGAGACTTTGGCACTTTGACCAAGGAAAGACTGGATGCAAGGGTACCGACCCAAAACATCACCTGCTGAATTTGGTGGAGGGGATAGGCTGGGGTTGTTATCCCCGGGGTGAGGGAGGCCGAGAGGTGAGCTGATAGAGGCTCTGTCAGTCTGTTTCTAACTTAGCAGGAACCAGAGTTGAGTTTAGTTTATTGTCACTTGTACCGAGGTACAATGAAAAGCTTTTGCTGTGTGCTAACCTGTCACGGAATGACAATACATGATTGCAATCCACAATGCAGATACAGGATGAAGGGAATAACATTTAATGCAAGATAAAGTCCAGTAAAGTCCAATCAAAGATAGTCCGAGGTTCTTCAATGAGGTGAATAATAGCTGAAGACTGAGTAAGCCATTTAGAACGGAAACACTTTTTCTCACAGAGAGTGGTGAGTCTGTGGAATTCTCTGCCTCAGAGGGCAGTGGAGGCAGGTTCTCTGGATGCTTTCAAGAGAGAGCTAGATAGGGATCTTAAAAATAGCGGAGTCAGGGGATATGGGGAGAAGGCTCGAAGGGCCAAATGGCCTACTCCTGCACCTATTGTCTATTGTCATGATTGTTCATCCGTCAGCAGAATGGAGATTTGCTTTTATGTCTAAATGAGGCCACCTCTGATGACTTTATACAGCCACTGAACAGAGACCAAAGAGCAATGGAAGGCAGGTGTGAAGATTTGTGGGACCATTTGTGGGCAGTTGTGCAGCAGTGAGACCAAACCAAGGGTAGAAGGTGGCAATGTCATTCACTGATGGTCACTGGCTTACGTCAGGCCAGCAATCACACAGTGAAGTGAAGGAGCACTGCACAGTCTAACATGCCATCTTTCAGAAGAATGGTTCGATCAGTCAGTGGGTTTGGGGCAAAGGCAGGAGAATGGGTTTGAAAGGGAATGATAGATCAGCCACAATTGAATGGAGGTGTAGACTTGATGAGCTGAATGGCCTAATTCTGCTCCTACACTTAAGAACATAAACGCAAGTAAACAGGAGTAGGTAGCTGCTTGCCATTCAAGAATTGAAAGAATCAAAAAGTGTTTATTGGTAGACACAGCGCTATTCAGCGGGTCCAGCAGCATCTCTGGAGTAGAAGGATGGGTGACGTTTTAGGTTAGGAACATTCTTCAAATGGCTAAAGAAGGGTCCTGATCCCAAACATCAGTCCGAAGAAGGGTCCCGACCCAAAATGTCATGGGGGGAGATTGGGGAGGGGAAGAGAAGGGTGAAGGGAGAGAGCGGGGGAACTTCATGTGAGGTTCAAATGACAAATAAACGGTATTGTATTGTATTGTGCCTGGTGTTGTGGAGTGTTCAAGACTCCTTTGGTTGCTGGGAACACAATAATTCATGACTGATCTACTCCCATTTACTGCCTGCTAGTTCTGATCACAGCTGTACCCATCCTCCGCTATACATCTGATTATGGCTCTGTGTCACATTCAGTTTGAACATGCTCCAGTGAAGCACCTTGGGAGGTTTTGCTGGAACTAAAGATGCATCATAAGTGTATATTCTGCCCTAAATGGCTAACTGAAGCAACACAGTGCGAGCTAAATGGACCGCAATGAAATGCTCAGCAATTTGCAATCAAAGCAGCAAGGGGAAGATGATTAAATTCCCCAGCCAAGTGCGTAAGAAAGAACTGCAGATGCTGGTTTAAATCAAAGGTGGACACAAAATGCTGGAGTAACTCAGCGGGTGAGGCCACGCCCATTCCTTCTCTCCAGAGATGTTGCCTCAACCGCTGAGTTACTCCAGCATTTTGTGTCCACAGCCAAGTTCTGGTATAAAAATAAATCAGTGCTGGAGTAACTCAGCAGGTCAGGCAGCATCTCTAAAGAAGGGTCAATCTAAAACATCACCTCTCCATGTTCTCCAGAAATGCTGCCTGACCTGCTGAGTTACTCCAGCACTGTGTCATTTTTTGTAAACCAGCACCTGCTTTTCCTTGCTCTGGATCCAGGTTCACAAGTGATAGGAGCAAAATAAGGCCGTTCGACCCATGAAGTTTACTGCACCACTCAAACATGGCTGATCTATCTCTCCCTAAACTCCATTCAGAGTATAGAAGAGAGATCGAGCAACTGTCCATATGGTGCCAGCGCAATAACCTGGCCCTCAACACCAGCAAAACCAAGGACCTGATTGTGGACTTTGGAAGGAGTTGGAGGGGGACCCACAGCCCCATTTATATCAACGGGTCGATGGTTGAAAGGGTCAAGAGCTTCAAATTCCTGGGCGTGCACATCTCTGAAGATCTTTCCTGGTCCGAGAACACTAATAATAATAATAAAAATAAATTTTATTTATGGGCGCCTTTCAAGAGTCTCAAGGACACCTTACAAAATTTTAGCAGGTAGAGGAAAAACATGTAAGGGGAATGAAATAAATAGTAGAGACATGACTAGTACACAAAGTAAATACAGAATTCAATACAAAACACAGTATGAGGCAATTAATGCACAGATGAAAAGGGACGGCACGTGGGGCTAAGGATAGGCAGAGGTGAAGAGATGGGTCTTGAGGCGGGACTGGAAGATGGTGAGGGACACGGAATTGCGGATCAGTTGGGGGAGGGAGTTCCAGAGGCTGGGAGCTGCCCTGGAGAAGGCTCTGTCCCCAAAACTGCGGAGGTTGGACTTGTGGATGGAGAGGAGACCAGCTGATGTGGATCTGAGGGACCGTGAGGGTTGGTAGGGGGAGAGGAGGTCAGTGAGATATGGGGGGGCCAGATGGTGGAGGGCTTTGTAGGTGAGGATCAGGATTTTGTAGGTGATCCGGTGGGAGATGGGAAGCCAGTGAAGTTGTTTGAGGACTGGAGTGATGTGATGCCAGGATTTGGTATGGGTGATGAGTCGGGCAGCTGCGTTCTGGACCAGTTGGAGTCGGTTGATGTAGGTGGAGCTGATGCCAAGGAGAAGTGAGTTGCAATAGTCCAGTCAGGAGGAGATGAAGGCATGGATGAGTTTTTCAGCAGCGGGCGGTGTGAGAGAGAGTCTGAGTTTGGCGATGTTGCGGAGATGAAAGAAGGAGGTTTTAATGACATGGCGGATGTGAGGCTCAAGGGAGAGGGTGGAATCAAAGATCACGCCAAGGTTGCGGGCCTGGGGAGATGGGGAGACAGTGGTGCCGTCGATGGTGAGAGTGGGGTTATTGATTTTGTTGAGTGTGGCTTTGGAGCCTATGAGGAGGAATTCTGTCTTATCGCTGTTGAGTTTGAGGAAATTATGTTGCATCCAGGTTTTTATAGCTGACAAACAGGAGTTTGTCAGCTATAATGCAATTATCAAGAAAGCTCATCAGCGCCTCTACTTCCCGAGAAGATTACGGAGAGTCGGTTTGTCAAGGAAGACTCTCTCTAACTTCTACAGGTGCACAGTGGAGAGCATGCTGACCGGTTGCATCGTGGCTTGGTTCAGCAATTTGAGCGCCCTGGAGAGGAAAAGACTACAAAAAGTAGTAAACACCGCCCAGTCCATCATCGGCTCTGACCTTCCTTCCATCGAGGGGATTTATCGCAGTCGCTGCCTCAAAAAGGCTGGCAGCATCATCAAGGACCCACACCATCCTGGCCACTCACTCATCTCCCCACTGGTAGAAGGTACAGGAGCCTGAAGACTGCGACGACCAGGTTCAGGAATAGCTACTTCCCCACAGCCATCAGGCTATTAAATGTGGCTCGGACAAAACACTGATTATTAATAACCCATTTTCTGTTATTTGCACTTTATCAGTTTATTTATTCATGTGTGTATATATTTATGTCATGGTATATGGACACACTTATCTGTTTCGTAGTAAATGCCTAAGAATTTCATTGTCCTATACAGGGACACATGACAATAAACTCACTTGAACTTGATTCTCCTGCCATCTCCCCATAACCGACACCCGTACTGATCAATAATCTATCTCTGCTTATAAATATCCATTGAAGGCCGCTACAGCCTTCTGTGGCAAAGAATTTCACAGATTCACCACCCTCTGACTAAAGAAATTCCTCCTCATGAGAGTTTGGCGGCACTGGGCCTGTACTCGCTGGAGTTTAGAAAGATGAGGGGGGACCTCATTGAAACGTACAGAATAGTGAAAGGCTTGGATAGGGTGGATGTGGAGTGGATGTTTCCACTAGTGGAAGAGTCTAGGACGAGGTCATAGCCTCAGAATTAAAGGACTCTTCTATTAGAAAGTAGAGGAGAAATTTATTTAGTCAGAGGGTGGTGAATCTGTGAATTTCTTTGCCACAGAAGATCTGTAGAGGCAAAGTCAGTGGATATTTTTTATGCAGAGGTAGATATTCCTGATTAGTATGGGTGTCAGGGATTATGGGGTAAAGGCAGAGATTGGGGTTAGGATGGAGAGATAGATCATAAGGTCATATAAGGAATCATAGTAGAATTAGACCATCAAGTCTACTCCACCATTCAATCATGGCTGATCTATCTCTCCCTCCAAACCCCATTCTCCTGCCTTCTACCCATAACCTCTGACACCCGTACTAATCAAGAATCTATCTATCTCTGCATTAAAAATATCCACTGACTTGGCCTCCACGTCTTCTGTGGCAAAGAATTCCACAGATTCATCGCCCTCCGACTCAAAACATTTTTCCTCACTTCCTTCATAAAAGAATCTCCTTTAATTCTGAGGCTATGACCACTGGTCCTAGACTCCCCGACAAGTGGAAACATCCTCTACACATCCACTTAATCCAAGTCTTTCACTATTCTCCACTCGATCGAAGCCTTTCACTAGATCAGCCATGACTGAATGGCGGAGTAGACTTGATGGGCCAAGTGGTTTAGTTCTGCTCCCATCACGTATAGCCTTATGATCTCCTTCCTAAAGGAACGTCCTTTAATTCTGAAGCTGCGACCTCTGGTCCTAAACTCTCCAATCTGTGGAAACATCCTCTCCGCATCCATTCTATCTGGGATCCACATCTTCAACATCTGTAGAATAGATGGATAGGCAGTGCTTCTGGCTAGTGGATTTCTTCAAACCAATTATAGTAGGGGGGAGAAAGCTGGAAAGGATGTAGGGGTGGGATAAAGACTGGCAAGTGGTAGGTGGATACAGGTGAGTGGGTGGGTTAATTGGCATATGGATTGGATAAAGAGTAGAAATGCAAAGAAGACAAAAGGTATGCACGATAAATGAAATGAAATGTGAAGCCAGAGGAAATAATATAGCTGGAAGGAGACAGAGTGTGGGGTGGGTGGGGACACAGGGAGTAGCGAGGTGAAAAGGGATCGACAGAGTTGTTACTTAAAATTGGCAAATTCACAGCGGTAGAGTTGCTGCCTTACAGTGAAATGCAGCGCCGGAGACCCAGGTTCGATCCCAACTACGGCTGCTGTCTGTACGTTCTCCCCGTGACCTGCGTGCGTTTTCTCCAAGATCTTCGGTTTCCTCCCACATTCCTAAGACTTACAGGTTTGCAGGTTAGACAAAAGTGCTGGAGAAACTCAGCGGGTGCGGCTGTCGGATCAGCGGATCAGTCTGAAAAAGGGTTTCAGCCCGAAACGTTGCCTTTTTCATTCGCTCCATAGATGCTGCTGCACCCGCTGAGTTTCTCCAGCACTTTTGTCTACCTTCGATTTTCCAGCATCTGCAGTTCCTTCTTGAACAAAGGTTTGTAGGTTAATTGGCTTGATTAATTAATTTTTTTTTTTTTTCATTGTCCACTTCCAGTATAGTCCCTGGTGGACTCTTCAGAAGGTATAAGGTACAATTCAATGTGCAGTGTTCTCCTGGTAAAGGGTTTCTTGTGTATTTGCTGCCACCCAGTGGCACACTTGGTAAAATCAAGCCAACAATAGCTTCAAGATAATCAAAGTAGCAGCAATGGTGAAAGCTCTCTGCGGGGTTGGGGGGGGGGGATTGATGACTTTCGATCAGATGGGGAAAGATTACAAAACAGTTGGAGGAAAACAAGGGGAATGACTGGGGTGGTGGCTAAGAAAAGATGGAAGGCGGCACTAAGACACAACCTTTAAGAAATAATTATACAGGCACATGGATAGGATAGGTTTAGAGAGATATGGGCCAAATGCAGGCAGGTGGGACTGGCATAGATGGTGCATGTTGGTCGGTGTGGGCAAGTTGGGCCGAAGGGCCCGTTTGCACGCTGTACCACTCCATGAAAGAACAGTACAGCACATTAACAGGTGCCAACCACAATGCCAAATTAAACTAATCCTTTCTGCAAGATGGAATGGGTGATGTTTCGGCTCGAGACCCTCCTGGTCTTGCCTCTCTTTCCCACTGGACTGATCAATTCAGTTCCGTTTATTTTATTGTCACGTGCACCGAGGTACAGTGAAAAGCTGTTTGTTGCGTGCTAACCAGTCAGCAGCAGAATGACAGTACAGGATTACAATCGATCCATTTACGGTGTAACATAGAAAATAGGTGCAGGAGGAGGCCATTCGGCCCTTCGAGCCAGCACCGCCATTCATTGTGATCATGGCTGATCATCCCCTATCAATAACCCGTGCCTGCTTTATCCCCATATCCCTAGACTCCACTAGCCCCTAGAGCTCTATCTAACTCTCTCTTAAATCCATCCAGTGACTTGGCCTCCACTGCCCTCTGTGGCAGTGAATTCCACAAATTCACAACTCTCTGGGTGAAAAAGTTTTCTCACCAGTCTTAAATGACCTCCCCTTTATTCTAATTGTATAGATACAGGATAAGGGAATCATGTTTAGCACAAGGTAAAGCCAGCAAGTCCGATCAAGGATAGTCCAAGGGTCATCGAAGAGGTAGATAGTAGTTCAGCACTGCTCTCTGGCTGTGGTAGAAAGATTCAGTTGCCTGATAACAGCCGGGAAGAAACTGTCCCTGAATCTGGTGGTGTGCACTTTCGCACTTCTATACCTTTTGTCTGCTAGGAGAGGGGAGTGGCCAGGGTGAGACTCGTCCTTGATTATGCTGGTGGCCTTGCCGAGCTGTGATGCATCCTGATAAAATGTTTTCTATGGTGCATCGGTAGAAGTTGGTGAGAGTTGTAGGGGGGGCTTCTAAGGAAGTAGAGGCGTCGGTGTGCTTTCTTGGTTGTTGCTTCTATATGGGTGGTCCAAGAGAAGTTGTTGGAGATATTGACTCCATGGAATTTAAAGTTTTCAACCATCTCTACTTCGGCACTGTCAATGCAAACTGGGGTGCGTGGACCGTGTTGTCGATCTCTATCGAATTACCATCATGTGGCCATTTGTTCCATATTACACACAGGAATACAAACTGGGGACAAGAGCAGGTGACTCAGCCTTTGAGCCCGCCACATTACTTAAGATAGACACAAAGTGCTGGAATAACATACAAGATTGTTAAGGGCTTGGACACACTAGAGGCAGGAAACATGTTCTCGATGTTGGGGGAGTCCAGAACCAGGGGCCACGGTTTAAGAATAAGGAGTAAGCCATTTAGAACGGAAACACTTTTTCTCACAGAGAGTGGTGAGTTTGTGGAATTCTCTGCCTCAGAGGGCAGTGGAGGCAGGTTCTCTGGATGCTTTCAAGAGAGAGCTACATAGGGATCTTAAAAATAGCGGAGTCAGGGGATATGGGGAGAAGGCAGGAACGGGGTACTGATTGGGGATGATCAGCCATGATCACATTGAATGGCGGTGCTGACTCGAAGGGCAAAATAGCCCACTCCTGCACCTATTGTCTATTGTAACTTAGCAGGTCAGGCAGAATCTTTGGAGAAAAGGAATAGGTGACGTTTCGGGTCGAGGCCCTTCATCAGGCTGATGAAGACAGAATGTACAAACTCTGTACAGACAGCAGACAGCAGCCGTAGTCAGGTTACAACCGGGGTATCTGGCACCACTGCGCCACCCTTGCCACAGATCACTGGCAATGATCTGATGGAGCAGCAACAACCTTGACAATTTTCAATAAGTTTAATGTCAATGGGATTAGCTCCGAGCCTGCGGCCAATGTCAGAGCACCAATTACCAGGAAACAAACTTCTCATTTGCTTGCTGTACTTATCCCCAAAATCTAAATTAACGCATCAATGCCTCCCCTAGTCCCTGCCTGCACCCTCTGCTCCTAGTAGGTGCTTCCTAAATCCTCACTCCTTAGCACAGCAGACATTCATTCTTCTAAGATTTGTTAAGTATCCGTGGGTTAGAGTTTTTTTGTTTGGCATCGCAGCTGCGAAGCTCTGGGCTGCTTTTATTGTATGAAACACATTTTAATGGAAAGTCGTTGGTGGTTTGTTTCAGAATGCCGGAGGCAACCGCACAGCTTTTAAATGCTTCATTATTTCCAATCACTGCACAGCCAGTGGCTCAGTGAACAATCGAAATTACTCCCTGGGTCGGTACCTGCAGTGTCACTCACTAGACCATTCATCCATTGTTTCAGCTGCAGTAATTTACTGTCACATCCCACGTCTTTTAAAAGGAGATCGCAGCCAATATATTCCCCTAATTTATCACTTAGATCACGGTTTGGTTTGGGAACAGCTCTGCCCAAGACAGCAAGAAATTGCAGAGTTGTAGATGTAGCCCAGTCCATCACACAGACCACACTCCCCACCATTGACTCCATCTATACTTTACGCTGCCTCGGGAACGCAGCCGACATAATCAAAGACTTGTCCCACCCCAGTCATTCCTTCTTCTCCCCGCTCCCGTCCGGCAGAAGGTACAGAAGCTTGAAAGTGTGCACCACCTGACTCAGGAACCGCTACTTCCCCTCTGTTATCAGGCTTCTGAACGGTCCTTCCATAAGCTAGGGTACTGTCCGATTCACCTCTACCCCATTGCGGACACCTGCTTTAAAAGGGCATCAATTATACCAGTGCCCAAATAAAGTAAGGTGACGTGCCTCAATGACTATCGACCAGTGGCACTAACGTCTGTGGTGATGAAGTGCTTTGAGAGGTTGATCATGGCGCAAATCAACTCCTACCTCAACAAAATCCTGGACACTCTGCAGTTCGCTTACCACCACAACAGATCAATGGTGGATGCGATCTCACTGGCTCTCCACTCCGCTTTGGACCATTTGACAATAAAAACTCATATGTCAGGCTGTTATTCATTGATTACAGCTCGGCATTTAAGACCAAGCTCGCAGAACTGGGTCTCTGCACATCCCTCTGCAATTGGATCCTCGACTTCCTCATTCACAGACCACAGTTGGTCCGTATTGGTGGAAATTGTGTCAGCCTCGATAACAATCAGCACGGGAGCACCTCAAGGCTGCGTGCTTAGCCCCCTGCTGTACTCACTCTATACTGATGACTGCGTAGCCGGTCATAGTGCGAACTCCATCATCAAGTTCGCTGACGATACCACTGTTGTGGGACGTATCACTGATGGGGACAAGTCAGAGTATAGAAGAGAGATCGAGCGACTATCCATATGGTAGCAGCACAATAACTTGGCCCTCAACACCAGCAAAACCAAGGAACTGATTATGGACTTTGGAAGGGGGAGGATGGGGACCCACAGTCCTGTTTATATCAACGGGTCAATGGTGGAAAGGGTCAAGAGCTTCAAATTCCTGGGCGTGCATATTTCTGAAGATCTTTCCTGGTCCGAGAATACTGATGCAATCATAAAGAAAACACATCAGCGCCTCTATTCCCTGAGAAGATTACGGAGAGTCGGTATGTCAAAGAGGACTCTCTCTAACTTCTACAGGTGCACAGTAGAGAGCATGCTGACCGGTTGCATCGTGGCTTGGTTCGGAAACTTGAGCGCCCTGGAGAGGAAGACTACAAAAAGTAGTAAACACTGCCCAGTCCATCATCGGCTCTGACCCCCCTACCATCGAGGGGATCTATCACAGTCGCTGCCTCAAAAAGGCTGGCAGCATCATCAAGGACCCATACCATCCTGGCCACTCACTCATCTCCCCACTGGTAGAAGGTACAGGACCTGAAGACTGCAACGACCAGGTTCAGGAATAGCTACTTCCCCACAGCCATCAGGCTATTAAACTCGGCTCAGACAAAACTCTGAACATTAATAGCCCATTATCTGTTTACTTGCACTTTATCGGTTTATTTATTCATGTGAGTATATATTTATACAATGGTATATGGACACACTGATCTGTTCAGTATTCGTGCCTGCTATGTTCCAAAGCAAGAATTTCATTGTCCTATCAGGGACACATGACAATGAACTCTTGACTTTGTCTGTGGAACTGATGCGCTACAATGCTCAGAACTATATTCTGCCCTCTGTATCTTCTCCTTTGCTCTACCTGTTGGACTTGAATTTGACTTGATTGTATTGAAGTATATTATATTTGATTAGATTGGATAGTATGCCAAACAAAGCAACACGCAACAACAATAAAGCTAAACCTAGAACAGTACAGCGCAGGAACAGGCCATTCAGCCCACAATCTCCTCGGCCTGCACGTCATACATATCCCTCCATTCCCTGCCTTTTTCCAAAACCCTCTTAAACACACAACTGTATCTGCCTCCACCACCATCCCTGTAAAAAAATGTTTTTTAAAACTTGCCCCGCGCATCTCTTTTAAACTTTACCCCTCTCATCTTAAACCTATGCCCTCTAGCCTTTGACATTTCCACCCTGGGAATAATGTTCTGACTGTCTACCCTATCTGTGCCTTCATATTTGTAAATGCTTCTAGCAGGTCTCCCATCAACCTCCAGTGCTCTAGAGAAAACAATCCAAGTCTGTGCAACCTCACTTTATAGCCAATCCCCTGTGATCCCGGTATCATTGTGGTAAACCTCCTCTGCACCGTCCCCAAAGCCTCCACATCCTTCCTGTATTGTGGAGACCAGAACTGCACCCAATATTCCAAATGCTGCCTAACCACATTCTTTTGCAAACAGTGCCATTTTATCCCACATTTTAGGGCTTCAAGACAACAGAGCAATGATTTAAGGTGGGAGGAAGGAATCTTATAGAGGGTTTGGGCGGAAAAGTTTGTCTGTCCCCGACACCCCCCCACCCCCAAATAAAGTGGTTGTCACCTGGAATGTGCTGCTGGTGGAGGTGGGAGACACAAGTTCATAAGTGATAGCAGCAGAATTGGGCCATTTGGCCCATCAATTCTACTCCCCCATTCAATCATGGCTGATCTATCTTTCTCTGTCAACCCCATTCTCCTGCTTTCTCCCCATAACCCCGAGACCCTTATTAAACAGCAGCAATCAATGCGGCTCACAAACATTTAGACAAGACACTTAAATAAGGCAGCGTAGAGGCCTGACGAAGGGTCCAGACCTGAAACATGTTGCTCCAGCACTTTGTGTTTTACTCAAGATTCCACCAGTTCCTTCTCCCTCTCAAGATACTATACTGATCTAATAGGCACAAATTGGCTTACTCTAAATGCATAGGAAAGGTCTGCATGTATGTGGTGGGCCAAAGGGCTTGTTTCTGCCCTCTGCCAATCCATAACTCAATCACCATCTGTTGCCAGACTTGAAGTCAATCTCTCAGTCAAGAAGGACAGAAGTGTGAAAACGCACAACTCCAGATTCAGGGACAATTTCTTCCCAGCTGTTATCAGGCAACTGAACCATCCTATCAACAACTAGAAAGCAGTCCTGACCTACTATCTACCTCATTGGAGACCCTTGGACTATCTGTAATCGGACTTAAACCTTATTCCCTTTATCCTGTATCGGTGCACGGCTCGATTGTAATCATGTATAGTCTTTCCGCTGACTGGTAAAGCTTTTCACTACCTCGGTATACACAATAAACAGAACAAAACTAAATATTCTGGCAGCTCATAGCCACCATAGCTCAGCTCATGGAATTCCTCAAGCTTGATCTCAAGCAGAAGCAGAACGTGGGACCAAAGCCCTCAGATCCCAAATCTGCAGTTCAGGCTACAGTGGGAGTGCACCAATGGGCACTCAGGATAACACGAAGCATAGTAGGAACAAGGAACTAAAGAAGAGTTCTAAAGAAGAGCAGAAAAAAAGAGCCACAAGGTACTGGAATAACTCAGGCAGCGTCTCTGGAGAACGTGGACAGGTGACAAATTGAGTCGGGATCCTTTTTCAGACTGATTTTGATGGAGGGTTGGGGGGTGGGGGGTGAAAGCTGGAAGAGACGAGGGGCAGGGGGCAGGGGGCAGAACAAAGCCCGGTGACAGGTTGAGTGAGTGGGCAGATGCAGGTTAATGTGGATAAATGTGAGGTTATCCACTTTGGTAGCAAAAACAGGAAGGCAGATTATTACCTAATAATATATGGGAATAATCTAATTTCTGGGAACAATTCAGAATATGCAGGATCTTTTCATTCCAAAGAGGAAGAAAGATTCTAGGGACAGAAAGAGGCGACTGTGGCTGACAAGGGAAGTCAAGGACAGTGTAAAACTAAAAGAGAAGGCGTACAACATAGCAAAGATTAATGGGAAACCAGAGGATTGGAAAGCTTTTAAAGAACAACAGAGGGTAACTAAAAAGACAATACCGGGAGAAAAGATGAAATACGAAGGCGAGCTAACCAATAGGACAAGAAGAGTTTCTTCAGTTATATAAAATGCAAGAAAGGGGCAAGACTGGACCTTGGACAATGATGTGGGAGAAGTTTTTTTTTTAGAGATACAGCGCAGAAACAGGCCCTTCGGCCCACTGAGTTAGCACCAAGCAACGAATCCCGCACATTAACAATATCCTACAAATACACCAGGGACAATTTTAGGCATACACCAAGCCAATTAACCTACAAATCCGTACATCTTTGGAGTGTGGGAGGAAACCGAAGATCTCGGAGAAAACCCACGCAGGTCACGGGCAGAACTTACAAACTCTGAAGACAAGCACCCGTGGTCGGGATCGAACTCGGGTATCCGGCGCTGTGAGGCAGCAACTCTACCGTTGCGCCACCATTTTATTGATATTACCCCGCTGCACTAAAAGGGAGCAAGGAAGCATAGTGGGAACTATAGGCTGATTTCGGTGGTTGGTAAGATTTTAGCGTCCATTATAGATAGATAGATAGATAGATAGCCTTTTATTGTCATTCAGAAATCTGAACGAAATTGCAGCAGCCATACATATAATACCATACAATAAACACACATTAACATCCACCACAGTGAGTCCACCCAGCATCTCCTCACTGTGATGGAGGCAAAAGTCTTAGGTCGCAGTCTCTTCCCTCCTCTTCTCCCTCTGCGCTGGGGCGATATAAGGATATAAATATAAAGGATGAGGTTACGATAAAGGTTAGAAGTTCATGATAAAATAGGCGGAAGTCAGCATGGCTTTGTGAAGGGAAGGTCTTGCTTGACAAAATTGCTGGAATTCTTTGAAGAAGTGAATGAAGAAGAAGCAGGACAGACAAAGTAGAGTCAGAAGATGTTGTTCACTTAGATTAGATTATACAAAGACTTTGATAAGGTGCCACACGTGAGGCTGCAAAGGAAAATGAGAGCCCACGGTATCAAAGGGCAGATACTAGCATGGATTGCAGGTTGGCTGGATGGCAGAAGACAAACAGTGGTAATAAAGGGGGCTTTTACTGGTTGGCTGCCAGTGACCAGCGGAGTTCCGCAGGGGTCAGTGCTGGGGCCGCTACTCTTCACGTTGTATATTAATGATTTGGACGAGTGGATAGAAGGCTTTGTGGCAAAGTTTGCAGATGATACGAAAATAGGTGAGGGGCAGGTAGTGTAGAGAAAGCAGGGACTCTGCAGAAGGACTTGGACAGGTTGGAAGAGTGGGCAGAGAAGTGGCAGATGGAATATAGTGTAGCAAAGTGTGTAGTCATGCATTTTGGTAGCAGGAATAAAGGCATAGACTATTTTCTAAATGGGGAGAGAATCCACAAATCAGAAGTGGGCAAAGGAATTTGGGAGTGCTGGTGCAGGATTCCCAAAAAGCTAGTCTGCAAGTCGAATCAATAGTAAAGAAAACAAACTCAATGCCAGCATTTATTTCAAGAGGTCTTGTATACAAAAACAGGGAAGTAATGCTGAGGCTCTACAAGGCGCTGGTCAGGCCGCATTTGGAATATTGTGAGCAATTTTGGGCACCATATCTGTGGAAGGATGTGCTGGCTCTGGAGAGGGTCCAGAGAAGGTTTGCAAGAATTATCCCAGGAATGAGAAGGTTAACCTATGATGAGCTTCTGTCGGCACCGGGCCTGCACTCACTGGAGTTCAGAAGAATGATGAGGGGGGGACCTCATTGAAACGTACAGAATAGTGAAAGGCTTGGATTGAGTGGATGTTTCCACTAGTGTGAGTGTCTAGGACTAGAGGGCACAGCCTTCAGAATTAAAGGATGTTCCTTTAGGAAGGAGATGGAGATATTTCTTTAGTCAAAGGGTGGTGAATCTGTGGAATTATTTGCACAGAAGGCTGTGGAGGCCAAGTCAGTGGATATTTTTTAAGGCAAAGATAGATAGATTCTTGATTAGTACGGGGGAGAAGGCAGGAGAATAGGGTTAGGAGGGAGAGATAGATCAGCCATGATTGAATGGCAGAGTAGACTTGATGGGCCAAATTGTCTAATTCTGCTCATATTCCTTCTTACCTCCTTATGAGATGAAAAGACAAAAGGTGAGATATAGAGACTGAAGAGGTGAAGCCAGAGCAAGGAATATAGGTGGAAGGGGAGGGGAAAGAAGAGAAGTTGTTGCAAGTACAGGTGGGGAACGGGGGCATATACCCTCCATAATGTGCGGGACAAAGACCCATCATTTATTTATTTGCCTCTGTACGCCACAATTTGACATTAGTAATAGAAAAAAAAAAAGGAAAAAAAATCACATGTGGTTAAAGTGCATATTGTCAGATAATATTAAAGGGTGTTTTTTATACATTTTGGTTTCACCATGTAGAAATTAGAGCTGCGTGTATACATAGTTCCCCCATTTCAGGGCACCAATGTTTGGGACACATGGCTTCACAGGTGTTTGTAATTGCTCTGGTGTGTTTAAATGTCTCCTTAATGCAGGTGTAAGAGAGCTCTCAGCACCTAGTCTTTCCATCATCTTTGGAAACTTTTATTGCTGTTTATCAACACGAGGACCAAAGTTGTGCCAATAATGATCAAATAATCCATTATGAGTGAGAAACAAGAATAAAACTGTTAGCCAAACCTTAGGCATACCAAAATCAACTGTTTGGAACATCATTGAGAAGAAAGGGAGCACTGGTGAGCTTACTAATCGCAAAGGGACTTGCATGCCAAGGAAGACCGCCACAGCTGATGACAGAAGAATTCGCTCTACAATAAAGAAAAATCCCCAAACACCTGTCCAACAGATCAGAAACACTCCTCAGGAGTCAGGTGTGGATTTGCCAATGACCACAGCCCGCAGAAGACTTAATGAACAGAAATACAGTGGCTACACTGCAAGATGTAAACCACTGGTTAGCTGCAAAACTAGGATGGCCAGGGTACAGTTTGCCAAGAAGTACTTAAAAGAGCAACCAAGCTCTTGTCCACCGATGCTTGTCTGGAAAAAGGTCTTGTGGACAGATGAGATGATGATTAACTTATATCAGAGTGACGGCATGAGCAAAGTATGGAGGAGAGAAGGAACTGCCCAAGATACAAAGCATACCACCTCATCTGTGAAACACGGTGGTGGGGGTATGATGGCCTCGGCATGTATGGCTGCTGAAGGTACTGGCTCATTTATCTTCATTGATGAGGCAACTGCTGATGGTAGTAGCACAATGAATTCTGAAGTATAGACACATCCTGTCTGCTCAAGTTCAAACAAATGCCTCAAAACTCATTGGCTGGCAGTTCATTCTACAGCCAGACAATGATCCCAAACATACTGCTAACGCAACAAAGGAGTTTTTCAAAGCTAAGATATGGTCAATTCTTGAATGGCCGTCAAACACCCGAACTGACCCCACTTGAGCATGCCTTTTATATGCTGAAGAGAAAATTGAAGGGGACTAGCCCCCAAAACAAGCATAAGCTAAAGATGGCTGCAATACAGGCCTGGCACAGCATCACCAGAGAAGACACCCAGCATCTGGTGATGTACATGAATCGCAGACTTCAAGCAGTCATTGCATGCAACGGATACGCAACAAAATACTAAACATGACTAGTTTCATTTACATGACATTGTTGTATCCCAATTATGGCGCCCTGAAATGGGGGGGGGGGGGGGGGGGGGGGGGGGGGGGGGGGAGGAATCTATGTATAAACACTGCTGTAATTTCTACATGGTGATACCAAAATGTATAAAAATGGCTTTTATTGAAATCTGACAATGTGCACTTTAACCACATGTGATTCTTTCTATTACAAATCTCAAATTGTCGAGTACAGAGGCAAATAAATAAATGATGCGTCTGCCCCAAACATTATGGAGGTCACTGTACATCGCAACTAAACTGCATCTTGGCAAAACAAACGTCTTAAAGCACTTGAGGGAACCACATGCCAAGAATATGGGCGGCATGGTGGTGCGCCGGTGGAGCTTCAGCCTTGTAGCGCATAGCGCCAGAGACCGGGGTTTGATTCTGTCCACCGATGCTTGTCTGCACAGACTTTGTACATTCTCCCGGTGACCTGTGTGGGTTTTCTCCGAGAACTTTGGTTTCCTCCCATACTCCAGACGTACAGGTGTGCAGGTTAATTGGCCTCATATAAATGTAAAAATTGTCCCTAGTGTAGGATAGTGTTAATGTGCGGGGATCGCTAGTCGGTGCGGACTCAGTGGGCCTAAGGACCTGTTTCCGCACTGTATCTCTAAATTAAACAAAATATTTACCATAAGATATCGGAGCAGAATTAGACCGTTCAGCCCATCACAAGTCGGCTCTGCCATTCAATCGTGTCTCATCTACATTTTTCCTCTCATTCCCATTTTTGTTGGCTTCTTCCCATAACCGATACACGCCCTTATTATACTGCACTGTTCGCAGAAAAGTGGTCACAGTAGAAGACTAACCATGGTGTTTTGGAACAGGAGTAGCCTCAATTATTCCCCTGCTCCTGTGCTCTTAGGCTTGTTGGTGATAAATTATCTGCCGGAGGAAATCAACGGATTGAGCAGCATCTGTGAGGGGAAGGAAATGGTCAACGTTTCGGGTCGAGACCCTGCATTAGGACTCCAGGTCTACGCTGGCTAGTGATATTGGCTCCATCATGGATTACGATACGATGCAGAGATGCTGCCTGTCCGGCTGTGTTTCTCCAGTTTTTTGTGTCTAGAATCTTCGGAACTTTATTTATCCCAGGAGGGAAATTGGTCTGTCAACAGTCAAGATACAAGATACACGAAACATGAAATTAAAGTGACAAGTGGAAAGGATCTGCAAAGATCGTGGGGGGAGGTGGGAAAGACACAGTCTACCTCACGACAGAAGGAGGGGGTGGAGTTGTACAGTTTGATAGCTACAGGGAAAAGGGATCTCCTGTGGCATTCTCTACTGCATTTTGGTGGAACCAGTCTGTTGTTGAAGGTACTCCTCTGGTTGGCCAGTGTGTAATGGAGGGGGTGAGCTGTATTGTCCAGGATGCTCTGTACTTTGAGGAGCATCCTCCCCTCCAAGACCACCTCCCATGAATCCAACTCCGCTCCCAGGACAGAGCCAGTCTTCCTGACGAGTTTTGTTAATCTTGTTGGCATCCGCAGCCATCGCCCTGCTGCCCCAGCACACGACTGTGAAGAAGATGGCACTGGTTACCACCGAATGGTAGAACATCTGCAGCATCTTATTGCAGACGTTGAAGGGGTGGTGTCTTCTCAAAAAGTACAGCCTGCTCTGTCCCTTCTTGTACAGGGTCTCAGCGTTCCTGAACCAGCCCAGTCTACTGTCCAGGTAAACTCCAAGGTACTTGTATTCCTTGGTAAACTGCACATCCACACCATTGATGGAGACAGGGGTGTTCCTAAAGTCCACCACTAACTCCTTCGTCTTACCGGAGGTGAACTGGAGGTGATTCAGCCCACATCACTCAAACACGTTGACCACACCTCTGTATTCAGCTTCCCTCCCCTCACTGATGCAGCCCACAATTGCAGAGTCATCCGAAAACTTCTGCAGCTGGCAGGAGTCCGAGGTGTATCAGAAGTCCGAGATGTAGATGGTGAACAGGGAGAGCGGGCCGTCCCCGGTGGGGCCCCCTGTGTTGCTCACATCCATGTCCGAGACACAGTTCTGTAGCCAGACATACTGTGGTCCTCCAATCAGGTAGATGGTGATCCAGCACAGGAAGAGGAGCATCCACCCGCATCTTCGTCAGTTTGCTCCCTAGCAGTGCAGGCTGAACGATGTTAAAAGCACTGGAGAAGTAAAAAAAAACATGACTCGATGCTTCCCGGCTCATCCAGGTGAGCATAGGAACGATGGGGCAGGTGGATTGTGGCATCCTCAACCCCCATCTTTGTTTGGTAAGCAAACTGCTATATTACTCTTGAATATTCTCTTGAACTTCTGCAGCTGTAGAACTGGTTACATCATGGCCTGGTTCAGCAACTCAAAGGCCCAGAGATGAAGAAGACTGCAAAAAAGTGTTGAACACTGCCCTGGTCCATCACGGGTAATGACCTCTCCAAGTCCAAGGGGTCTATAGGAGTTGCTGCCTCGAAAAGGTAACCAGCATTATCAGAGACCTACACCCTCATTTCACTCCTGAAAGTACAGGACCCTGAAAACTTTAACGTTCAGGAACAGCTTCTTTTCTACAAACATCAGGCTCTTACACACCACAACCTCCAAATAAGTGCAGAACTACATAGACTTTGGGCATTTTTTTTTTTTGCCTTCCGTCACAGTGAGGAATGTGGAGGAGTCACTGTGGTGGATGTTCATGTTAAAATGTATTTTGTGTGCCTTGTTGCTTTTTATTGGTATGACTATGGCAAATCAAATTCCTCGTATGTTGCAAAATATACTGGCTAATAAAGTATGATTATGATATATATGTACATACAGAACTTTGTTGTTGATTATGGGGTTTACAGAGTACTGTTTACATCTCCTCCATTGTCCTCCTCCTCATATTTCGCTTGGGCAGAGGTATGAATATTGATTTCTCTCACTTCAGGTAGCCCTGGCATTCCCTCTCTCTCTCTCTATCCCTCCCCCACCCAAGTCACCCCGGCTTCTCGTTTTCACCCAACAAACAGCTAACAATGGCCCGTTTCCTTTATCATCGTTATTTTTTGCATATCTTTCATTCATTGTTCTTTATCTCTCCACATCACCGGCTAATCTCTCGTTTCCCATAACCCTAACCAGGCTGAAGAAGAGTCTCGGCCCGAAACGTCACCCATCTCTTCTCTCCAGAGATGCTGCCTGTCCCGCTGAGTTACTCCAGCTTTTTGTGTGTTCCTTCAGTTTAAGCCAGCATCTGCAGTTCCTTCTTACACACGTTATATCTCTGTTGTGCTGCTTCAAGAAAGAATTTCATTGTTCCGTTTCAGGATATAAGACAATAAAACACACTCAACTCTTGAACTCCCATTTCCAACACCACCTAGGCTGATGCAGTTTTTGGATAGGGCTTACCATGGCCCTCTAATAGCACTTAGGTCAGCTTTGGTTGTTTTTATGGTGCTTAACAAATAAAGTTATTATTATTATTATTATTCTAATGTATCTGTAGGAGGTCCAACACCAATTATTTGAGAATTATTATTAGTGTCCAATGGATAGAATTATTTCACTCAGCCACACCACTGTTAGGTCCCGATTACTCCTAGAGAAACAAGGGACAGGAGATGCTGGCTGCCAAAAAAAAACCAAAGTACTGGAGTAACTCAGAGTGTTAGGCAGCATTCTCAGTTCAATGAAGGGTCCCATTCCAAAACGTCACCTATCCATGTTCTCCAGAGATGCTGCCTGACCTACGGAGTTAAGGGCCTGTCCCACTGTACGAGGTAATTCAAGAGTTCTCCCAAGTTTCCCAATTCGAACTCGGAGAATTACAGTAATAGCCGTTCGTAGGTACTCGGGGCTCTCGTGGACATTTTTCACAGTGCTGAAAAAACTTCACGAGTTACCTCGTTTCCCGAGTACCTGCCGTTAGCATTACGAGCCGCTACTAGACATCCAAAGCTCCGACGAACCCGCTACATACATTCTACGTACTTACCACGAGTTTGATTTTTTTTTTAAAACTCGGGAGAGCTCTTGAATTACCTCGTACAGTGGGACAGGCCCTTTACTCTAGCACTCTGTGAAACATCACCTATCCATGTTCTCCACAGATGCTGCCCGACCCGCTGAGTTACTCTTGATCACTCCTGTCAGTTTTACACATTGCAAGAGTCCAACAATTTCAAAACTTGCAGTACTTTTGCAAGTGACTCAAGCTCCCACAAGGAACAACAGAAATTTGAAGTTAGCATTTCACAGCAATTAATGCAACTTTCACTGCAAACCGTCTGGAAACTTTTCAAAGGCACCGCACATTATATTCTCACAAAAGTAAACATAAACCACGCTGACAAAGAGAGATATAATTACCAATGTAAAATTAATTCGACAACGGCACAGGGGAAGGGAACCTGCCCGCACAATTAGGGGGGTTTGGAGGGGTGACACAAGGTGAACCATACCGGTGGTAGGTGGGGGGAGCTATGCCAGCAGGTGGGAGGTCTTGTCCAACCCATGCCTAGAAAGTTTAGTTTATTGTCACGAGAACCGGGGTACAGTGAGAAAGCTATACAAAGGGGTATAAAGGAGGGGGCTACAGGGGCCCTACCAATCAACAAGGGGAGGAGCAGGTGGATCATGGAAGGGCAGTAGCAAGAGGAAGGAGAAAGAGGGAGACAGGGGCACACCGAGGGGGGAGGCGTGCCACACAGTGATGGGGTCCAGAGGGAGAGCAGTGCCCGCAGGGCGGGCGGGGTCATATCAGCATATTGCGGGGAAGAGTGGGAAACGAGCCCATGCGGGTAAAGGGTGAAAGAGGTGTACATGGAAGTAGAGTCGGGGCGGGACAGTGCACATACATGGGTTGGAGAGGAGGGGGGCACACATGGAGGGGTCAATGGGTGGTGGTGGGGCGTGCCCGCGCATTGAGGGGGTCGGGGGGCGCGCTCACCGTCCAGGGAGACGAACTGTCCGACGGCCGACGAGCCGCCGCCGCTGTTCTCCACGAACTGTACCTCGGACACGATGATGTTGTCCTCCAGCACGGAGCCACACGCCGTGCACACCGCGTCCCCCCGCGCCGGGTCCAACTCGATGTCCGTGCAGCCGCAGGTGCGGCACACCCGTGGGGTCGCCATGGCCCGCCGGGGACTCGCCTCACCACAGCCCGGGGATTCTGCTGGGGCCTCCGCCTCACGGCAGCCCACGGGCGGGCACCGGCCTCACGACGGCCCGGGGATTCTGCCCTGCCCTCGGTCGCGGGGCGAGCGGCGAGTCCGCGGCTTCTCTCGGGCCTTTGGTCGCCTGTCGGGTAGTCCCGGCTCCGGCGGATCGCTAGGCCTCGGCCTCGGGTACCGAGCGGGCCCGACACCGGCTCCGGCTCCGGCTCCTACTCCTCGTGGGCACGGCTGTCGGTCGCCGCTGCCGCTCCTGCTCCTGCTCCTGCTCCTGCTCCACAGCCGCTGGGCCTCGGTGACGACCCGGTGCCGGTGCCCGGTTGGTTCTCTCCCGCTCTCTCTGCTGCTGAAACCCGGCGATCAGCTACTCCCCGCCCCGCTGGGTCACCGTCACCGGTTCCGGGTTTACCGGCTGAGGCCCGGTTACCGCTCAGTCCCAGCCAGCGCCCCCGCTGCTGCTGCTCCCCGGTCCCAGCCTCTGGTCGACGACGCTCCCGCCCCGTGTCCGCTCCGCTCCGCTCGGTCACCGGAGCCGCACTGAGCCGAGCCGGCGGCAGCGCGGGGCAGCCCACACCGGGGGAGGGGGGGGGATGTTCATGATGGCGAACCCGAACCGACTTAAAATATTAAATCCAGCTCTTAATACGTCCGCTCCAACCGCTCACAAACTCACAACCACCGACACAATTCCACAAAAAAAACACACGGCAGCGCGGACCGTTTTGCAGCTACAATACGTTTTCAGATTTAAATCTTATTTTGTGATTGAGTTGAGTTTCTCTACCACCCCCCCCCCCCCCCCGGGGCCCCAGAGTTTTTTAGTGCGGGTCCTGGGAACGCCGCACGTGCTCCGAATTAAAGGCGCCGGAACAACAACAACCCTCATAAAATGCTGCAGATGCCGGAGATCTGAAATAAGACACAACAGCAAACCACAGGTGTATAAAAGCATGAGGTGAATTGATCGGGTAGATGCACACAGTCTCTTGCCCAGATGAGGGGAATCGATAACGAGAGGACATAGGTTCAAGGTGAAGGGGAAAAGATTTAATAGGAATCTGAGCAGTAACTTTTTCACACATAGGGTGGTGGGAGTATGGAACGAGCTGCTGGAGGAGGTAGTTGAGGCTGGGACTATCCCAACGTTTAAGAAACAGTTGGACAGGTACATGGATAGAACAAGTTTGGATGGAAATGAACCAAACGCAAGCAGGTGGGACTAGTGTAACTGGGACATGTTGGCCGGTGTGGGCAAGTTGGGCCGAAGGGCTTGTTTCCAGCTATGTGACTCTATGACTCAGTAAAATGCTGCAGATGTCGGAGATCTGAAATAAAACACAGCATTAAATGCTCTGTAGGAAGGAACTGCAGATGCTGGGTGACACCGAAGATGGACACAAAATTTTGGAGTAACTCAGCGGGACAGGTGGCATCTCTGGAGAGAAAAGGAATGGGTAACGTTTCGGGCCAAGTCCTTTCTTCAGACTGAGAGTCAGGTGAGAGGGAAACACAGAGATAAGGAAGTGTAAACTGTCAAAACAAGACATCAAAGGGGATGTGGATCAAGGAAAATGTAGAATTTCATAGGCATCTAGGAGAAGTTGACAATGAAGCATAAAATTTAATTAAAAGGACAATCAGACGATTCGACATGGTGTCAGAGGTGGTCTCGACCTCATCGGGACTTCTGTGGCCGTTCGGCGAGTTGAGTTTGCCCCCTGCGGCCGGGGCTCTGGAACAGCAGCCCGGCTGGAGCTGGCAGATCCGTTCCCACCTCCGAATTCCACGACCAGCTTTGCTGGACTATTCCAGGACGGTATCCCGCCACCCCGGTGGCCAAGGCGGAACATTCCGGTACCGTTGGACTGCTCTCGGAGGCCGGAATCTCTGTTGTTCCGGAAAAAAACGGATAATCCAGAAATGCTCTGTATCTAGCAACTACAAGCGGCAGAGTTCAGCGTTCCAGCATGATAAAGGACCTTAAGCTGAAAAATATCATGAACCTCTGCAGTTTGCATATCAGGCCAATAGATCTGTGGGTGACGCAGTCAGCCTGGGCTTGCACTTCATCCTCCAGCATCTTGACGGCCAGGGGACCTATGCGAGGATTTTGTTTGTTGATTTTAGCTCTGCATTCAACACCATTGTGCCAGAGCTACTACACTCCAAGCTTTCCGAGTTGACTGTGCCTGAAGCTCTCTGTCGGTGGATCACCAGCTTCCTGACAGACAGGGAGCAGCATGTGAGGCTGGGAAAGCACCTCGGACCCGCTAACCCTCAGCATAGGAGCACCGCAAGGCGGCATACTCTCTCCTCTCCTCTGCTCCCTCTACACCAACGACTGCACCTCCACAGATACCTCTGTCAAGCTTCTCAAGTTTGCGGACGACACAACCCTGATTGGACTTATCCAGGATGGGGAGGAATCTGCCTACAGACAGGAAGTGTCACAGCTGGCGTCCTGGTGCCATCGCAACAACCTGGGGCTCAATGCACTTAAGACAGTGGAAATGATAGTAGACTTTAGGAGAGCTCCCCAGTCACCATCAACAACACCACAGTCACATCTGTGGGGTCTTTTAAGTTCCTGGGAACCATCATCTCCAAGAATCTTAAGTGGCGGGCTATCATCGACTCCACAGTCAAAAAGGCACAACAGAGAATGTACTTCCTGCGGCAGCTGAGAAAGCACAATCCACCACAGGCACTGATGGTTCAATTCTATACGGCCATCATAGAGTCTGTCCTCACCTTCTCCACCATGGTCTGGTTTGGCTCAGCCACCAAACACGACACCCGGAGGCTGCAGCGAATCGTCCGATCAGCTGAGAAGGTTATTGGCTGCAATCTTCCCTCCATTGACGAACTGTACACTGCAAGGGCCAGGAAGCGAGCTGGTAAGATCATCTCTGACCCCTCTCACCCTGGCCACAAACTCTTTGAATCACTTCCCTCTGAAAGGCAACACCGGACAGTCTAAGCTGCCACAGCCAGACATAAAAACAGCTCTACTCAATAACCAAAAATCTGTAGCCTCCTTTTGCTCTGGTATTTTATTAAATTCACATGTTTAATCGATAATGTTTTAGTGTTAATGTTTAATGTTATATGTTTCATTCTTAACTGTCACTGTATGTCATGTTGTCACTTGCGTGCGGAGCACCAAGGCAAATTCCTTGTATGTGTCTACTTGGCCAATAAACTTATTCATTCATTCAATCATTCCTACATATACACACTGAACATTTTTTCTGTCGTTATGTATTACATATTCTGTTGTGCTGCAGCAAGTAAGAATTTCATTGTCCTATCTGGGAAATATGACAATAAAACACTCTTGACTCTTGTATATAATTCATGTATAAATTATGTTATGTGTGTTGTGAGTATATGTGTCTGTGATGCTGCCATACTTGTGTAGATGACAATGAACCCAACTTGATTCAACTTGACTTGGCCTTCCAGAGTTGGCTAAGAGTCAATATTGTTTCATTGTCTTCTGTGCCGAAACAGAATAAAATTCCTACTTGCAGCAGCAGCAGCAGCAGCAACAGGTTTGTAAACACAAATGCAATAGATAATAAAATAAACAAAACAAATTAATTTTTTTAAATTAATAAATAAATAAACCCAATATAGTGTGGGGAAAAAAAATCCCTAAATTCCCAGAGCAATCCAGACAATCAAAATACTGGAGTAACTCAGCGGGACAGGCAGCATCCCTGGAGAGAAGGAATGGGCGACGTTTCAGGTCGAGACCCTTCTTCAGAAGACCCGAGGTGGGGCTCGACAGGAAACGTCTCCCAATTCATAGTTCGAAGTATAATAGGTAATCGTTTTCAATAGCCTGATGGTTTACTTTAGACCCTAGGGATACAGCGTGGATACAGACAGGCCCTTCAGCCCACTGAGTCCACGCCAACCAGCAGTCACCCCGCACACGAGCACCATCCTATACACTTAAACACAATTCACAGAAGCTTACAATCTATAATTCATTGGAGTGTGGAAGGAAACTGGAGATCTTGGAGAAAGCCCACGCAGTCACAGGGTGAACGTGCAAACTCCGTACAGACAGCACCCATAGTCAGGATCAAACCCTAGCGCTGTAAGGCAGCAACTCTAGCGCTGCGCCACTGTGCCTCCCGTATCAGTACACTGTGGGTGGCTTGATTGTAATCATGTATAGTCTTTCCACTGACTTATGTTTACCAGTGTAGACAAAAATGCTGGAGAAACTCAGCGGGTGAGGCATCTATGGAGCGAAGGAAATAGGCAACATTTCAGGTCGAAACCTATTGATGCTGCCTCACCCGCTGAGTTTCTCCAGCATTTTTGTCTACCTTCCATTTTCCAGCATCTGCAGTTCCTTTTTAAACATGTTTACTAGTGTACGAGTGACAATAAAACACTCTTGACTCGACTCTACACTGGTTAGCATGTGACAAAAAAGCTTTTCACTGTACCTCGGTACACGTGACAATAATAAGAGTCTAAACTTTAGTATAATTTAGCTGAGGGATAAAGCACACCGAGCCGTATATTAACACTACCCTACACACAATAGGGACAATTTATATTTATAGAAAGCCAATTAACCTACAAACCTGCACGTCTTTGTAGTGTGGGAGGAAACCGAAGCACCCGGAGGAAACCCACACGGTCACGGGGAGAACGTGCAAACTCCGTACAGACAGCAGCCGCAGTCTGGATGGAACCCGGGTCTCCGGCGCTGGTAAGGCAGCAACTCTACCGCTGCGCTACCGTAACCGCCCATACATTGAACGAACATAAGCACTCTTTCCAGCTTTATGCCATCCATCCCATACAAGAGTGACCACAACTGATGGTGAGGGAGCAGGAAATCGATACAGTCAAACAAGTCACACAGTGAGGTTTATTTTGAGAGGAGAGGAGGGGAGGAGAGGAGAGGAGAGGAGGGAGGAGAGGGAGAAGAGGAGAGGGGGTTGGAGGTGGTCTTGAGCGGACAGGATGTTGTGGAGGGGAGGGGGTTGTAGATGGTTGGGCTAGCGGAGAAGGCTGTGGCGTGAGTTGGTGCCGCCGGTGGTGGTGCGAGACATGGTCACGGCATGGGTGGGGACACTCCCGTGTCGCGCTGGTGCCTCCAGGGACAGCACGCTTCTCAGCTCCTCCTCTTGCCCCCCCCCGTCCCCCACCTCTGTGTCCGTCTCCGCCCCCTCCCTGGCGCTCCCCTCTGCGTGGACCTCGAATGGGATCAGCGTGTCCAGCAGGAACTTGCTGAGCGGCTCCCCCAGGATGCCCAACCTGTGGAAGGAACAGAGGCAAGGTGAGGGTGGGCAACCCACTCCACCACCCCCAATCAACACCCCCCCAATCCCCCTCACCACTCCCCCCCCCAGTCATTCTACCCCCCACTCTCTCTCTCAGTGATAATCAGCACCCTAGGGTACTGGGTGGGGAACAAGTCCCTGGGTGGAGGGAGACACCCGTGTCCCAGTGAAGAGACTGGCACCCTGGGGTGGGGAGCGACCTGTCTCCCTGTGTGGGACTAGCACCCTGTGAGGAATCCTCTCCCAGTGAGTGAACAGCACCCTGTTCTCCTGCCTTCTCCCCATAACCCCTGACACCCGTACTAATCAAGAATCTGTCAATGTCCGCACTAAAAATATCCACTGACTTGGCCTCCACAGCCTTCTGTGGCAAAGAATTCCACAGATTCACCACCTTCCGACTAAAGAAATTCCTCCTCATCTCCTTCCTAAAAGAACGTCCTTTAATTCTGAAACTCTGACCGATAGTCCCAGACTCTCCCACTAGTGGAAACATCCTTTCCGCATCCACTCTATCGAAACCTTTCACTATTCTGTACGTTTCAATGAGGTCCCCCCCTCATCCTTCTAAACTCCAGCGAGTACAGGCCCAGTGCCGACAAATGCTCATCATATGTTAATCCACTCATTCCTGGGATTATTCTTGTAAATCTCCTCTGGACCCTCTCCAGAGCCAGCACATCCTTCCTCAGATACGGTGCCCAAAACTGCTCACAGCATTCCTCACCACATCCGCTCTATCCAAGCCTTTCACTGTTGGGTAAGTTTCACTGAGTTCCCCCCCCCCCCTCATCTTTCTAAACTCCAGCGAGTACAGGCCCAGCGTCGACAAAGGCTCGTCGTAGGTGAGCCAACTCACGGAGGGGGTTCGCCACCAGCCTTCACTCGATGTTGAGGGGCGCCCAGGTCCAGCTTCACACCGTGCTGCCTGAAGAGGTAGTCAGACTTGTCCCTGGCCGTCTGCAGCTCGTTCATCAGCACCGGTGATCGCTGATGCACGATGGAGCTGATGGCTGGACGCTTGGCCTGCTGCCTCCTGGGGTCGGGGAGAGAGAAGAGACAGTCCGTGGGCCACCCACACTGTGAGACCAACCCCTGCCCCTATCTTTTAGTTTGGCTTTAGTTTATTGTCACGTGAACCGAGGTACAGTGTGAAAGCTTTTGTTGCGGGCTGACCAGACAGAGGAAAGACAATACGTGATTACGATCGAGCTGTTTACAGTGTATAAATTACATGATAAGGAAATAAAGTTTAAGACAATAGGTGCAGGAGTAGGCCATTCGGCCCTTCGAGCCAGCACCGCCATTCAATGTGATCATGGCTGATCATCCCCAATCAGTACCCCGTTCCTGCCTTCTCCCCATATCCCCTGACTCCACTATCTAGCTCTCTTTTGAAAGCATCCAGAGAACCGGCATCCACCGCCCTCTGAGGCAGAGAATTGCACAGACTCACCACTCTCTGTGAGGAAAAGTGTTTCCTCGTCTCCGTTCGAAGAGGAAAGAGTAACGTTTTGGAATAAATCCTGTTTGATCAGGGTGTATTAATTTATGAATCACTAAACTTAATCTATGGGCTAGAATTTTAGTTAATATTTTCTGATCAGTGTTTAAGAGAGCAATTGCTCTATATGAACCTGGGTCCTCAAGGTCCTTATCCGTTTTTGGTATAAGTGTTATTGTTGATTCGTTTAAAGTTACAGTCAGTTTCTGTTGAGTAAAAGCGTAATTATGCAATGTCTGTAGACGTGGAGGAATCAGATCATTAAATTTCTTATAAAATTCAGAGCTTATGCCATCAGGGCCTGCGGCCTTTCCGTTTTTTAATGATCTAATAGACTTCGATATCTTTTACTGTTATTTCAGCACCTAGTAATTCCCTCTTTTTCAGATCTAAACCTGTAAGATTACATTTCTGTAAAAATAATTCCATTCTTGCAGAACGTTCTATCGTTTTGGTTGAGTAAAGTGTTTGATAGTATTGTAGAAATCTGTCATTGATATCCTTGGGCCATGTTAGTATTTCTCCCATATCTGATGTAATTTTGTAAATTGATTTTTCCCAATCCAGTTTTCGAAGTTGACGAGTTAATAGTTTTTGTGGTTTGTCACCAAATTCAAAATTTAATTGTTTAGTACGTTGATAAAGTTTTATGACTTGGTCTGAATATATTTGGTTTAACTTATATATGTGCAGCAATTTTATTGTGTTTAACAGCCGCATTCTCAATATCTAATTGCCTTATTTCCATTTCCAGTATCTTATTTGATTGTGCACGCCGGGTTGATTGCATTCGTTGAAACAGGGCGAACCACATGAAGGTTGCAATCTCCCACCCCATTTGGACAGGTACATGGATAAGAAAGATTTAGAGGGATATGGGCCAGATGCAGGCAGGTGGGACTAGTCTCCATCGGGCAAGTTGGGCCGAAGGGCCTGTTTCCAACTGTAAGACTATGACTTTAATTTTAGCTATTTACAGAAACAGCAGGGAAAGAGACCCTTCGGCTCCCCGAGCCCGTGCTATCCATCAATCACCCTTACACCAGCTCCATCCTACCAACCAGAGACACTTTAGAGATGCTTTTCACTGTACCTCGGTACACGTGACAATAAACTAAACTAAACTTTACAGAAGCTGATTAAAGTGCAGACCCGTACGTCTTTGGGATGTGGGAGGAAACCGGAGCACCCGGAAAAAACCCAGGCAGGTCACGGGGAGAAGGTACAAACTCCGTACAGGCAGCACCCAAGGTCGGGATGGAACCCGGGTCCCTGGAGCTGTAAGGCAGCAGCTGTACCCGCCGTGCCGGGGTGCCGACTCTCAGCCCCCTTAGTGGCAGTGGTGTTACCTGTGCTCGCTCTGAGGCTTCTGCCCACCCTGGTCCTTCTCCTTCATGTACTGAGCAGGGTTGAAGGCTTCGGATCGCAGGAGACGTCCCACCTCAGCCCGGATCACCTCCAGGTTCTTCCTTCCGTAGGCGACCCAGACCACGTGCACACTGTAGGCGTACAGGCACTGCGGGCATGAGAGAGACAATAGACAATAGGTGCAGGAGTAGGCCATTTGGCCCTTCGAGCCAGCACCGCCATTCAATGTGATCATGGCTGATCATCCCCAATCAGTACCCCGTTCCTGCCTTCTCCCCATATCCCCTGACTCCGCTATCTGTAAGAGCCCTACCTAGCTCTCTCTTGAAAGCATCCAGAGAACCTGCCTCCACCGCCCTCTGAGGCAGATAATTCCACAGACTCACCACTCTCTGTGAGAAAAAGTGTTTCCTCGTCTCCGTTCTAAATTCTTATTCTTAAACTGTGGACCTTGGTTCTGGACTCCCCCAACATCGGGAACATATTTCCTGCCTCTAGCGTGTCCAAACCCTTAACAATCTTATATGTTTCAATGAGATTCCCTCTCATCCTTCTAAAAGATGAGAGGACGAGGGGATGGCTCAGTGTCAGCACAGAGGCCCTGGCAACCGCAGAAAGACTCGCACCTTGCGTACAACACAAAGTGCCCGAGGAACAGAATAAAAATACGCATCTTTACAGACGACATGAGGAGGAATTTCTTTTGCCAGAGGGTGGTGAATCTGTGGAACTCAGATTAACACACTTGGGCAGGAGGGTGCAGGGACTTAGTGCCCACAATAGACATTTGCAGGACCAGTGATCCAGGAAGAAGGGTTCCAAGTCCACCACGACAAGTGGGCAGCTTCATATCACTTCAGGAGCACCATAGAAAGCATTTTATCAACAGACTATAGACAATAGGTGCAGGAGTAGGCCATTCGGCCCTTTGAGCCAGTACCACCATTCAATGTGATCATCCCCAATAAGTACCCCGTTTCTGCCTTCTCCCCATATCCCCCGACTCCGCTATCTTTAAGAGCTTTATCCAACTCTCTCTTGAAAGTATCCAGAGAACTGGCCTCCACCGCCCTCTGAGGCAGAGAATTCCACAGACTCACAACTCTCTGAGAAAAAGTGTTTCCTCGTCTCCGTTCTAAATGGCTTACTCCTTATTCTTAAACTGTGGCCCCTAGTTCTGGATTCCTCCAACATCGGGAACATGTTTCCTGCCTCTAGCGTGTCCAAACCCTTAATAATTTTGTATGTTTCAATAAGATATCCTCTCATCCTTCTAATCCAGAGTATACAAGCCCAGCCGTTCCATTCTTTCAGATTCCCGCCATTCCGGGAATTAACCTTGTGATTTTCTCCGGAGCGTCGGAGGTTGTGGGAAAATCTGATAGAAGTGTAGAAGATTATGGGAAGCATAGATAGGGTAGACAGTCAGAACCTTTTTCCCAGAGTGGAAATGTCAAGGACTAGAGGGCACAGCTTTAAGGTGAGAGGGGAAAAGTTTAAAGGAGATGTGCCGGGCAAGTTTTTTACACAGAGGGTGGTGGGTGCCTGGAACGTGCTGCCAGGGGTGGTGGTGGTAGAGGCAGATACGATAGTGGTGTTTAAGAGACTGTTGGATATGCAGGGAATGGAGGGATGTGGATTACATGCAGACAGAGGTGATTAGTTTAACTTGGTATCATGTTCAGCAGGGACATAGTGGGCCGAAGGGCCTGTTCCTGTGCTATACTGTTCTGTGCTCTGATCACATTGAACAGCCGCAGAGGAGTCAAGGCTCACTGCGATATCTCTGTAGTACGGACTCACCTCAAACAGCAGCTGGTCCTTACGAGTGGCTGAGCCCAGCGACCTGCCAATGCAACAAAGATGTTACTTCACAACCGTGCAACGTAGCAAGGTCCAAATCAACGCTGCACTGAAGCTTCATAATCACTTGTACCGAGGTACAGTGACATTCCTATTCTGGTTCCACTCCAGTGAAACGCTTACTTCACAACGACATCATCATACATAAATACAAGAATGTAGGAATGCTAGATTTAGGGAGAAAGGAAGGAGAAAGGAACACTCCCCACCCCCATATCAGTCTGAAGAAGGGCCTCGCCCCAAACGTCACCTATTCCTTCGCTCCATAGATGCTGACAGTAAGACCAGTGGGAGAACTTGGAAGGGGGAGGGGATGGAGAGAGAGGGAAAGCAAGGGCTATTTGAAGTTAGAGAAGTCAATATTCATACCGCTGGGGTGTAAGCTGCCCAAGCGAAATATGAGGTGCTTTTCCTCCAATTTGCGCTGGGCCTCAATCTGACAATGGAGGAGGCCCAGGACAGAAGGGTCAGTGTGGGAATGGGAGGGGGAGTTACAGTATTTACCAACCGAGAGATCAGGTAGGTTTAGAGCGGAGGTGTTCAGCGAAACGATCGCTGAGCCTGCGCTTGATCTCGCCGATACACAGGAGTCCACACCTGGAACAGCGGATACAGTAGATGAGGTTGGAGGAGGTGCAAGTGAACCTCTGCCGCACCTGAAAAGACTGTCGGGGTCCTTGGATGGAATCGAGGGGGAAGGTAAAGAACAGGTTGCAGGGTAAAGTACCTGAGGAGGGAGTGGTTTGGGTGGGAAGAGACAAGTTGACCAAGGAGTTGCGGCGGGAACAGTCTGTGGAAAGCAGAAAGGGGTGGAAATGGGAAGATGTGGCCAGTAGCGGGATCACGTTGGTGGTGGTGAAAATGTTGGAGAATTATCTGTTGTATGCGACAGTTGATGGGGTAGAAGGTGAGGACAAAGGGGGACTCTGCCCTTGTTATGAATGGGGGGAGGGGGAACAAGAGTGGAGCTGCAGGATATTGAGGAGACCCTAGTGAGAAGCCTCATCTATAATGGAAGAAGGAACTGACTGGATAACACTCCCTAAAGAATGAGGACATCTCCGATGCCCCAGTATGGAACACCTCATCTTGGGCGCAGATGCGGTGTAGACGGAGGAATTGGGAGTTAGGGATAGATTCTTTATAGAAACATAGGAACATAGAAAATAGGTGCAGGAGTAGGCCATTCGGCCCTTCGAGCCTGTCAAGTCAAGTCAAGTCAAGTTTATTTGTCACATACACATACGAGATGTGCAGTGAAATGAAAGTGGCAATACTCGCGGAACAACAAAACAACCAAACAAATTATAAACACAATCATAACACACATATTATTTTACATAATAAATAATAGAAGGAAAAACGTTCTGTACAGTTAGTCCCTGGTGAGAAAGGCGTTTACAGTCCGAATTGCCTCTGGGAAGAAACTCCTTCTCAACCTCTCCGTTCTCACTGCATGGCAACGGAGGCGTTTGCCTGACCGTAGCGGCTGGAACAGTCCGTTGCAGGGGTGGAAGAGGTCTCTCATGATTTTGTTTGCTCTGGAGTTGCACCTCCTGTTGTATAGTTCCTGCAGGGGGGTGAGTGGAGTTCCCATAGTGCGTTCGGCCGAACGCACTACTCTCTGCAGAGCCTTCTTGTCCTTGGCAGAGCAATTCCCGAACCAGATGGTAATGTTCCCGGACAAGATGCTTTCCACTGCCGCTGCGTAGAAGCACTGGAGGATCCTCGGAGACACTCTGAATTTCCTCAATTGCCTGAGGTGGTAAAGGCGCTGCCTTGCCTTACTCACCAGTGCTGAGGCGTGTGATGACCATGTCATATCCTCAGAGATGTGGACTCCCAGATATTTAAAACAGTTCACCCTATCCACAGGATCCCCATTTATACTCAATGGAGTGTACGTCCTCGGATGATGTGCCCTCCTAAAGTCCATGATCAGCTCCTTCGTTTTTTTGATGTTCAAGAGGAGGCTGTTCTCCTGGCACCAGAGTGCTAGATCAGCCACCTCCTCCCGGTAGGCCCTCTCATCATTGTCTGAGATCAGGCCCACCACCACAGTGTCATCAGCAAACTTAATTATTGAATTGGAGCTGAACCTAGCCACACAGTCATGTGTGTACAGGGAGTACAATAGGGGGCTGAGGACGCAACCCTGGGGCGATCCTGTGCTCAGGGTGAGGGACTTCGATGTATTCCCTCCCATCTTGACTACCTGGGGCCTGGCGGTGAGAAAGTCCAGGACCCAGGCACACAGGGAGGTGTTGAGCCCCAATTCCAGTAGCTTCCCGGCCAGTCTGGTGGGGACTATCGTGTTGAAGGCTGAACTGTAGTCTATGAACAGCATCCTCACGTAGCCCCCCTTCTGGCTGTCCAGATGGGAGAGAGCGGTGTGCAAGACCTGGGAGACCGCATCGTCCGTGGACCTGTTCGGACGGTATGCGAATTGCAACGGGTCCATGTTCCGAGGGAGGAAGGCGCAGATGTGATTCTTCACCAGCCTCTCAAAGCATTTCATGACTACCGAGGTAAGGGCCACCGGACGGTAGTCATTCAGACAGGCTGGGGAGGCATTTTTTGGTACCGGTACAATGATGGATTTTTTGAAGCAGGCAGGGACCACGGACTTGTCCAGGGAGAGGTTGAATAATGTAGTGAGCACTGGAGCTAGCTGCGTAGCACAGGACTTGAGTACTCGCCCCGAGATGCCATCGGGGCCTGCAGCTTTTCTTGTGTTCACCCGTGTCAGTGCCCTCCGTGTCCTGCACCGCTATTCTATATGATCATGGCTGATCATCCAACTCAGTATCCCATCCCTGCCTTCTCTCCATACCACCTGATCCCTTTAGCCACAAGGGCCACATCTAACTTCCTCTTAAATATAGCCAATGAACTGGCCTCAACTACCTTCTGTGGCAGAGAATTCCACAGATTCACCACTCTCTCTGTGTGTAAAAAATGATTTTCTCATCTCGGTCCTAAAAGACTTCCCTCTTATCCTTAAACTGTGACCCCTAGTTCTGGACTTCTCCAACATCGGGAATAATCTTCCTGCATCTAGCCTGTCCAACCCCTTAAGAATTTTGTAAGTTTCTATAAGATCCCCCCTCAATCTTCTGAATTCTAGCGTGTACAAGCCGAGTCTATCCAGTCTTTCTTCATATGAAAGTCCTGCCATCCCAGGAATCAGTCTGGTGAACCTTCTCTGTACTCCCTCTATGGCTCCATTTATAGGAAGCAGGGTGGGAAGAAGTGTAGTCTAAATATCTATGGGAGTCAGTGGGTTTATAATAGATGTCAGTGGGTAGTCTGTCTCCTGTGAGATCACGGTAGTCTGTGATAGTGAGATCAAGAAACGGTAGGGAGATGTCGGAAATGGTTCAGGTGAATTTGAGTGCAGGATGGAAATTAGTGGTGAAGTGGATGAAGCCAGTGAGTTCTGCACAGGTGCAGGAGGTAACACCAATGCAGTCGTCAATGTAGCGGAGGCAGAGTTTGGGGATAGGGCCAGGGTACGCCTGGAACAGTGATTTTTCGATGTACCCTACAAAGAGGCAGGCATAGCTGGGTCCCATGCGAGTGCCCATAGCTACGCCTTGGACTTGGAGGAAGTGAGAGGAGTCGAAGGAGAAGTTGATAAGGGTCAGGACCAGCTCTGCTAGGCGGAAGAGTGTTAGTAGACAGAAATTGGCTGGTTCTGTGGTTGAGGAAGAAATGGGGAACCTCTGCCTCGCCTACACATCCTTTCCTCATCAGGAAGGTCTTAAAGCCCTCCGTTTCTTCCTCCAGAGATGCTGCCTGGCCCGCTGAGTTACTCCAGCATTTTGTGTCTATCTCCAATTTAAACCAACATCTGCATTTCCTTCCTGCACATTTTGCAAAGTCCGATTAAAGATGGTCCGAGGGTCACCAATGAGGTAGATGGGTGGTCAGGACCGCTCGCTAGTTGGTGATAGGATGGTTCAGTTGCCTGAAAACAGCTGGGAAGAAACTGTGCCTGAATCTGGAGGTGTGTGTGTGTGCGTTTTCACACTTCTGGACCTCTTGCCTGATGGGAGAGGGGAGAAGAGGGGGTGAGACTGTTTATATTGTTTACAGTGGACTATGTTTACATATTGTGTTGTACTGCTGCAAGTAAGAATGTCACTGTTTGTATGTGTGGGACACATGACAAGAAAACACTTGGTCCTCTGGATAGGGCGACGGGGGAGGGGGATAGTGGGAGCGGGGGGAATAGGGGGGAAGAGGAGGACGGGGAGAGGGGGGGGGGGAGGGGGGGGGAGGGGGAGGGAGGGGGGGGAGAGAGGGGGAGGGAGGAGGGAGGGGGAGAGGGAGAGGGGGGGGGAAGGGGGGGGGGGGGGGGGGAGAGAGGGGATGGGGATGGGGAGGAGGGGGAGGAGGAGGAGAAGGGGGGGGGGGAGAGGGGATGGGAGGGTGGATGGGGGATGAGGAGAGGCGTGGAGCGGTACTCACTTGCCACAGGCCATGTGGTGTAGCTCCATCATTCCCAGACCCAGCAGCAGAGTGGCGTAGGTGTGTGCCAGCTGCTTCTGTGCGATCTTGCACCGGCACACATCTTTCTCCACCTTCTCCACGTTTCTGCGGGGAAACCATGAACAGCGCGGTTGTCAGCAGGGCGAGATCGACCGCCGCAGGTACTTTAGCTTTGGTTTTTGTAGATACATTGCGTAAACAGACCCATGGGCCCCATCAAAGTGGCACAGCGGCAGAGCTCTGACCTTACAGAGCCAGAGACCCAGCAATGCTTTCTGGACATGCTGCCGAGTAGGAGCAGGAGCCTCATAGCCTGGGCCTCATGGGACGGCAGTGCCCACGGCTGGGCCTTGGGTAGACGGTTTACAAAGTTAACTCCCGGGATGGTGAGACTGCATTATGCTGAAAGAATGGAGCAGCTGGGCTTGTATATTCTGGAGTTTAGAAGGATGAGATGATATCTTATTGAAACATATAATCTAAATGGTGGCCGATTGGGAAAGGGGGAGATGCAGCGAGACCTGGGTGTCATGGTACACCAGTCATTGAAGGTAGGCATGCAGGTGCAGCAGGCAGTAAAGAAAGCAAATGGTATGTTGGCTTTCATAGCAAGAGGATTTGAGTATAGGAGCAGGGAGGTTCTACTGCAGTTGTACAGGGTCTTGGTGAGACCACACCTGGAGTATTGCGTGCAGTTTTGGTCTCCAAATCTGAGGAAGGACATTATTGCCATAGAGGGAGTGCAGAGAAGGTTCACCAGACTGATTCCTGGGATGTCAGGACTGTCTTATGAAGAAAGACTGGATAGACTTGGTTTATACTCTCTAGAATTTAGGAGATTGAGAGGGGATCTTATAGAAACTTACAAAATTCTTAAGGGGTTGGACAGGCTATATGCAGGAAGATTGTTCCCGATGTTGGGGAAGTCCAGGACAAGGGGTCACAGCTTAAGGATAAGGGGGAAATCCTTTAAAACCGAGATGAGGAGAACTTTTTTCAAACAGAGAGTGGTGAATCTCTGGAACTCTCTGCCACAGGGGGTAGTTGAGGCCAGTTCATTGGCTATATTTAAGAGGGAGTTAGATGTGGCCCTTGTGGCCAAGGGGGTCAGAGGGTATGGAGAGAAGGCAGGTACGGGATACTGAGTTGGATGATCAGCCATGATCATATTGAATGGCGGTGCAGGCTCGAAGGGCCGAATGGCCTACTCCTGCACCTAATTTCTATGTTTCTATGTTTCTATAAGATTTTTAAGGGTTTGCACACGCTGGAGGCAGGAAACATGTTCCCGATGTTGGGGGAGTCCAGAACCAGGGGCCACAGTTTAAGAATAAGGAGTAAGCCATTTAGAACGGAGACGAGGAAACATCTTTTCACACAGAGAGTTGTGAGTCTGTGGAATTCTCTGCCTCAGAGGGCAGTGGAGGCTGGTTCTCGGGATGCTTTCAAGAGGGGGCTAGATAGGGCTCTTAAAGATAGCGGAGTCAGGGGATATGGGGAGAAAGCAGGAACGGGGTACTGATTGGGGATGATCAGCCATGATCACATTGAATGGCGGTGCCGGCTCGAAGGGCCGAATGGCCTACTCCTGCACCTATTGTCTATTGCCCGCGGTTGGCCGCTGGGTGGGCGCTACGGAGGAATCCGGAGAGGACCCGGCAGCGTTAGTGGGTGGAATGGTCGATGCAGCGGTCGATGATGGCGCCGACCAATGGACGATGACGGACACGTGGAGTGAGGACGCCGCTGCTGAGGGAGGAACAATGGACACCCAGCGTGTGGGGGGGTTAGTTCAAAGGGGGATCTGGCACAGGGGGTGAACGTAACTTTGTCAGCCCCCTTTCTGGGCGACTATATCCAAACCTTGGGTTCGCAAGCAAAGAATTTCACAGTGACTTGTCACATGTGACAATAAAGTATTCAATTCAGTTCGATCCCGACTACGGGTGCTCTCTGTGCGGAGTTTGTACGTTCTCACCGTGACCGCATGGGTTTGCTTCGAGATCTTCGGTTCCCTCCCACATTCCAAAGACGTACAGGTTTGTAGGTTAATTGGTTTAGTATAAATGTAAATTGCCCCATCTGGTGTGTGTAGGATAGTGTTAATGTGCGGGGATCGCTGGTCAGTGCGGACTCGGTGGGCCGAAGGGCCTGTTTCCGTGCTGTATCTCTAAACTAAGCTAGACTGGATGCTAGCGCACAGTGCAAGGCCATTCTCTCAGCGATGCCCCTGCCATCCATTGTGACCCATTCATGGGTTAATTGGTCACGGGAGCAGAATAAGGCCATTCGGCCCCTCGAGACGGCAGTGGAGGCAAAGTGCTGGGTATTTTTAAAGCAGAAATCTTGATTAGTACGGGTGTCAAAGGTTAAAGAGAGAAGGCAGGAGAAAGAGGGAGAGATAGATCAGCCATTATTGAATGGCAGAGTAGACTCGATGGGCCGAATGGCCTAATTCTGCTCCTAATGACAAGAACTTATGAGTCTACTCCACCATTCCATCATGGCTGATAATTAAAAAAAAGGCTGTGGAGGCTACGTCAGTGGATATTTTTAAAGCAGAGATAGATTCTTGATTAGTTCGGGTGTCAGAGGTTATGGGGAGAAGGCAGGAGAATGGGGTTTGGAGGGAGAGATAGATCAACCATGATTGAATGGCAGAGTAGACTCGATGGGCCGAATGGCCTATTCTGCTCCAATAGCTTATGACCTTATGAACATTCTTGACTCTTGGCTCCCGACCATCGATTCCCCTCATGATTTTAGACACCTCTATAAGATCACCCCTCAGCCTCCAGCGCTCATTGGGGTAAGCACTATCACAATTGATGCTGAGCGACCGTCGGTGATGACTCTGGCTTTGCTGCCTGTCGTTGATCCTCCCCAGGGAGCTCGTCGTACCACGCGCTGGGGGAGCGGGCACTTACGTCACATACTCCGCCGCCTTGGATTCGGATCCCACGTTGGGTAGCAAGATGGAGAAGTACCTGATCAGAGCCATGAGGAAGTCATCCAGCTGTTGCTTCCTGGAAAACCAAAGGGAACGCTTTGAGAGGGAGCCGGCGGATACTGGAAACCAAACTTTACAATGTCTCGGCAAGCACGAGGGGCGGAGGAGTTGCTGCCTCACCGCGCCAGAGACCCAGGTTCGATCCTGACTATGGGTGCTGTCTAAGAGAGTCAAGAGTCACGAGAGTTTTATTGTCATGTGTCCCAGATACGACAATGAAATTCTTGCTTGTTGCAGCACAACAGAATATGCAAACATAGTACAGAACAGGAGATAAAAGTTCAGTGTGTCTATAGACCATAGACCACATATATACACAATAAATAAACAGATAAAGTGCAAAAGTAATAATAGACTGTTATTGTTCAGAGTTTGTTTGATGTTGCGTTTAATAGCCTGATGGCTGTGAGGAAGAAGCTGTTCCTGAACCTGGATATTCCAGATTTCAGGCTCCTGTACCTTCTTCCCGATGGCAACGGAGAGATGAGTCTGTACGGAAATTGCACGATCTCCCCGTGACCTGCGTGGGTTTTCTCCGGGATCTCTGGTTGCCTCCCACTCTCCAAAGACGTACAGGTTTGTAGGCTAATTGGCTCAGTATAAATGTAAATTGTCCCTCGTGTGTGGAGGATGGTGTTAGTGTGCAGGGATCGCTGGTCGTCGCAGACTCACTGGGCCGAAGGGCCTGTTTCCGCGCTGCATCTCTAAACTAAAACTCAGAAGCTGGGAGGCCGGTCAAAGTCTCACCACCAGAGCAGGGAATGGGAAGGAGAGACACAAAGAACTGCAGATGCTGGAACCTTGAACAGAAAACAGAGTGCTGGAGTAACTCAGCGGGTCAGGCAGCATCTGTGGAGAACATGGATAGGAAATGATTCAGGTCAGGCAGTCTGAAGAAGGGTCTGAAGAAAAGATTTAAGAAGAACCTGAAGGTCTTTCTCTGCATCTCTGGAGGAAAAGGGTAGGTGACCTTTCGGGTTGGGACCCTTTTTCAAACACTCTACAAATCTTGCCCCGCACATCTGCTTTAAACTTTGTCCGTCTCACCCTAAAGCTATGCCCTCTAGTCCCTGGGGAAAAAGGTTCTGACTGTCTACCCTATCTATGCCTGTCATAATTTTATTTACTTCTGTCAGGTCTCGTGACATGGTTGCTCTTCTGTCCCAGAACTGGGTCTTGCTAACCTTCACTGCAGGCCCCGTTTTGTTTATTTAGTTTATTGTCATGTGTACCGGGATACAGTAAAAAGCTTTTGTTGCGTACTAGACAGACAGCAGGAAGACAATACACTGAAGCCATTCACAGAGTACAGACACAGAATAGAGGGAATAACATTTAGTGCAAGATAAAGCCAGTAAAGTCCAATCAAAGATCGTCCGAGGGTCACCAATGAGGTAGATAGTAGTTCAGGACTGCTCTCTCGTTGGTGGTAGGATGGTTCAGTTGCCTGATAACAGCTGGGAAGAAACTGTTCCTAAATCTGGAGGTGGGCTTTTTCACACTTCTGTACCTCTTGCCCAATGGGAGAGGGGAGAAGAGGGAGTGACCGCGGTGAGACCCTGCCACAGAGGGCAGTGGAGGCCAAATCACTGGATGGATTTAAGAGAGAGTTAGATAGAGCTCTAGGGGCTAGTGGAGTCAAGGGATATGGGGAGAAGGCAGGCATGGGTTATTGATAGGGGACGATCAGCCATGATCACAATGAATGGCGGTGCTGGCTTGAAGGGCCGAATGGCCTCCTCCTGCACCTATTTTCTATGTTTCTATGAGACTAGTCCTTGATTATACTGCTGGCCTTGCCGAGGCAGCGTGAAGTGTAGATGGAGTAAATGGAAGAGAGGTTTGTCTGTGTGATGGTCTGGGCCGCGTCCACAATGCAATTCCTTGCAGTCTGAAAGGAGGTTGTAGTGTATCAGATGTATATAAAGTGTCTAAGGTGCATACGGCGGCCCTGGAGACTGAGACTGAGACTGAAACTGGTGGGCAGGAAGGAACTGCAAATGCTGGTTTAAATCGAAGATGGACACAAAAAACCGGAGTAACTCAGCGGGACGGGCAGCATCTATGGAGAGAAGGAATGGGTGATATTTCGGGTCGAGACCCTTCTTCAGACTGATCAGTCTGACCCGAAATGTCACCCATTCCTTCTCTCCAGCCTTTTGTATCTCTCTTTGAGACGGAGACTGGCCCTGATCCCAGCTCTGGGCAATGGCACGGGGTAGCGGTAGGAAGTGCCAGGGAGGCTCTGACCTCAACATCGGCCGAAATCGTTTCCGGGTGCCGATGGGATCTTTCTCGCCCAGCAAGAGGAGAGCAGCATCTGTCAGGGGAAAAACAGCAACACCATTAGAAACATAGAAAATAGGTGCAGGAGGAGGCCATTCGGCCCTTCGAGCCAGCACCGCCATTCATTCATGGCTGATCGTCCACTATCGACCACGATCGTCCACTAACCCGTGCCTGCCTTCTCCCCATATCCCTTGACTCCACTAGCCCCTAGAGCTCTATCTAACTCTCTCTTAAATCCATCCACTGCCCTCTGTAGCAGGGAATTCCGTAAATTCACAACTCTCTGGGTGAAAAAGTTTTTTCTCTCCTCAGTCTTAAATGACCTCCCCTTTATTCTTAGACTGTGGCCCCTGGTTCTGAACTCGCCCAACATTGGGAACATTTTTCTTGCATCTAGCTTGTCCAGTCCTTTTATAATTTTATATGTTTCTATAAGATCCCCCCTCATCCTTCTAAACCAGTGAATACAAGCCTAGTCTTTTCAATCTTTCCTCAAATGACAGCCCCGCCATCCCAGGGATCAATCTCGTGAACCTACGCTGCACTGCCTCAATCACAAGGATGTCCCTCAAATTAGGAGACCAAAACTACGCAATACTCCAGATGTGGTCTCACCAGAGCCCTATATAACTGCAGAGTGGCATGGTGGCGCAGAGGGTAGAGCAGCTGCCTCACAGCGCCAGAGACTCGGGTTCCATCCTGACCAAGGGGGGCTGTCTGAGTGTGGAGTTTGCACGTTCTTCCTGTGACTGGGTGGGTTTCCTCCCATATGCCAAAGACATGCAGGTTTGTAGGTTAATTGGCCCTCTGTAAATTGTCCCTAGTGTGTAGGGAGTGGATGAGAAAGTGGGATAACATAGAACTAGTGTGAACGGTGGTCAGCATGGACTTGGTGGGCTGAAGGGCATGTTTACAGGCTGTGTCTTTCAATCAATCAAACACATCACCTCAGCACTCAACACTAAATGACTGCCGACCATCAGTGTAGACGCAGAGATGAGGAGATGGGGAACTGTCAGAACAATGTGGACGTGAGGAGAAACATTACTGAGTCCAGAACCAGGGGTCACAGTTTAAGAATAAGGGGTAGGCCATTTAGGACTGAGGTGAGGAAAAACATCTTCACCCAGAGAGTCGTGAATCTGTGGAATTCTCTGCCACAGAATTCCACAGAAGGCAGTGGAGGCCAATTCACTGGATGTTTTCAAGAGAGAGTTAGATTTAGCTCTTAGGGCTAAATTAATCAAGGAATTTGGGGAGAAATCAGGAACGGGGTACAGATTTTGGATGATCAGCCGTGATCATATTGAATCACGGGCCACATGGCCTATTACTGGAAGTTTCTCTGGAGAACATAGATAGGTGACGTTTCACAGAGTGCTGGAGTAACTCAGCGGGTCAGGCAGCATCTGTGGAGAACATGGATAGGTGACATTGAGGGTCGGGACCCTTCTTCAAACTGACTGTGGTGGGGAGAAAGCTGGTTCTGGACCCACGGATGCTACCTGACTAGATCCTGCCCCCCCCCCCCCCCCCCCCCCCCCCCTCCCCCCCCCCCCCCCCCCCCCCCAATGGTTCAATGGCCCTTTATTTGATTTACCGTACAGTTTTACAAAAGAAAGCAATACCACATAAAAATTAAACATAAACAACCACAACAGTGGCGTGTGAGAATCCCCAGGCACACACAGCATCAGCTGAGACCCACAGCCATCAGTTCAATGTCCGGGCCACACATACACACACGCTCCTTCACCGTGATGTGACCAGAGTTGTACCGACCGCGGTCACTCTCTCTGCAGTCCCCGTCCGCCCAGACAGTCAGAAAGCCGTCCACACTCGCACTAGACTCCGGGATGTCCCCATGGGGCGATGTCCATGCAAACACCGAGACCACCGCACTCATGGCCCTCCCTCCGAGTCCCAACCAGTGCAGGCAGCATCCATCTTGTGGACCACCAGAACAGTCTGAAGAAAGATCTCCACCAATCCTGATCAATTGATCCAAGATGGCGGCCAAGCCAAGTGACTCTCTGCGTGCTGGGCCCAGCGGTGGGTTTGAGTCACTTGTTACAATCGCTCAACTCTTTTAAACTCTACTCCTACAGCAGCGTTTCTTCACCTTTCTGTACACTGTGGACGGCTCGATTGTTATCATGCATAGTCTTTCCGCTGACTGGTTAGTATGCAACAAATAGCTTGTCACTGTACCGCGCTACAAGTGACAATAAACTGAACTACACTAAACACTATTGCGGCGGCACGGTGGCGCAGCGGTAGAATTGCTGCCTCACAGCGCCAGAGCCCAGGGCCCGATCCTGACAACGGGTGCTGTGCTGTCTGTGTGGAGTTTGTACGTTCTCCCTGTGACCGCGTGGGTTTTCTCCGGATGCTCCGGTTTCCTCCCACTTCCCAAAGACGTGCAGGTTTGTAGGTTAATTCGCTTTTGTAAAAAAATGTAATTGTCACTAGTTGCGCGGACTTGGTGGGCGGAAGAGCCTGCCCCACGCTGTATCTCCAAGTCTAAAGTCTAATAAACTAGACTAAACTAATCCAGAAAGGTCACCCATTCTTTTTCTCCAGAGATGCTGCCTGACCCGCTGAGTTACTCCAGCACTCGGTTCTATGTTCTATTCCACCGGCAGGCTCACATTTGATGTCGTTGAGGGTGACACAGCGGCACAAACGTTCTTCTTGCTTCTGCTGGTCCTGTAGGCCGGACAGGGGCTGCGCAACCACTCTGGCCATGCTCACGTAAGCCCGCCTGGAAACTCCGTACTTCGATCTGTTTGTGAGGCAGAATTCTGTTAACCTTTTGCCTTTCGCAGCGAGAAAAACATCCTCCCATTGTAACCTCCTCACCCCAACTGACCTTACCCTCGCCCCCCACAGTCCGGCACTCCCTCCCTCAGTATGGCCCCCCCCCCCCCCCCCACTGTGCGGCACTTCCTCAGCACTGCCCCTACTACCCAGCACGTAAAATAGTACAGCACAGGAACAGGTCCTTAGGCCCACAATGTCCGTGCCGAACATGATGCTAAAGTAAATTAATCCCCTCTGCCTGCACGTGATCCATACCCCTCCATTCCCTGCATATCCATGTGCCTGTCTAAAAACCTCTTAAACACCACTATCGTGTCTGCCTCCACCACCATCCCTGGCAGCACGTTCCGAGCTCCCACCACCCTCTGTAAAACAATTGCCCCGCACATCTCCTTTAAACTTTGACCCCCCTCACCATAAAACTATACCCTCGAGTCTTTGACATTTCATCCCTGGGAAATAAGTTCTGAATGTCTACCGCATCTATGCCTGACATAATTTAATATACTTCTACCAGGTCTTCCGTCAATCTTCAACGCTCTAGAGAAAACAATCCAAGTCTGTCCAGCCTCTCCCTGTAGCTACTACCCCCTAATCCAGGCCCCAATCTTTCTGGTAAACCTCCTCTGCACCGTCTCCAAAGCCTGCACATCCTTGCTGTAATGTGGTGACCAGAATTGTACGGCCTGGCCACAGTTTTCAGGAAGGTTGCTCACTTCTCCAGAACTTCATGGATGGGGTCCAGGATGGCTCGCACTCTGGCCAGTGCCTTTTTGTCTTTGCCATCTGGTGTTGGCTGCAAGCTGCAAGGGAAAAACCCGCAAGAGTTAAACTTAAATTAAAGGATGTGTCCGGTTCTATTGCCCCATGGATTCTGTTGTGGGACAGGGTGGCACAGCTGATAGAGCCATTGCCTCACGGCGCCAGTGACCCGGGTTCAATCCTGACCTCCAGTTTTGTCTGTGTTGAGTTTCCACGTTCTCCCTGTGACCATTCTGGTTTTCTCCGGGTGCTGCAGTTTCCTCCCACATCCCACAAGGACGTGCGGGTTTGTCGGTTAATTGGCCCTCTGCAAATTGCCCACTAGTGTGTAGGGAGTGGATGAGAAATGAATGAATGAATAAGTTTATTGGCCAAGTATTCACATACAAGGAATTTGCCTTGGTGCTCCGCCGCAAGTGACAACATGACATACAGTGACAGTTAGGAATGATACATAAAACATTAAACATTAATAATAGAACATTATTGATTAAACATGTGAATTAAATAAAATCCCAGAGCAAAGATGACAGCGAGTGATGCATGGACAGTGATGGAGTGATGCACGGGTGTTATTCTAAGTAAACGATCAAAGCCTCTATTCTCTTCGAAGATTGAGGAGATTTGGTGTGTCAACAAATACTCTCCTGAACTTCTACAGGTGTATGGTAGACAACATATAGACGTGCACTTTGTAGGTTAATTGGCTTCTGTAAATTGTCCCCAGTGTATAGGATCAAACTAGTATACGGGTGATCCCTGGTCAGACCCGGTAGGCTGAAGGGTCTGTTTCCACACTGTATCTCCTAACCTAGGGTACTGTCCCATTACCCCATTGTGGACATTGGACTTTGTCTCTGGAACTGATGCGCTACAATGCTGAGAACTATATTCTGTATCTTCCCCTTTGCTCTACCTACTGTACTTGAGTTTGACTTGTATTTACGTATAGTAGTATCTGATCTTTTTGGGTAGCATCTAAAAGAAAGCTCTTCAGTGAACCACGGTACACGCAACAATAATAAACCTAAGTATAATCCCTGAAGAAGGGGCCCTACCCGAAACATCACCTATCCATGTTCTCACAGATGCTGCCTGACCCGCTGAGTTACTCCAGCACTCTGTGAAACGTCACCTATCCATGTTCTGCGGACTCGCCATCGCAGAGCTGGCCGACTTCGGAACGGGGAGAGCGGTGATGGCGCGCGGCTGCAACCTGACTTCGGAGCTTCGGAGGCTCTGGCCGCAGGTCCCTGGTGGGAGACCGCTTTTCGAAGCTCCTACAACGGCAATTTCTCCCGCTGGAATCGCGGGGTTTAAATGACTCAGAGCGAGGCCTAACATCGCCTGGCGCGGCTTAAACGGCCGCGAGACTTACCATCGCCCGCCGGAGGCTTTAATATCGTGAGCCCCAGTCGCCTCGATGCTGCAGTTGGACTGCTGCACCGCGGGAGGAGAACAAAGGGAAGAGATAAGACTTTTGCCTTCCATCACAGTGAGGAGATGTTGGAGATTCACTGTGATGGATGTTTGTGTAAATTGTGTTAAATGTGTGTCTTGGTTTTTTTTGTAATGTCCTGACTGTAGGAATTAAATTTTGTTCAAACCTTGTCTGTTTGAATGACAATAAAAGGCATTCTATTCTATTCTATTCTCCAGAGATGCTACCTGACCCTCTGAGTTACTCCAGCACTCTGTCGGTGCCCCGCTCCCTGCCATGGATGCTCTCCACCGAAAACGGTGTCTGAGTCGGGCTGGGAAGATCATCAAAGACCCCTCACACCCCAACCATGGACTGTTTGCCCTCCTCCCATCAGGGAGGCGGTACAGGAGCCTCAGGTCACGTACCAGCAGGATGAGGAAAAGCTTCTATAACAACACAATCACATTGCTGAACTCGGAGTCCCGACGATAGACTTCTCTGGTCCCTCCTTCCCCCTTTGTTTAATCATTCTGTATTTCCTGATTATTCTGTATCTTCTCTCTTTCTATTTTTTTCTTGTTTTTTCTCTTTATGTACAACTACTACGGTCTGACGCAAAACTGCATTTCGTTGTACTGATACTTGTATTTGTGCGATGACATTAAAGTTGAATTGAATTGAATTGAATTGAATTGAAACGTCACCTATCCATGTTCTCCAGAGATGCTGCCTGACCCACTGAGTTACTCCAGCACTCTATGTTATTCTAGGAATTTCATTGTTCAGTTGTTGGTACAAATGACAATTAAACACTCTTGACTCCTGAGGTCTGGCATAATAGGGTTAACTGGCTTACCTGACCAACTCCAGTTTATTGGTATCATCCTTCCACACCCACTGCGCTGGTATGGCCGCAAACAGCTGCAGAACACGGAATGCCAAAATCAATCCTTGGCGCCACATCGCATGAAATATGTTTGAGTGGAGAGAGGAAAGATCAAAGGGAAGGGTGAAAGGTCACCGTGGGTAGGGGTGGGGGGGGGGGGGTGGTAATGGGCGGTGGGCAGTCACAATCTGACCAAACATGGTCTTGTTGTTATTAAATTCTGGCGAGCCCCAAGCTGATTGTCCCAGGGGTTCCAATCATTCAGAATCTGATTCACAGGGCCTTGTTTTCTCAGCCTCCTGTTGGAAAATGGTACGAGCCCAGCATGCCAACTTGCTCAGCATGGACAAAGTGGGTTGAAGGGCCTGTCTCCGTGCTGTACAGCACCATGGCTGTATAAACACTCCAATTCACACACTCTTATCTCAACAATACCCGAGTTTCCACAAGCCCTTTAAACTTCTTCTGCACCTTCTCCAAAGCCTCCTCATGCTTCTTACAATGGGGTGATCAGAACTGCACACAATACTCGAAATGTCGCCTAAATGAAGTTCCATGGAGTTGTATCGTAACTTTCTGTAGCAAATAGTGTGTGGGGGTGATCTTATGAAATACATATGATCCAGATTGAGCCATAATTGGATAGTTAAAGCGTAATACAGCATGGAAACAGGCCCTTCGGCCCAACTCATCCATGTCGATCAAGACGCACATGAAAAGTTCATCCCTCCAAATCATTCCTTTCCAATCACCTGTCCAAGGTAAATGCAGGTTATACGACTTGCCTCAACAGCTCGTTCCATATACCGACCACTCTGTGTGTGAAAAGTTGCCCTTCAGATTCCTATTAAATATTTTCCCTCTCACCTTGAACCTCTGTCCTCTTGATCCCCCTACTCTGGATAAAAGACACAGCCCAGATATGAAACGTCACCTATCCATGTTCTACAGAGATGCTGAGTTACTCCAGCACTCAATGTATTTTTCCATGCATTCACCCCATCTGTCATTTTGTACACCCCTCAGCCTCCTGCACTCCAAGTTATAAAGTCCCAGCCTGACCAACCTCTGTAGTTCAGGCTCTCGAGCCCTGGCAACATCCTTGTAAATCTTCTTTGCACTTGGGTAGACGCAGAGTCTATTGGCCAGAGTAGGGGATTCAAGAACTCAAGAGGTCATAGGTTTAAGGTGAGGGGGGGGGGGGGGGGGGGGGGACCGCACGATTTAATAGATACCCGAGGGGTAACTGTGGTCTGGTGGGTGTATGGAAAGAGCTTTCACAAGGGGTAGTTCAGGCAGGAACTATCGGAACGTTTAAGATACATGTTAGGTACGTGGATAGGAAAGGTTTAGAGGGATATGGACCAAACGCAGGCAAGTTGGGACTCGTGTAGATGGGGCACGTTGGTCGGTGTGGGCCAGTTGGGCCGAAGGGCCTGTTTCCTTGCTGTGTGACTCGGTGATTCTTTACAGTTGAACTGCACCAGAGTCCGGGAGCCGCGGACGCCAACCCGGGCAGCCCGGACCCGGGTGTTTCCTCGCCGTCGCCGCCGGCATCTCACCTGCTCCAGGCTGAGGCGGGCGTCCATCGCCGGCAGCTCGGGTCAGTCCGTCGCCAGCGTCCCGTCTCCCGGCAACGGCGCTGACCACACCGCGGCCACCGACGCCAATGGGAGGCCGGCAACGGCATGGAGCGTTACATTGGCCGAGAGAGGCCAATGAGAAGCAAGTATCCCCATCAAAGTGTTACATTGGCGGAGAGAGGCCAATGAGAAGCAAGTATCCCCATCCAAGTGTTACATTGGCGGAAAGAGGCCAATGAGAAGCAAGTATCCCCATCAAAGTGTTACATTGGCGGAGAGAGGCCAATTGTAACGCTCCATGCCGTTGCCGAAGTGCTACATTGGTACTAGAGTAGCCAGTGAAGCCAAGTATATAGACACCAAAGGTAGACAGAAGCAAAGATTATAGAGGAGCTCCTCTAGGATCTTTGGACAGAAGTGCTGGAGAAACTCAGCCAGCATCTGCAGTTCCTTCTTAAACAATATATAGACACCAAGTTAGGCAGAAGACACAAAGTCTGAAGAAGTCTCGACCCGAAACGTCACCCATTCCTTCTCTAACGTCACCCGTTCCTTCTCTAACCAGATGAGTTACTCCAGCATTTTGTGTCTATCTTCGGTTTAAACCAGCATCTGCAGTTCCTTCTTACGCATACATTCGCGGCCAGAGAAGCCAATGGAAGTCCGATAACTCATTGAAGTGTGTGGGAAAGAACTGCGTACGCTGGTTGAAATCGAAGGTAGACAGAAAATGCTGGAGTAACTCAGCGGGTGAGGCAGCATCTCTGGAGAGAAGGAATGGGCGACGTTTCGGGTTGAGACCCTTCTTCAGGTTAATATGCGGGGACCCGGTGGGCCGTAGGGCTGTATCTCCAAACTAAACTCCGTTAATCCAGCATGCTCAGTGGCGCCTCGCCAGCCGATTTACTCTATTTATACTCAAACACACTTATAATTGAACTTTTTAAAGATGTCACACAGAATAGTACGTTACCGTGATCGCTAAGTATACGGGAATCTGGTGAAGGGAAGGAAATGACAAAGACTAGACACAATGCTGGAGTAACTCAGCGGGACAGGCAGCATCTGTGGAGAGAAGGAATGGGTGACGCAGGGTCGAGACCCTGCTTCAGGCTGACGTCAAGAGGGCGGGAGAGAGATACATAGATAAGGAAGTGTGATGGTGCGAAATCAGGGCAAAGGGAATGTGAATCAAGGAAAATGTAGAATAAATAATTATTAAACTGGACAAAAATGCTGGAGAAATTCAGCGGGTGAGACAGCATCTGTAGAGCGAAGGAAATAGGCGACGTTTCGGGTCGAGGCCCTTCTTCAGACTAGATGTTAGACTTGATGTTAAGGTGAGAGGGGCAAAGTTTAAAGATGTGCGGGCCAATTAGAGTGTGGGTGGCTGGACTCTGCTGCCTACCTGGGGCAGGTACAATAATTATGTTTAAGAGGCATTTAGATATAGATACATGGCGGCGTGCTTTGTACCTTTGTAGGTGGCCGCTATTTGTATGCATTGTGTATGCAAGCAAAGAATCTTACTGTGCCTAGTCACATGTGTCAATAAAGTATTCCTATTCCTATTTGCAGGAGTGGGCAACAATATGGTGTGGGGTAGGGTTGCTCCTTACAGCACCAGAGACCCGGGTTTTATCCTGACTTCCCGCGCTGTCCGTACAGAGTTTTTACCTTCTCCCTGTGACCACGTGGATTTTCTTTGGGTGCTCCGGTTTCCTTCAACACTCCAAAGGCGTACAGGTTTGTAGGTTAATTGGTTCGGGTAAAATTGTAAATTGTCCCTAATGTGCAGGATAGTGCTAGTGTAAGGGACGTTTGCTGGTCGGTATGGACTCGGTCCGCCAAAGGGCCTGTTTGTTTCCACACTGTATCTCTTAAGTCTAAAGGAATTTAGGCCAAATTCTTGTGGCAAATGAGACAAGCTTAGATGGGGCATCTTGATTGACATGGATGAGTTGGGTTGAAGGGCCTGTTTCAATGTTGTGTGACTATGATACAGAGGGATATGGATCATGTGCAACTTGTTAAGGGCCTGTCCCACTTTCACGACCTAATTCACGACCTCTTTTACTCGTGGACATTTTTCATCATGCTAGAAAAACGCCCCGACCTACTTGATGCCACGAGAACCTACGACTAGCATCACGTCCTCGAGACGACCATGCTGCGAGTATGAGTCAAGGGCAAACTCGCCAGTGAAAGTGGGACAGGCCCTACTTGGCATCATGTACCACAGAGACGTTGTGGGTCAAAACGGCCTGTCCCATCCACTATGACTGCACTGGTCACCAAAGTTGGACAAGAACACTGTGACAGTATGTTCAATAAAATCACTAGCCAAGATCAAGACTGATAGTTGCAATTTCAGAGGAAAGTAATAAAGCTGGTTAAATGGTGGACGTAAGAAGTTATGGAAGTCATTACCTTTGTCAGTGAATGGTGTCACTGTAAATGGGATTTATGGAGATTGCCTTATAGTAGAGTGACCAGAGATGGCAGTGTTGAGTCCCTGAATTTCCAGAGGTAAGAAAAAGTCATCAGCTCCTCATTCCTTTGACACTGAAGAGACTGTTTGGCTTTAAGGCTATTCTTGTTTAATTTAGTTTAGAGATACAGCGTGGAAACAGGTCCATGCCGACCAGTACACTAGTTCTATCCTACAGGTAGACAAAAGTGCTGGAGAAACTCTGCGGGTGAGGCAGCATCTATGGAGCGAAGGAAATAGGCAATGTTTCCGGCCGAAACCCTTCTTCAGACTGATGTAGGGTGGGGGAGGTGGGGCGGGAAGAAGAAAGGAAGAGGAAGAGCCAGAGGGCTGAGGGAGAGCTGAGAAGGGGAGGAGATAGCAAGGGCTACCAGAAATTGGAGAAGTCAATGTTCAAGCCGCTGGGGTGCAGATTGCCCAAGCGGAATATGAGGTGGTGCTCCTCCAATTTACGGTGGTGCTCACTCTGGCCATGGAGGAGGCCCAGGACAGAAAGGTCAGATTTGGAATGGGAGGGGGAGTCAAGTGCTGAGCCACCAGGAGATCAGGTTGGTTAATGCGGACCGAGCGGAGGTGTTCGGCGAATCGGTCAGACCAAGCGCTTGGTCTGACCGATGTGGATCAGCTGACATCTAGAGCAGCGGATGCAATAGATGAGGTTGGAGGAGGTGCAGGTGAACCTCTGTCGCACCTGGAACAACTGCTTGGGTCCTTGAATGGAGTCGAGGGGGGAGGTAAAGCGACAAGTGTAGCAGCTCCTGCGGTTGCAAGGGAAAGTGCCCGTGGAGGGGGTGGTGCGGGTGGGAAGGGAAGAATTGACCAGGGAGTCCTACACACTTGGGACAATTTACAGAGGCCAATTAACCTATACACCCGCACGTCATCGAATTGATGTGAGAGAGAAATCAGAGCACCTGGGAGAAAACCCATGCGGTCACAGGGAGGATGTGCAAACACCTCACAGACAGCTTCTTAGGTCGGGATCTGGGTCTCTGGCGATCTGAGGCAGCAACTCTACCGCTGTGCCACTGTGCTTCAGAGCAGTTGCAGATATGGGCAGGGAAATGCCAGATGAAGTTAAGCCTGAAAAATTGTGAGTTGTTACATTATGGCAGGTCAAATGTTAGAAGGTCATATATAGCAATGGTTACTTCTTCCACACAAGCCCAATGAAGCTGTGTAGCTCATCCTCCTTTCCCAGAACAGAGAGATTACAATCCTTCTTCCAATAAGAACAGGTGATTCCTGCTCCTCCAATAAATAGAGTTTCCCCTCCCCACTATTAACTGTTTTTGCATGGAAAGTACTAAATAGAAGCCAACATTTATATAGCTGCCGCGTTATGAATGGCAGATGCAGTATAATGTGGATAAATGTGAGGTTATCCACTTTGGTGGCAAGCACAGCAAGGCAGATTATTATCTGAATGATGTCAGATTACGAGAAGGGGATGTGAAAAGAGACCTGGGTGTGCTTGTACATCAGCCACTGAAAATGCAGGTACAGCAGGCAGTGAAAAAAGCCGTTGGCCGTCATTGCGAGAGGATTTGAGTTTAGGAGCAAGGAGGTCCTACTGCAGTTGTACAGGGCCCTGGTGAGACCGCACCTGGATTATTGTATGCAATTTTGGTCTCCTAATTTGAGGAAGGACATTATTACTATTGTGGGAGTGCATTGTAGGTTCACCAGGCTAATTCCCAGGATGGCGGGGCTGACATATGATGAAAGAATGGGTCGACTGGGATTGTATTCACTGGAATTTAGAAGGATGAGAGGGAATCTTATAGAAACATATAACATTCTTAAAAGATTGGACAGGCTAGATGCAGGAAAAATGTTCCTGATGTTGGGGGAGTCCAGAACCAGGGTCACAGTTTAAGAATAAGGGGTAGACCTTTTAGGACTCAGATGGGGAAAAACTTTTTCACCCAAGGAGATGTAAATCTGTGGAATTCTCTGGATGTTTTCAAAAGAGAATTAGATTTAGCTCTTAGGGATAAAGGAATCAAGGGATATGGGGAAAAAGCAGAAACGGGGTACTGATTTAAGATGATCAGCCATGACCATATTGAATGGTGGTGCTGGTTTAAAGGGCCGAATGGCCTACACGGGCACCTATCTTTCTATATTTCAATATGAATATTAGGCAGCATCTCTGGAGAATGTGGGTAGGTGACGTTTTGGATCGGGACCCTTCTTCAAACTAATTGTGGTGGGGGGGTGGGGTGGGGTGGGGGAAGGGGAATCAAAGACTGGCAAGTGATAGGTCGACCTATCCATGTTCTCCGGAGATGCTGCCTGACCTGCTGAGTTACTCCAGCACTTTGTGACTTTATGTCAGGTCTCTTGTTTGTGCTCTGGAATACCGTGATAATGTTAAAAAAAACTGAAAGCATCGTGGGTGCGATGGATGGTAATTGCTTCAGGAGCTCTGGCAATTAATCTACAGTAAGCAAGAGAAAAAGAAAAGGGTGGAGTCTTTTGTATTATCTGAATGGATCATGATTGATAGTACATTGTCAGACCTCCCCTCCCAGCAGGGCAATAAGCAGCTGGTGAGTGGGCAGTTAGTCCAGTACCCCGGCCCACACCACTCAGTCAACCTCTTCAATGGTGGGCCCAGATGCAGCTTCAGGCACGGGGGGAGCACCTGCAGCACTCTGGGGAATCCCACTGCAGGGGCATCTGAGGAACTTCAGCAGCGGTTTGCAAATCTGCTCCAGCTCTTTCTGCTGGTAGTCGAGCTCCTCCTTCTCCGCGGCCTGGTTTGTTTCCAGCCAGCCGAGGACCTCCTGACACTTGGCCAGGATGACCGTCTGCTCCTCATCACTGATCTTCCCCTTCAGCTTGTCGTCCTGCACGGCCTGCTTCATGTTGTAGGCGTAGGACTCCAGGGCGTTCTTGGCCGCCACCCTCTGGCGGTTGATGTCGTCCTCCGTCTTGTACTGCTCCGCGTCCTGCACCATGCGCTCGATGTCGTCCTTGCTCAGGTGGCCCTTGTCGTTGGTGATGGTGATCTTGCTGGCGTGGCCGGTGCTCTTGTCGATGGCCGACACGTTGAGGATGCCGTTGGCGTCTATGTCGAAGGTCACCTCAATCTGCGGTAGGCCGCGAGGCGCCGGCGGGATGTCGGTCAGGGAGAAGCGACCCAGCATGTTATTGTCCTTGGTCATGGCCCGCTCACCCTCGTACACCTGGATCAGCACGCTGGTCTGGTTCTCCGAGTACGTGGTGAAGACCTGCGTCTGCTTGGTGGGGATGGTGGTGTTGCGTTTGATGAGGGCCGTCATGATCCCCCCGGCTGTCTCGATGCCGAGGGACAGAGGAGAGACGTCCAAGAGCAACAGGTCCTGCACGTTCTCAGACTTGTCTCCCGATAAGATGGCCGCCTGCACTGCTGCCCCGTAGGCCACGGCTTCGTCCGGGTTTATGCTCTTGTTCAGCTCCTTCCCGTTGAAGAAGTCCTGGAGCATTTTCTGGATCTTGGGAATCCTGGTGGAGCCTCCCACAAGGACAACGTCCTGTATCAGTGACTTGTCGATCTTGGCGTCGCGAATGGCCTTCTCCACGGGCTCCAGCGTGGCTCTGAAGAGGTCGCCGTTGAGTTCCTCAAACCGGGCCCTGGTGATGGCGGTGTAGAAGTCGACACCCTCGTGCAGGGAGTCGATCTCGATGCTGGCTTGCGTGCTGGAGGACAGTGTCCTTTTGGCCCGCTCACAGGATGTACCCAGCCGCCTCACCGCACGCTTGTTCTGGGAGATGTCCTTCTTAAACTTACGCTTGAACTCCTCGATGAAGTGGTTGACCATGCGGTTGTCAAAGTCCTCCCCTCCCAGGTGAGTGTCGCCAGAGGTGGACTTGACTTCGAAGATGCCGTCCTCGATGGTAAGGATGGAGACATCGAATGTTCCGCCACCCAGGTCGAAGATGAGGACGCTGTGCTCACCGGATCCCGCTTTGTCCAGTCCGTAAGCAATGGCTGCTGCGGTGGGTTCATTGATGATCCGCATCACGTTAAGAGCAGCAATGGTCCCAGCATCTTTGGTGGCTTGTCTCTGACTATCATTGAAGTACGCCGGCACAGTGATGACCACGTTGCTGACTGGACCGCCGAGGTATGCTTCTGCCGTCTCCTTCATTTTTGTCAGCACCATCGAAGAAATCTCTTCAGCAAAGAAAGACTTATTCTCTCCCTTGTACTCCACCTGCACTTTGGGCTTCCCGTCATCATTTATCACTGGGAAAATAATGAAGACATATTTAATTAAGACAGGTTTTAAATTATAAAGCATTTTATCGGGATGCATCACAGCATGGTTTGGGAACAGCTCCATCCATGACCGCAAGGAATTGCAGAGAACTTGTGACATGGCTGAGATGATCACACAAACCAACCTCCCTACCATTGACTCATTTTTTTGCATTCAGTCTACAATGAAACTGGTCACCTTCCAAAAACTTCTACATTCCACCATTTTCTGTCAGAAACAGACCCTTCTGCCCACTGAGACCACGTCACTGATCGCCTGTTAAATACTGTAGAACACTAAAGCACAGGAACAGGCACTCGTAGTCATGTTCGAGCCCGGGTCGTTGTAAGGCAGCAATTCTACGGCTGCGCCACTGTGCCTCCCGATTACTGATTAAATGTTTTCTGGAACTAACAAAGAAAACTGATGAAGGCAGGGCAATAAACAGTAAACTACTTCAAGAAGTGAAGCGCTACACATACCCCAGTTTGCATTGACAGTGCTGAAGTAGAGATGGTTGAAAACTTCAAATTCCTAGGAGTCACCCAGCTTTTCCTGGACCACCCATATTGAAGCAACGACCAAGAAAACACACCAATGCCTCTACTTCCTTAGAAGGCGTAGGAATTTCAGGATGTTCCCTACAACTCCCACCACCTTCTACAGATGTACCGTAGAAAGCATTTTATTGGGATGCATCACAGCATGGTTTGGGAACAGCTCCGCCCAAGACCACAAGAAATTGCAGTGAATTGTGGATTCAGCCCAGGCCTTCACACAAACCTATCTCCCGTCCATTGACTTAATTTATACCTCATGCTGCCTTGGCAAGGCCAGCAGCATAATCAAGGACGAGTCGCACCCTGGTCGCTCCCTCTTCTCCCCTCTCCTATTGGGCAAAAGGTTATAGAAGTGTGAAAACGTACACCTCCAGATTCTTGGGTTTCTTCCCAGTTGTTATCAGGCAACTGTGAATGGGGTTAGGAGGGAGAGATTGATCAGCCATGATTGAATGGCGGAGTAGACTTGATGGGCCAAAAGGCCTAATTCTACTCCTATCACTTATGACCTTATGATGCTAGGACCCCTGTAGATATTAATAACTTGGATATGGATGTAGGAGGTATAGTCAGTAACTTTGTAAATTACATGAAAGTCAGTGATGATGTGATAGTGAGGAAGTGTCTAAGGCTACAGTAAAATGTGGATCAGATAAAAGATTGGGTGGAGCATTGACAGATGGAATTTAATAACAAGTGCAACTGATGTAATTTGGGAAGTCATAATTTGTGTTCTAGGAGCACAATAAGGCCATTCGGCCCATCAAGTTCCTTATGCCATTCAACCATGGCTGATCATTTTTTCCCTCTCAACCCCATTCTCCTCGTAATCCCCGACACCCGTACTAATCAAAAATCTGTCAATCTCCACCTTAAAAATATCCATTGAGTTGACCTCCAGCCTTCTGTGGCAATGAATTCCACAGATTCACCACCCTCTGACTAAAGAAGTCAGAGCAGTAGGACAAATACCATCAATTGTTGGGCATGAAGGAAAGCTGACAGAGGTACTTTCGGATTTAAGTCCAGTTAAGGACAGTTTCCTGGGATGTCAGGACTGTCTTATGAAGAAAGACTGGATAGACTTGGTTTATACTCTCTAGAGTTTAGGAGATTGAGAGGGGATCTTATAGAAACTTACAAAATTCTTAAGGGGTTGGACAGGCTAGATGCAGGAAGATTGTTTCCGATGTTGGGGAAGTCCAGGACAAGGGGTCACAGCTTAAGGATAAGGGGGAAATCCTTTAAAACCGAGATGAGGAGAACTTTTTTCACACAGAGAGTGGTGAATCTCTGGAACTCTCTGCCACAGCGGGTAGTTGAGGCCAGTTCATTGGCTATATTTAAGAGGGAGTTAGATGTGGCCCTTATGGCCAAGGGGATCAGAGGGTATGGAGAAAAGGCAGGTACGGGATACTGAGTTGGATGATCAGCCATGATCATATTAAATGGCGGTGCAGGCTCGAAGGGCCGAATGGCCTACTCCTGCACCTAATTTCTATGTTTCTATGTTTCTATAATGATTCAGATAGAGTGGTGAAGAAGGCCTTCTTAAGTCAGGGAACGGGGTATATAAATTTTGTAAGTTTACAAGTCGCTGGTTAGATGCTGCTTGGAGTATTGCACACAGTTCTGATCGCCACACAATAGGAGGGATGTTGGTTGTGCCGGAGAGAATGCAGTGGACTAACTGGGATCTTGCCTGGATTATTGGACATTAGTTTTATGGAGAGATTGGATACGCTGAGATTTGTTCTAACTATTTCTCTTAATTTTACAAACCTCTGTTAAATCACCCCTGGAACGGAGTAGGCCGAGGGGTGATTCAACAGATACATAAAATTAAGAGGAATAGATAGGACAAATGCACTAAATCTTATTCCCAGCACGGAAATAGACCCTTTGACACAACTAGTTAATGCAAACTGAGTCCCCAAGTCCAAGTCCTTTAACCCATGTTGCTCTAAACCTTTCCTTTCCTATAACACAAAGGGCGGTGGGTGCATGGAACGAGCTGCCGGACTATTAGACAGGTACATGGATAGGACAGGTTTAGAGGGATATGGGCCAAATGCATGCGAGACTAATGATGGGACATGTTGGTCGGTGTGGGCAAGTTGGGCCAAAGGGTCTGTTTCCTTGTATGACTATGTAGCTGTCCAAATATCTTTTAAATTATGTCGTTCTACCCGTCTCAACCTCTACCTTTGACAGCTTATTCCAAATATATATCGCCTTTTTTGTGGAAAACGTAGTCCCACAGGTTATAATTAAATCATTCCCTTCTCACCTTAAACCTATACCCTCTACCTCTCGATTCCCCACTCTGGGGACAGACAGTGTGCATTCATCTATCTATTCCCCTCGTGATTTTAAACACCTGTACAAGTACACCTGTACTCCATCTGGGCTGAAGGGCCTGTTCCTGTGCTGTAATATTCTGTGTTCATCTGGGTGCAGTTTTTCACAGCTCAGTTTTAAATGAAATAACCATTTATGCTGAAACTTTGTCCACAGGTTTGAGGCTCTCCCATTTGAGGAAACATCTCCACTTCTAACCCATCATGACCCCTTTGGGCTCTTATATACAGCATAGAACAGACAGCACAGGAACAGGCCTTTCAGCCCATAATGTCAGTGCAAAACATGATGCCAAGTTAAACTAATCTCCTCTGCCTGCGCGTGATCCATATCCCTCCATTCCCCGCATATCCACGTGCCCATCCAAAAGCCTCTTAAACACCATTATCATATCTGCCTCCACCCGCATCCGGCAGCATGATTGCGCACCCACCTGTGTACTACAATGTCTCACCACATATCTAAACTTCCTCCTTTCACTCCTTTGTCTTCTAGCCTTTGACATTTCTACCATGGTGGGAAAAAGGTTCTGACTGTCTGCCCTATCTATGCCTCTCATAAATTTTATACCTTTCTATCCCGCAACCTCCAGCATTACAGAGAAAACAATCCAAGTCTATCCAACATCTCCCTGTACCTAATACCCTTTAATTCAGACAACATTCTAGCAAACCTCCTCTGCACTCTCTCCAAAGCCTCCACATCTTTCCCCTGATGGGGTGACCAGAACTACACGTACTGCTCCAAAAGCAGCCTAACCACAGTCCAGTAAAGCTGCATAATGACTTCCTGACTTTATACTCAATGCCCAGACCACTGAAAGAAAGCATAACAAATACTTTACCACTCTATCTACTTGTGTAGCCACTTTCAAGGAGCTGTGTACTTGGAGCCCAAGATCCCTCTGTACATCAATGTAGTTAACATAGAAAATAGGTGGAGTAGGCCATTCGTCCCTTCGAGCCTGCACCGCCATTCAATATGATCATGGCTGATCATCCAACTCAGTATCCTGTACCTGCCTTCTCTCCATACCCCCTGAACCCTTTAGCCACAAGGGCCACATCTAACTCCCTCTTAATTATAGCCAATGAACTGGCCTCAACTACCTTCTGCGGGAGAGAATTCCAGAGATTCACCACTCTCTGTGTGAAAAAAGTTTTCCTCATCTCGGTCCTAAAAGATTTCCCCTTTATCCTTAAACTGTGACCCCTTGTTCTGGACTTCCCCAACATCGGGAACAATCTTCCTGCATCTAGCCTGTCCAACCCCTTAACAATTTTGTAAGTTTCTATAAGATCCCCCCTCAATCTTCTAAATTCTAGCGAGTACAAACCGAGTCTATCCAGTCATTCTTCATATGAAAGTCCTGACATCCCAGGAATCAGTCTGGTGAACCTTCTCTGTACTCCCTCTATGGCAAGAATGTCTTTCCTCAGATTAGGAGACCAAAACTGTACGCAATACTCCAGGTGTGGTCTCACCAAGACCCTGTACAACTGCAGTAGAACCTCCCTGCTCCTATACTCAAATCCTTTTGCTATTAAGGGTCTTACTATGTCAGAACTCGACACCATACGCCAAATGCAACCTAACCATAGTTTTATAAAACTGCACCATGACATTTGTACATATTACAATATCCCTCCACCCCATACACACAACTTAATTCCCTCCATCTTTCTCCAGAAAAAAAAAAATAAAGTGCTGGAGTAACTCAGCTGGTCAGGCTGCATCTCTGGTAAGCGTGGATAAGTGATGCTTCGGGTCAGGACCCTTTTTGACTTCATCAGTATCACAACTAATTTCCATCCTGCACTCAAATTCACGGACCATCTCCGACATCTCCCAACCGTTTCTGGATCTCACCGTCTCCATCACAGGAAACAGACTATTGACCGACATGTACTACAAACCTACTGACTCCCATAGCTATCTTGACTGCACTTCTTCCCACCCTGCTTCCTGTAAAGACTCTATCCCTAAGTCCCAATTCCTCCATCGATGCCGCATCTGCGTCCAGGATGATGTGTTCAATACCAGGGCATCGGAGATGTCCACATTCTTTAGGAAACGGGAGTACCCCTATTCCATTATAGATAAGGTTCTCTCTAGGAACTCCTCGATATCCTGCAGCTCCGCTCTTACTCCCCCTCCCCCTATTCGTAACAAGGACAGAGTCCCACTAGTCCTCACCTTCCACCCCATCAGCCATTGCTCCAACATTTTTGCCACCGCCAACGGGATCCCGCTACTGGCTACATCTTCCCATCTCCACCCCTTTCTGCTTTCCGCAGACCGTTCCCTCCGAAACTCCCTGGTCAACTCATCCCTTCCTACCCAAACCACCCCCTCCCCAGGTACTTTCCCCTGTCCCTGTACCTCCCCCCTCAACTCCATCCAAGGACTCAAACAGTCTTTCCAGATGAGGCAGAGGTTCACTTGCATCTCCTCCAACCTCATCTACTGTATCCGCTGTTCCAGGTGTCAACTTCTCTACATCGGCGAGACCAAGCAAAGGCTCAGTGATCGTTTCACTGAACATCTCCACTCAGTCCGTCTTAACCTACCTGATCTCCCGGTGGCTCAGCACTTTAACTCCTACTCCCATTCCCAATCTGATCTTTCTGTCCTGGGCCTCCTCCATTGTCAGATTGCGGCCCAGCGCAAATTGGAGGAACAGCACCTCATATTTCTCTTGGGAAGTTTACACTCCAGCGGTATGAACATTGACTTCTCTAATTTTAGATAGCCCTTGCTTTCTCTCTCCATCCCATCCCCCTTCCCAGTTTTCCTACTAGTCTTACTGTCTCCGACTACATTATATCTTTGTCCCGCCCCCTCCCGACATCAATCTGAAGATGGGTCCCGACTCGGTCCCGCCCATCCCGATGGGTCCCGCCCATTCCTTCTCTCCAGAGATGCTGGCTCACCCACTAGGTTACTCCAGCATTTTGTGATACCCTTCTTCAGTATGTGAGTTCAGTTTAATTTATTGTCATGTGTACCGAGGTACAGTGAAAAACCTTTGTTGTGCGCTAACCAGTCAGCGGAAAGACAACAGACGATACCACAGACTGATTGTGGGGGCGGGAAGAAGGGAACTGTATGTCTAAGGAGAGAGGGGATAGATTTAATAGGTGAGATACATGGATAGGACATGTTTAGAGGGATAAAGGTGAGACATGGCTGGTGGGATTAGTGGAGACGGGGCTATTGATAGATACAAAAAGCTGGAGCAACTCAGCGGGACAGGCAGCATCTCTGGAGAGAAGGAATGGGTGACGTTTCGGGTCGAGACCCTTCTTCAGACTCTATGACTGGTCCAGATGTTGAGGTGTGAGCCCACAGCTGTGGTGACAGCAGGCTGTGGAGGGGCCGCACGGCCGCAGCCCTCTCACCGGTGAAGGGCCACTGCTTGATGTCGCTCTGCACCGTCGGGTCGTCGAACCTGCGGCCGATGAGCCGCTTGGCGTCGAAGATGGTGTTGGTGGGGTTAACGGCCCCCTGGTTCTTGGCGGGGTCGCCGATCAGCCGCTCGGTGTCGGTGAAGGCCACGTAGCTGGGCGTGGTGCGGTTGCCCTGGTCGTTGGCGATGATCTCTACCTTGCCGTTTTGGAAGACGCCGACACACGAGTAGGTGGTGCCCAGGTCGATGCCGACGGCCGGCGAGTGGGCGGACATGGCGCCGGTTGCGGAGCTGAAGACGCCGCGGCCGCCCGCTCCCTCCCGCGCAAACCCCGGCCAATCACAGCACCACACCCTTTGTCCCGGAGCCACGCCTCCCCGCGGACACCGACCAATCACAACCCCGCGGGCCACGTGGGCTCGTCCACCCGCTCACCAATCAGCGTTCACCACGGGTCATGGACCAATGGGATCCGCGGGAACTCTGACCAATGGGTGCGGCGGGGCCACGTGGCCGGCGGGGCGGTGACGAGCGTCGCCCCGTGACGACGTTGCCCAGCAACGGCCCCAAGCAACGGCCCCTAGCAACGAACCCGTGACGACGCTGCCCAGCAACGGCCCCACGGATTTAGATGAAGAGAGGCCCTAAGCTATTTCACTTGTGAGCCTCCCCCCCTCCTAATCCCCCACCCCCACGACTAGAGGACCATGACTACCCGACAGTGTGGCACTTTTAGATCCTATTGTATGTTGTCATTAAACAGATGGTTTTAAAATACATATTGGATTCATCGCCTTACCTGGATCGCCGTTTGAAGCTCTGGAGTGTTGTGCCTACTGCTTCAACATCATGGAGCTGTGGTTGGCGGACCAGACCCTTTCATCAGTTGTAGGAGCAGAATTAGGCCGTTCGGCCCATCGAGTCTACTCCGCCATTCAATCATGGCTGATTTATCTCTCCCCATTCTCCAGTCATCACCCCGTAACCCCTGACACCGCACTAATCTGTCAACACCTCCCCTAAAACACCCGAATGTCCGCGGTGTGGCAATGAATCTCAGATTCAATTCACCTGGAAGATGGCAGAGCAGAAGCAGCCGCCAGACCAGCGAGCGAGTGAGTGGATCGTTGACCAAAGGACTTTACATTGGTGGAGGTACCTGTACTAATGTTGTACAACATTGGTTCATAGATTAAGCACATACATAAATACATACATATAGCTCTCCCTCAGAGGACATCAAGAAAGGCTTGAGAGTAAAGATGAGTATTAAGTCTCGACTTAAAAGAGTCGATTGAGGGGGCTGTTCTGATGGGAAGAGGGATGTTGTTCCACAGTCTAGGTGTTGCAACCGCAAAGGCGCGGTCGCCCCTGAGCTTATGCCTAGACCGCGGGATGTTCAGTAACCCCAAGTCGGCCGATCTGAGGGACCTGGAGGTGGTGTGGTGGGTAAGCAGACTTTTGATGTAGGAGGGGACAAGCCCGTTAAGGGCTTTGTAAACATAAAGGATCTTGAAATTTATTCGGAACCGCACAGGGAGCCAGTGGAGAGAAGCCAGAATCGGGGTGATGTGGTCCCTTTTTCGGGTGCCTGTCAGGAGTCTCGCTGCGGCGTTTTGGACCAGTTGCAGGCAAGACAGGGAAGATTGGCTGATGCCCGTGTAGAGGGAGTTGCTGTAATCAAGGCTGGAGGAGGTCATCAAACTGGAGGAATTGTTTTATTTTAGCTATCGTCCTGCTGGAAGAAGCTAGCTTTTACCACTGCATTGACTTGTTTGTCAAATTTCAATGCTGAGTCAAATATCACGATGACGCGAGATTTGAGTAATGGGGTAAGGCCTCCAAGGCTGCCTGCTATCATTTTGATGGAGTCTGAAGGGCCGAAGAGGATGACCTCAGACTTACTCTCATTTAGTTGGAGGAAGTTCTGGGCCATCCAACACTTTATATCCTCGAAGCAGTGGATAAGGTTAAGTAGATTTGATCGGGTTTTGGGCATCATGGGGAGATAGAGTTGTGTATCGTCTGCATAGCAATGGAAGGAAATGTCGTGCCTTTGAATGACTTAGCCTAAGGGGAGCATATACAGTGAGAAGAGAATGGGGTCAAGGATGGAACCTCGTGGCACTCCGCAGAAGGGTCTCGACCACGAAACGTCGCCCATTCCTTCTCTCCAGAGATGCTGCCTCTCCCGCTGAGTTACTCTAGCATTTTGTGTCTGTCTTCTAGTTGAGTGGATGGTTGACGATTAGGTAAAATTAAATTCAGGTCTATGGGAGCGCCTTGGTGAGGTAAAGTGCGAGTCTTTGGCTCAAGTGTTTTCGCCGAGGAGGCTGAGGCAAGGAGGCTACACTTGAATCTTGTGTGTGTCTGTGTGTGTGTGTGTGTGTGTAAGTGTGTGTGTGTAATATTTATACATGTGATGGCAGGAATTTTATTGCAATACATTTGTTGCAGGATGTGGGAACTCAGGGGCACTGCTGGTGTCACTGACCACTACACCTGTGGGGACTGTGTTCAGATGCAGCTCCTCAGGAGCCGAGTTGGGGAACTGGAGCAGCAGCTGGATGACCTGCGGGTCCATCCGGGATGATGAAAGCTTCCTGGATAGGGCCTGCAGTCAGTTCGTCACTCCAACAGTGCAGGAGGTGTGACGGGTAGAGACGGAAAGAAAGGGGATGAAGTGAGTGCAGGAGACCTGGGTGGAAGTACCTCTTGAAAACAGGTACTCCCTCTTGGGAGCTGTTGGGGCAGACGACGCTTTCAGTCCGAAAGGCGGACAGGTCTGTGACGCAAATCCTAGCGCTGAGACTCGACTGGCGAGACCGACGTTAGGCAGAGCCATAGTTGTGGGTGACTCCATTGTCCAAGGTGCGGATAGGAGATCCTGCTGCGACAGGCGAGACTCGAGGATGGTGTGTTGCCTCCCTGCAGCCAGGGTCCAAGATGTCTCAGACCGACCTCAGAATATCCTTGAGAGGAAAGGTGAACAGCCGGAAGTAGTTGCACGTATAGGCACAAATGACATGGGTAAGAAAAGGAAGGCGGTTCTGCAACACGAGTATAGAGAACTAGGTAGGAGGCTGAAAAGCAGGACTTCTAGGGTGGTTATCTGCTTCCAGTATCTCATGCTAGTGAGGGTAGGAACAGGGAGATAGGGGATCTGAATGTGTGGCAGAGAAGTTGGTGCAGGGGGCAGGGATTTGGGACTGACATTCTGGCAGGAAGGTTTGCTTGTGCTACACTGATGGGTTTAAACTAAAAAATAGAGCGGGGTGGAATCAATAACATGGATACGTATCCATGCAGTTAACGAGAGAGTGTAGGAAATGTTGTGTTTAAACTAACAGGGCAGAGGGATGGGACCCAATGCAAGGAGAGAGAGGGCCATAAAAGGACAACAGAAGCGAAAGGTTGAAGGGAGATTTTAAAAAAACGAACCTGAAAACTTTGTGCCATAATGCGAGGAGCATTTGATATAAGGTGGATGAATTGAATGTGCAGTTAGAGTTAAGGAATATGATATAGTTGGAATTACGGAGGCATGGCTCCAGGGTGACCAAGGCTGGGAGCTAAACATGCTGAATATTCGATATTCAGAAGGATAGACAGAAAGGATGAGGAAGTGGGGTGGCATTGCAGGTTAAAGAGGAAATTAATGCAATAGCAAGGAGACATTAGCTTGGATGGTGTTGAATTGGTATGGGTAGAACTGCGAAATAGCCAAGGGCAGAAAACGCTAGTTGGAACATAAACTGTTCCCCCGCAACGCTGCGAGAGGCATAACTGAAGTTGGGTCGGGGTTACTGAAATAGACAATAGACACTAGGTACAGGAATAGGCCATTCGGCCCTTCGAGCCAGCTGATCATCCCCAATCAGTACCCCGTTCCTGCCTTCTCCCCATATCCCCTGACACCGCTATTTTTAAGAGCCCTATCTAGCTCTCTCTTGAAAGCATCCAGAGAAACTGCCTCCACCGCCCTCTGAGGCATAGAATTCCACAGACTCACCACTCTCTGTGAGAAAGTTTTTTCTCGTCTCTGTTCTAAATGGCTTATTCCTTATTCTTAAACTGTGGCCGCTGGTTCTAGACTCTCCCAACATCGGAAATACGTTTCCTGCCTCTAGCGTGTCCAAACCCTTAATAATCTTATATTTCAATGAGATCCCCTCACATCCTTCTAAACTCCAGAGTGTACAAGCCCAGCTGCTCCATTCTCTCAGCATATGCCAGTCCCGCCATCCCGGGAATTAACCTTGTAAATCAATGCTGCACTCCCTCAATAGCAAGAATGTCCTGCCTCAAATTAGGAATGACGGAAGTTACGCTCAGGTGCGTACTATACGTCAGTCCATTGTATTTCGCAGGAGTGGACCATCTTGCTCACTATAAGATCTTTGGTTGGCGTGGTATGCAGCCCACCAAATAGCAGTAGGCAGGTTGTGAGATGAAACCACAGGTCTGGAAGAAATTTAGAACACGACAGAGGAGGACAAAGGGACAGAGTGGGAAAAAAAGAGCATGAAAGAAAGCTAGACTGTAAAAGTTTCTTTAGGTATGTAAAACAGAAAAGATTAGTGAAGACGAATGTAGGTCCCTTACAGTCAGACAGGTGAATTTATAATGGGGAAACAAGGAAATGGCGGCACTAAGGAAAACACAAACAATCTCTCGGAAATACTAGGGAACTAAGGACCTAGAGCGAGGGAGAAACTGAAGGGAACAGTCTGTGTGTCCCTTCCTTCTTTGTGTTTTAATAGTATGTGTTAAATGTATGTTTTTAGTCTTCTTTAGATTGTTTTATGTGGGGGAGGGTGTTGGGGGAAACTTTTTCTAATCTCTTACGTTGACAGAGATGCGATTTTTAAATGTTTTCTTCCCACCCCCCATACCGTATCTCCGTCTGCACTGCAGCCTAACATCGAGGAGTTGGCGGCCTTTGCCAGGGATCGACCTCGGAGCTCCAACTGTGGGTGCTTGTGGACTTAACGTCACGGAGCTCGCGGTCTCTGGTCAGAATCTGACTTCGGGAAGTCCAAGCCACAGGAGCTTCGACCGCCCTAATGCGGGAGCTTTGACTTCCCGGACGCGGGAGCATCGATCGCCCCGACACAGGGGCTTCAACTGCCCTGACCGTGGCAGAATGAAGAGGAAGGTTAGACGTTTTTGCCTTCCATCACAGTGAGGAATGTGGGGAATCCGCTGTGGTGGATGGTTATGTTAACTTATGTAGTTGTGTCTTGTAGCTGTATGGTAATTCACATATCACTGTACCTTAATTGGTGCACGTGACAATAAAAGACCTTTGACTTTTGAATCCATTTAACCAGAAAATGGTGTTAGGTAAATTGTTGGGACTGAAGGCAGATAAATCCCCAGGACCTGCTGGCTGCATCCCAGAGTACTCATGGAGGAGGTGGCCCTAGAAATTGTGGATGCATTGGTGGTCATTTTCCAAGTTCTATAGACTCTGGATCAGTTCCTGTGGACTGGAGGGTAGCCAATGTAACTCCACTTTTTAAGAAAGGAGGGAGAGAGAAAACGGGGAATTATAGCCCAGTTAGCCTTACATCGGTAGTGGGGAAGATGCTGGAGTTGATTACTAAAGATGTAATAGAAGCACATTTGGAAAGCAGTGACAGGATCAGTCAAAGTCAGCATGGATTTATGAAGGGGAAATCATGCTCGAATAATCTTCTGGGGTTTTTGAGTAGAATGGATAAGGGAGAGCCAGTGGATGTGATGTATCTGCCTTTGCCAAGTCCCACATGAGAGAATAGTGTGCAAAATTAGAGTACATGGTATTGGGGGTAGGGTATTGACATGGATAGAAAACTGGTTGGCAGACAGGAAGCAAAGAGTAGTAATTAACAGGTCCTTTTCATGCAGGTGCAGCAGGCAGTGAAAAAAGCTAATGGCATGTTGGCCTTCATTGCGAGAGGATTTGAGTTTAAGAGCAAGGAGGTCCTACTGCAGTTGTACAGAGCCCTGGTGAAACCACATCTGGAATATGGTGTACAATTTTGGTCTCCTAAATTGAGGAAGGGCATTATTGCCATTGAGGGAGTGCAGCGTAGGTTCACCAGGTTAATTCCCTGGATGGCAGGACTGACATACAGTATGATGAAAGAATGGGTGGACTGGGCTTGTATTCATTGGAATTTAGAAAGATGAGAGGGATTGTTATTATAGAAACATATAAAATTCTTAAAGGATAGGCTAGATGCAGGAAAAATGTTCCCGATGTTGGGGGAGTTCGGAACTAGGGGTCAGTTTAAGAATTAGGAGTAGGCCATTTGGGGCTGAGAAGAGGAAAAACGTTTTCACCCAGAGAATTGTGAATCCGTGGAATTCTCTGCCACAGAAGGCAGTGGAGGCCAATTCACTGGATGTTTTCAAGATAGATTTAGTTCTTATGGCTAAAGGAATGAAGGGATACGGGGAAAAAGCAGGAACGGGGTACTGATTTTCGATGATCAGCCATGATCATATTGAATGGTAGTGCTGGCTCGAAGAACTCCACAGATTCACCACCCTCTGACTAAAGAAATGTCTCCTCATCACCTTCCTAAAAGACTGTCCTTTCATTCTGAGGCTATGACCTTTAGTCCTAGACTCTCTCAATAGTGGAAATATCCTTTCCACATCCACTCTATCCAAGCCTTTCACTATTCGGTACTTTTCAATGAGGTCCTTCTTCTAAACTCCAGTGAGTACAGGCACAGTGCTGTCAAACGCTCATCAGACGTTAACCTACTCGTATGTTAACCTGTTGAAGTGTGGAATCATGCACTTTGATTGTAGGAATAAAGGCGTGGGCTATTGTCTAAATGGGGAGAGAATCCAGAAATCGGAGGTGCAAAGAGACTTGGGAGTGCCGGTGCAGGATTCCCAAAAGGTTATTCTGCAATTCGAATCAGTAGTGAAGAGATGCATGGCACTTACCATTACAATAAAAAAGAGATGGGTTTTGACCGATACTCGAGGAACTTCCAAGTGTGATATTGGCATTGGTTTATTATTAACATATGTAACAAGACACAGTGAGGGAAGCAGGAAAGCACCAAACAAATCTTTGCAACCAAAAATCCTCTAGTCATTCATGTAAAGCAGCTGAGCATTGTGTTTTGAAAACAAAGCCAACAGTATCTGCCTGAAAATAGATTGTGCTGGAGTAACTCAGCATGTCAGGCAGCGCTCCAACCTTTTGGCCTGCAGCCTACAACATCTTGGAGCCTCGGTCTGTGGAGCTTCTGGTGGCAGGCGTGGAGCGGACCTTCCATCATGGAGCAGGCGATCCCTCGCCGGGCGTCGCCGGAGAAGAGCGCCGACCGCCGGCCTACAACATCTGGAAGCCACGGTCTCCGGAAGGAGGTGGCCGATTTGGGAGCTCCGGCTCCGACCTGTCCCGATGTCGGCATACCGACCAGAGGGCTTGAACATCGGGCCATCCGTAGCGGCGACTACGGAGGGTTAGGGCCCCGACCATGGGTGAACAAGGAAGGAGAAGGAGAAGGAGGACTGTCTGAACTGTATTGCCTTCCACCACGGTGAAGAATGCTGTGGTGGATGTCTGTGTTGAATTATGCCGTGTATTGTGTCCATTTTTAAATGTAACGCTGCATGGTAAATAATATTTCACTGCACCTTATGGTGCATGTGACAAATAAATTTAAACTTGGAGCACATGGTATTGGGTGTAGGGCACTGGCATGGATAGAAAATTGGTTGGCAGACAGGAAACAAAGAGTAGGGATTAACGGGTCCCTTTCAGAATGGCAGGCAGTGGCTAATGGGGTACCGCAAGGCTCAGTGCTGGGACTGCAGCTATTTACAATATACATCAATGATTCAGATGAAGGGATTAAAAGTAACATCAGAAAATTTGCAGACGACGCAAAGCTGGGTGGCAGTGTGAACTGTGAGGAGGATGTCATGAGGATGCAGGGTGCCTTGGACAGGTTGGGTGAGTGGGCAGATGCATGGCAGATGCAGTATAATGTGGATATATGTGAGGTTATCCACTTTGGTATCAATAACAAGAAGGCAGATTATCATTTGAATGGTGTCATGTTGGAAAAGGGGAAACACAAAGAGATCTGGGTGTCCTTGTCTATCACTCACTGAAAGTAAGCATGCAGGTATAGCAGGCAGTGAAGAAAGTTAATGGCATGTTGGCCTTCATAACAAGAGTTAAGTATAGGAGCAAAAAGGTCCTTCGGCAGTTGTACAGGGCCCTAATGAGACCACACCTGGAGTATTGTGTGCAGTTTTGGTCTCCAAATTTGAGGAAGGACATTCTTACTATTGAGCGAATGCAGTGTAGGTTCACAAGGTTAATTCCCGGGATGGCGGGACTGTCATATGTTGATAGAATGGAGCTGCTGGGCTTGCATACTCGGGAATTTAGAAGGATGAGAGGGTATCTTATTGAAACTTATAAGATTACTAAAGGATTGGACACGCTAGAGGCAGGAAACATGTTCCCGATGTTGGTGGAGTCCAGAACCAGGAGCCACAGTTGAAGAATAAGGGATAAGGCATTTAGAACAGAGATGAGGAAAAACCTTTTTTACCCAGAGAGTTGTGAATCTGTGGAATTCTCTGCCTCAGAAGGCAGTGGAGGCCAATTCTCTGGTTGCTTTCAAGAGAGTTAGATAGAGCTCTTAAAGATAGCGAAGTCAGGGGATATGGGGAGAAGGCAGGAAATGGGTACTGATTGTGGATGATCAGCCATGATCACAGTGAATGGCGGTGCTGGCTCAAAGGGCCGAATGACCTACTCCTGCACCTATTGTCTATTATCTCTGGAGAATATGAATTGGTGGCGTTTCGGGTCAGCGCCCTTCTGCACACTGAAGACGACGCCTATCCATGTTCTCCAGAGATGCTGCCTGACCCGCTGAGTTACTCCAGTACTCTGTGTTTATCTATGGTATAAACCAGCAACTGCAGTTCCTTTCTACAGATATAACAAGGCAGAGGAAATCTCCCCCTCTCTACCAGCCACTGGCAAACCATACCTGCCACAGACCCGATGGTTATCTGCAAAGTCACAAATCTTTGAAATTTACTGCCACAGGGAGCTCTGGAGTTACCCCAGCTCTTTGTGGCCTTTTGTCTACAGTTCCTTACATCTCTGGCAAGTGAAAGGTTGTTACTGGTGTGGAGGTGGTGGCTGTGATAGGTTGGACAAAGGGCCGGAGATGAAAAGACAAAAAAATGTGAGATAAGAATTAAGGAGTGAAGAGGCATGAACTATGAAGCTGGAGGAAGGAATATTGATTGGTAGAAGGGAACGTTGGGACGGGGGGGGGGGGGGGGGGGGGGGGGGTTGGGGGGGGGGAAAGAGAGAGAAATGGATGCACATCCAGGTGGGGCACAGAGACGGGAGAATAACGGGGGGTAGTTAACCGAGCTAAACAGGGGGGGGGGGGGGGGGGGGGGGGGAAGAGGGAGGATGAATGGGGGAGTTGGAGGCGGGGGGAGGGGAAAGGAGCAGGCTGGGAGAAGGTGTGAAATGTAAATCCAGAGGGTGCGATGTGGCTGAGGCTGGGATATAGATTCCCTCCTTTCTTTCGCCAGCACTCCCCGATCTCAACCCCCCCCCCAACCACAGTCAGTCAGTCTTAAAAAGCTTGTGACCCAAAATGTCTCCTGTCCATTTCCCCTCCGTGGGCATCACAATGGTGTCGTTGCTGCTTCACATCCTCGTCGCCCCTGGCAAGGGCCGCCCCCTCTTCCTCGTGCACCTCCACCACCGTCCGGTCTCCCAGCCCTGTGGCAACTTTGTCCTCAGTGGTGTAGTCTCTGCCTCACGGCGCCAGAGACCCGCGTTTGATCCCGACCTCAGGTGCTGTCTTTATGGAGTTTGCTCCTTCTCCCTGTGGGTTTCCTCTGGGTGTTCCGGTTTCCTTCCACATCACAAGGACATGCACATTAGTAGGTTAATTGGTCCTCTGTAAATTGCTCCGTGTGTGCAGGGAGTGGATGAGAAAGTAGGATAACATAGAACTAGTGTGTAAGGGCGATCGATGGTCGGCGTTGGCTTGGTGGGCTGAAGGGCCTGTTTCTACGCTACGTCTCTGCATGAAACTAAAATGCTGCCTGACCCGCTGAGTTCCTCCAGCACTTTGTGTTTTGCTCATGACTCCAGCGTTTGCAGTTCCGTGTGCCTTCAAATAATCTGCACGAGGAATGGAGTCATACAGCACGTAAACAGGCTCATCCATGCTGACCAAGATGCCCCATCTACACTAGTCCCCCCTTTACTTTAGACCAGGGGTGGGGAACCTGTGGCCTTAAAGCCACATGCGGCCTTCTAGGCCATTAAGTGCGGCCTTTTGAATGAATCCAAAATTTGTAGAACAAATCCTTTTAATTTTATTAGTATGTTTTTGTTCGTCTTTTATTTTTATTTTAATTATTTTTATTTTTATCTTAAAATGAACTTATTTAAAATACTAAAGAGTAAAAGAAGATTCAACAAAATAATCCTCCCCGACTGACGGCCACAATTAAAACATGAGTAAGTCATGAGGGCTATTTTAACAAAATAGTGTATATTTTGAAATATATCTAATTGAAGTTTTTTGGATGCAGCCTTATTAGATTACAGCTAACTTAACGCGACATTCCAACATGAAAAGGTTCACCACATACTGCTTTAGACAGACATATTAGGTGGAAACAGACCTTTCGGCCCACCGAGTCTGCACCAACCAGCGATCACCCCGTATACTAGCACTGTCCTACATGCTAGAGACAATTTACAGAAGTTAATTAACCTCCAAATCTACTTGTCTTTGGATAATGCGAGGAAAAAGTCAGGGAAAACTCACACGTTCACAGGGAGAACGTATAAACTCTGTATAGACAGCACCCTTAGTCAGGATCGAACCTAGATTTCTGGCGCTGTAAGGTAGCAACTCTACCCCTGCATCGCCCTGCCCACGTTTGGCTCATATCCCTCCACACCTTTCCCATCCATGTACCTGTCCAAATGTCCTTTAAATGCTGTTAATTGTACTTGCATCAACTACCTCCTCTAACACAAAGTGCTGGAATAACCCAGCATGTCAGGCAGCATCTGTGGAGACCATGGAGAGGTGACGTTACGGATCGAGCCGTCGCTTATCCATGTTCTCCAGATATGTTGCCTGACCTGTTACTCCAGCACTTTGTGTCCTTTTGTGTATCAACCAGCACCTGCAGTTCATTCTGTCAACCTCCTCTGGCAGCTTGTTCCGTACACCCACCGCCCTCTGAGTGAAAACGTCGCACCTCAGATTCCTATTAATAATCGCAACCAAAAGGAGCTTGGACATAGTGGAGGGGCTTTTGGGGATGTTGTCTAAGATCCCCGTCGCAACTTCTTGCTATCTGGTCAGGTTTGGGTTCATTATCGTCACATGGATCGAGGAACAGTTAAAAGCTTTGTACTGCATGCTCTTCAAACAGGTCAGAAAAACCATAAATAAACTCGTCAAACTCCAGTACAATAGGTGGAGCAAAGGGGAAGATACAGAGTGTCGAATATAGTTCTCAGCATTGTAGCGCATCAGTTCCACAGACAAATGTCCCGCCACCACAGTAATCAGTCTGAAGAAGGGTCCCGACCAGAAAGATCACCTATCCATGTTCTCCAGGGATGCTGCATGACCAGCTGATTCACCCCATCACCCTGTGACCGTCAGTATGCTTTCTGTAGTGCATCTTTAGAAGTTTTCAGAGTGGTTGGAGACATGATGAATTTCCTCAGTAGGCAAAGAAAGTCGAGGAATTGGTGTGTCGTCTCGGCTAGCGCATCAATGTGGTTGGTCTGACAGTACGAGGTCCTGTCGCACTTTTTGATGTGGCTGGACAGATGATGGTAGCAGAGGTCCTATTACACATTCTGGGTGTGGCTGAAGTTCTATCACATGTTGGTGTGGCTGGCCAGATGATTGTTGCTGAGGTCCTATTGACCTTTCTTGGTGTGAAAGGTCAGATGGTGGTTGCTGAGGTCCTTCTTGTGCTTGAACTTGTCCCCACAGAAGCTGCAGGTGTGCAGGTGCAGGTCCATGTGCCTCTGCAGCTGCTGGCTGCCCCCCAGCACCTGAAAGCAGACGTCGCAGACCACCTGGCCGGCGGACAGATGCGAGACCAGGTGGCGCAGATGGTCCTGCTTGCGGTAGGTGCCCTGGCCGCAGCTGGGGCAGACATAGCGGGCCACGCCACGGTGCATGTCGAGGTGCAGCCGCAGGAGGCGTTCCCGCAGGAAGTTCTTGCCGCAGATGTGACAGGTGAACTCCTTCTCGCGGGTGTGTGTGGCATGGTGCTCCCGCAGGTGGCACCGTTGGAAGAAGGCCTTACCGCACAGCTGGCAGACGTGCTTGCGATGGGAATTGCGTAGGGGCGGGCCCGGAGGCCCGGCCTGGGGCAGGAGGCAGGCGGACATGTGTTCGGCCCAGGCCCCTTCCTCCTCGAAGGCCAGCGTGCACCCAGGGCAGCGGAAGGCCATGCCTGCCCTGTGCTGGCGCATGTGCTCCTCCAGTTGGCGCCGTCTGCGGAAGCCGACCCCGCACACGTGGCAGGAGAAGAGGCCCGAGGCCTGACCCGCCTGCCCGTCACCCAAGCAATGCTCTGCATGCTCCTGCATGCGGCCCCCCTTTACCAGGATGCGGCCACACTTACCGCAGGCACATACGCTCTCTATGTGGCGGGACACGTAGTGGTCAGCCCGTTGGCTCTCGGGCAAAGCCACACCACACAGCTCACAGGCTGGGCCTAGCGACCCGTCACCGGCCTCTGTCTCCGTCTCCTCCTTCAGGCCTTCAACTTCCTCTCCTCCCTCCTCCTCCTCCTCCTCCTCGTCCTCTGTCCAGCCCAGCTGACGGCCGCAGGCTTCATCCTCGTCACCCCCGGCAATGGCCGCCTCCTCTTCCTCGTGCACCTCCACCACCATCAGGTCGCCCAGCCCCGTGGCAGCCGTGTCCTCAGGTTCCGTCTTGACCACAGGCCTGGCTGGGCCCTCTACCTGGCTCCCTGTATCCGTGGTGACGGGCCGGGCCTCCCCTGGCAAGGCCATGCAGCTGCCGCAGGTCAGCGAGTGCTCGTCCAGCAAACGCTCGCAGCTGAAGACGAAGCCGCAGCGGTCGCAGGTGTAACGCCGGCCAAAGCGCCGGCCCTTCATCCCTCCGCTGCCATTGCGGCCTTGCTTGCGGGTAGGCAGCCTGCCCGGGGCCTGGTTCACCTCCAGCTCCGGGCCCACCTCACTGCTAGGTCTTAGCTCGGCCTCTCCCTCCACTAGCACGGCAGCTACCGCTGCCTCTGTCGCCACTACCCCTCCTCCCTTCACCGGGCCTCGCATCCTCACTCCAAACAGCATGGGTCCCTGGGCCGGGCCCGAGGGCCGGGGAGGAGGGGATGAGGAGGAGGAGGGGGCCCCGGCCTCCCGCAGCTCCTCCAGGCTGCGCGGCACGTAGTAGAGCTGCAGGAAGGACATGGCGGCGCGGAGCTGCTGGAAGTCGGAGGGCTGGCCCATCACACGGCCCAGGTACATCAGCTGCAGGATCAGGTCAAAGGAGTCGGCGCTCACCTCGGCCTCGTTCAGGCTGAGCTGGGCCGGGGCAGCCTGCGCCTGCTGCTGCTGCCCGATGAAGAGCATGCGGAAATAGGAGCTGCAGGCCGTCAGCACCGCCCGGTGGGCCCGGAAGTAGATGTCGCCGATCACCACGCAACAGTCGCACAGGAAGCCCCACTCGCGCTGGCTGTTCAGCTGCTGCAGCACATACTCACTGTGGCTGGGCCGAGACATCCTGCACCAGGCCAGGCCGGGCCGGCCAGACTGGGCCACAGGCTCTGCAGAGGGAGATACACGGGTCAGTGCACTGCAGACACATACAAAGTTCGACAAAAGACTTTCATAAGTGTGACTTTAATGCCCTGTCCCACGGTACGAGTTCATTCCAAGAGTTCTCCCGAGTTTGCCCCGATTCGAACTCGGAGATTTACGGTAATGGCCATTCGTCGGTACTTGGGGCTCTCGTGGACATTTTTCAACATGTTGAAAAATCTTCATGAGTCTTGCCGTGCTTACCTGCCGTTAGCGAGTCTTGCCAAGTACCTGCCTTTAGCGTTATGAGCCGCTAAGAGACGTCCCCAAACTCCGACGTATCCGCTACGTTCATTCTCCGTGCTTACCACGAGTTTGATTTTTTTTTTAACTTGGGAGAGCTCTTGGAATGAACTCGTACCGTGGGACAGGGCCATAGCTGTTCTGCTTGTTGATACGTATTGCGAAACTTATTGTTCTTAGGAAAGCCTTGACTGAATGATTGGAGCATTGTGTACAGATATCTGTTACTTTGTTATTATCTGTTATTATAAAAACCAACAGCTGCTATGAACGGATCCGAGTAATGTAATTTTGGCAGTTTCCGTACTTGACGAAGCTGTTGAAGGAACTAAGATCTGCACATTCACTTGTTTGTTCAGCAGTATATATATAAACCCATGCAGTCTGTACTCTGGAGGAACTGTCTCCCGGGGCAAAGGCTAGTGGGTGGACAAAGGCTAGTCATGAAAAGGAGACAAAAGGCTGTGAGTTAAGGAGCGGAGAGAAATGTGAAGTCAAAGGAAGGGATGGTCCAGACTATTTAACAACCGTAGCTTCCAAGTCAATCCCCACTTCAGCCCATCACTGACCCAGCGACCACACAGGTCTCTGCCTTCGACACCCCGTGGCAGGGCTGCTCCTGTACATCCTCCAGTTTCCCTTCCACAATAACTTCCCCTGAATCAGCGTCTCATTTGTATCATGTCCCCACTGCAGAGAGCACTGCCCTACACGGCTCCCCATCATTCTCCTCCTCAAACACGTTCCTCTATGGACCCACTCTCCCATCCCTACCCACCCACAATCCTGTCTTCACCAGTGGCCTTACCATCAACGCCCAGGGATCAGGTTCAAGCATTGCCTCTGCTTCCTCCTTTACCTGGATCTTCAGAATCATTCATATGGATAGGAAATGTAGAGGGATCTGGGCCGAACGCAGACAAATGGGACGAGCTTAGATGGGGCATCTTGGTCAGAATGAATGAGTTGGGTCAAAGGGCCTGTTTCTGTACTGTATGGCTCTAAAACCTCCTGCCAATGATTTGTTTACAATTGAATTAGATTAGATTAGATTAGATTAGATTTGTTTATTGTCATTCAGACCTTTCGGTCTGAACAAAATTTTGTTTCCCTGCAGTCATACATATAATTTAAAAATTTAAAAAAATGACAAAAACACATATTCAACACAAATTTAACATCCACCACAGTGAGTTCACCAAACACCTCCTCACTGTGGTGGAAGGCAAAATCTTAAAGTCTCTGGCTCTTCCCTCTTTGTGCTCCCTCTGCGCCGAGGCGACGGTTCAAACTCCGCGGGTGGTCGCTGCCTCGCCACAGCTTCGGGGCCGAGTCGGGTCTCTGCTGCCGCTGCTGCTGCCGCCGCCACAGAATTGAGATATACAGCATGAAAACAGCCCCTTCGGCCCACCAAGTCCACAACGACCATACATCACCCGTTCACACTAGTTCTATGTTATCCCACTTTCTCATCCACTCCCTACACACTAGATGCAATTTAGACAATTAACCTACAAACCTTTGTTTGGGATGTGAATGGAAACCAGAGCAACTGGAGGAAAGCCACGTGGTCACATGGAAATTGTGCAAACTCCACACAGACAGCAGCCGAGGGCAGGATGGAAGCCGGGTCTGTGGTGATGTGAGACAGCAGCTCTACCCGCTGCGCCACTGTGCTGCCTGGATCGATGTCTTGCATCACCACCACCTTCTGTGTTTATTCAAGAATGTTGCTACTACAAGTTTAGTTTAGTACTGTCACATGTACCAAGGTACAGTGAAAAGCTTTTTGTTTCAATGCTATCCAGTCAAAGGAAAGACTGCACATGGTTACAATCAAGCTGTCCACAGAGTACTGATAAAGGGGACAACATTTAGTGCAAGATGTAACATTGAAGTTCAATAAAATGCCACAGATGGCTGTGGAGGTCAAGTCAGTGGTGGATATGTTTAAGGCAAAGATAGATTCTTGATTAGTACAGGTGTCAGAGGTTGTGGGGAGAAGGCAGGAGAATGGGGTTAGGAGGGATGGATAGATCAGCCATGATTGAATGGCAGAGTAGACTTGATGGGCCAAATGGTCTAATTCTAGTCCTACCACTTATGACTTGGTCAGTGCCCTCTGGTCCTGGACTCTCCCACTAATGAAAACATCTTCTCCACATTCACTCTATCCAGGCCTTTTCACTATTCGGTACGTTTCAAAGAGGTCGCCCCCTCACCCTTATAAACTCCAGTGCCGTCAAACACTCATCATATGTTAACCCACTTGCCCTCCACAGAAATAAACAAAAGGCTGCATTAACTCAACGGGTCAGGCAGCATCTCTGGAGAAAATGAATCAGTGACGTTTCTGGTCGGGACCTTTCTTCCTGAAAGAAGAGGGGACGGCAACTGGAGGTAGGGAAAGGCCAGAACAATTCACATGTTTAATCAATAATGTTCTATTATTAATGTTTAATGTTTTATGTGTCATTCCTAACTGTCAATGTATGTCATGTTGTCACTTGCGGGCGGAGCACCAAGGCAAATTCCTTGTAGGTGAATATTTGGCCAATAAACTTATTCATTCAAACAGGCCCTTCAGCCCACGTCACCCATCCATCACTCGCTCACACTAATTCTGTTGTCTTGGACCAGTCTCACTTTGGTCACTCCCTCTTCTTCCTCTCTCTCATCGGGAAAGAGGTATAGGGGGGGGGTTGCACGTAAGGTCACTGGGTCAGAGGGCTCGATGCACGGAGCCGCTAAATACATCTGGAGGACATCCGTCACTTCTGGTATATGTTATCTATCTATCTATCTTCTATCTATCTATATATATATATATAAAACTCAAATCAGTCCGCCTGCAGTACGGATCCCTTCCTGCCTTTCGATTCGTTGACGGCTGCTCCTTCCTCAGCTTCCAACACACTTCGAAACAATGTTGCAAGACAGGAACACTGAACTTTTCACTGCTGCAGCAGGCAGGGATTTTTTTTAAAGCGGCAGGGCAGTACTGGAATCTTACTTTTGAGAACGGCTTCAGTTCCATTGGAGGAGACGGGTGCATGGTGGAATATTGGGTTGGGGGATCACACCATTGGGGGAGCAGACCCAACGGGTCTGCACTTGGTCTAGTATATATATAAAACTCAAATCCATCCGACGTCCGCCTGCAGTACGGATCCCTTCCTGCCTTTTGATTCGTTGACGGCTGCTCCTTCCTATCAGCTTCCAACACACTTCGAAACAAAGTTGCAAGACAGGAACACTGAACTTTTCACTGCTGCAGCAGGCAGGGGAGGTGCAATTGAGGGAGGCAGGGGAGTGCTGGAAACTTACATTTGGCAACGGCTTCAGTTCCATTGGAGGAGACGGGTGCATGGTGGAATATTGGGTTGGGGGAATCACACCATTGGGGGAGCAAACCCAACGGGTCTGCACTTGGTCTAGTATATATATAAAACTCAAATCCATCCGACGTCCGCCTGCAGTACGGATCCCTTCCTGCCTTTTGATTCATTGACGGCTGCTCCTTCCTATCAGCTTCCAACACACTTCGAAACAATGCTGCAAGACAGGAACACTGAACTTTTCACTGCTGCAGCAGCAGGGGAGGGGAGGGAGGCAAGTGAGGGGAGGAGAGACGGGTGCAGGGGAGTGTTGGGGGAAACACCATTACATTTGGCAATATATATAAACGACGTCCGCCTGCAGTACGGATCCCTTCCTGCCTTTTGATTCATTGACGGCTGCTCCTTCCTATCAGCTTCCAACACACTTCGAAACAATGCTGCAAGACAGGAACACTGAACTTTTCACTGCTGCAGCAGGCAGGGGAGGTGCAAGTGAGGGAGGCAGGGGAGTGCTGGAAACTTACATTTGGCAACGGCTTCAGTTCCATTGGAGGAGACGGGTGCATGGTGGAATATTGGGTTGGGGGGATCACACCATTGGGGGAGCAGACCCAACGGGTCTGCACTTGGTCTAGTTAATGCTAAAAACGCGTACTTTCCTACCTGTTAAAAATCGCTAAAATGTTGAATTTTTGCGCTGAAAAAAATTGTGGGAGTCGGGGTAAGTGTGAGAGACATGTACCCAACTTTAGAATTCCAAAAGTGAAGCGAAATGAAGGTATAGAGAAGCGAGAACTGAAGGGACTGCACCAGCTAAAGTGCTTGGTAAACATTGGCCGTGCAGATATCGGAATTGAAAATATTGAGAATTATCGCGTATGCTCACTGCATTTCATCAAGTAAGGCACTATTTGTGTTTTTTCTTGATTCCTTTGGTATCTAAAAATTCTTAGAAGTGATAAATCTGGCTGTAAATTTTTCTTCAGATACGTTTTCATTTTGTATGTAAAAACCCACTTGGGAACCATGGGCGATTTTTTTTAAATTACACCCAGATTTATCACTTCTGAAACTTTTTAGATGCCCAAGGAATCAAGAAAAAACACCTTAGTTGATGAAATGCAGTGTGCAAACGGCCAATGTCCGGCAAGCACTCTGGCTGTTGTTGTCCCTTCAGCTCTTGCTTCTAATCTAACGTAATTTCTCATCACTTTTGGAATTCTGGAGTAGGCTAAATGTCTCTCACGCTTATCTCGATCTCCATAATTATTTACAGCGCAAAAATTGACAATTCAGCGGGTTTTAACGGGCCCGCTACGTTGGAAACAATGGTAAGTGCCTACCTGCAGTTCATCGCGTGTAATCCATTTGGAGTAGCGTAGCAACAGTACGGGTCATGGGTCGTGACCCGACTGCCATGAAACCTCCCTATAGAAGTTTCAGGTACAGTTTTTTTCCCCAGCAGTTATCAGGCAACTGAACCATCGCATCATCAATTAGAGAGTGGTCCTTCAGACACACCACTATCTTTAATCGGACTTCACCTTATACTAAACATTATTCCCTTTCAAAAGACATTTGGAAAGGTACATGGATAGGATGGGTTTAAAGTGATATGGGCCAAACACGGCGGGCAGGTGGGACTAGTGCTGATGAGGCCATTGTGCTCAGTATGGACAAGTTGGGCCGAATAGGTGGATACACACCCGCCTGGCTACATTCCTCCACGGCCCGTGCAACCACCTCAACCGGTTGCATTAACCAGCGGCTGCAACAGTCTGCTGCACTACTCTTAACGTCTAAGCCAGCTGCACAGGGGCCAGCTACAACTCACGGGTCCGTCTGTTCTGCATTGCTACAACGCCCGCGTCCACCGGCTGTTTGCATTCAAAGATACCATAGCAAGCTATAGGATCTTTGGTTGCATTAACGCAGTTTCCGGGTCCAGCTGCAATGCACCCGGCCGGTTGCATTAACTCTAATGCAGCCACAGCGCACCCGGCCAGTTGCATTAACCCCACCCCAGCGCCCACACAGCCGCCCGGTTGCATTGCACAGGGTGTGGGGCTGGTCGGCGGAGACACATCACTCCCTCCCTTCTGCCCCCCCCCCTATCCCGGCCTTGCCATTACCCTTTGCAGAAGCGGCCGGCGGTCTGCCGTGGGCCGGAGTCCGGTGTGCGCGCTGTCCGGGGCGAGGTTGCAAAAGCTTCGGGCCTCGGCTGCACACATCGACAGGAAATGAGCCGCTGTCTCTCCTCCTTCCAGGGGAAACGCGCTGTGCGAACTCTGAGGTTGCAGCACCGTGTGTCCCACGCTGTTACAACGCAGCCTATAGGATCTTTGAAACACAGTGCGAGAGGATCTTTGGTCAAGCTCCGCTTTAAGATATTTGGTTAAGCGTGAATTATTGTCGTCGTGTGTCCCAGACGGAACAAAGCAGCAAAGCACAATATGGAAACACACTATACAGTTAGATAGAGCTCTAGGGGCTAATGGAATCAAGAGATATGGGGAGAAGGCAGGCACGGGTTATTGATTGGGGACGATCAGCCATGATCACAATGAATGGCGGTGCTGTCTCGAAGGGCCGAATGGCCTCCTCCTGCACCTATTTTCTATGTTTCCAATATGATAAACGAGAGAGAATAAAAAGCTCAGTGCATATATATATATATATATATATATATATATATACACACACACTAGTACACACACACATATATATATCATTCTTTTAATCTGGATTTTTAACTCCTATATTGTATTTTTAAATATATATAATTTATGATGCTTTTATAAGTGATATACTAAGATTTTATATGTACGTTATGATATTTTTTTAAATATGCAATGCATTTTTTAAAGTAATGTTGCCCCTTGTCTGGACATCGAGTCCATAATAAAGTTTATTATTATAATATATATATATATATATATATATGGACTAGACCAAGTGGGACCCGTTAGATCCCGTCCCCTCAACGCGCGGTTGGGAGGAGGGGGCCGGGGGGGGGGGCAGGGGGCAGCCTGCAGCATCACACACACACAACCACCCCCCACACACACACTAACCCACCCCCACACACACACTACCCCCCCCCCACACACACATACACTAACCACTACACTATTCTCCTGCCTTCTCCCCATAACCCCTGACACCCTTACTAATCAAAAACCTGTCAATGTCCACCTTAAAAATGTTAATTGGCCTCCACAGCCACCACCCTCTAACAATTGAAACACTTTGGGTTCTCTCAGAATAACATATAAAGGGCCATTTAACTAATGGCACGATGGTTACTTGTGGATTTGAAATAAATCATCATTGTTCAATGTCTCTGTAAACTTTCATCTTTGCCCTTTAGGCTGTGGGCCGAGCATCAAAAATGTGTCTAGAAATCAGTTTTCGTGACCCAACTCACAGAACTACATGAAATTTTCCACAGATTTAGATGAAATATAATTGAGAAGGATGTCATAACTCGTCATTGCCGAAAGTTGCACATTAATTAATTAAACTAACGAGAAAATGAGATCGGGAAAGTAAACGCCATCTAGTGGCCAATGCCCAAATTACACGATGGCCAGCATATTTTCGTGTTGCAGTCGATTTAAACTATATATTATTATACCTATATATATATATTAATGGCAGGGGAGACCATCCCCTGTGGAGGGTCAGGCAGAGGCTACAAAAAAACCCATCTCATAGTCATTAAGTCTGCATGGACTTCAATTTATAACATTTCAACTACGCTGTGGGCCGAGGAGCTTTATTCCAGTGTTTCATGACCCAAGTCACGGAACTACATGACATTTTTACATATTGTGTAAAAAAACGATATAAATCACCCCTGAAACTCGTCAAGAACAAAACTTGCACATTTTTATTAAATTAGAGAAAAAACGGAAATATTTCGGGTATTTTTAGTCCAATCAAAGCACATTTAACATTGAGTTGTATGTACTTTGTTTTAGTTTATGTCGATGACATTCTGGTCTCCAGCCGTTTTCATCGCGAACACTGTGAACACCTCCGCGTGCTGTTCCAGCAGCTCCGGGATCACGGGTTGGTCATTAACGCCGCCAACTGCCGGTTCGGTCTCAGCTCCATCTCTTTCCTGGGGCACCACCTTACTCCGCAGGGCGCTACACCTCTTCCCAGTAAGGTGGATGTCATTCGGCGGTTTCCTCGGCAGCTTACCGTCAAGGGTCTGCAGGAGTTCGTGGGAACGGTGACCTTTTACCATCGTTTCGTGCCGGTGGAAGCTCGGATCATGCGGCCTTTGTTCCTGTGCCTGGCTGGTAAGCCGCGGGATCTTGTGTGGAACGCCGAGACCAAGGTCACTTTCGATGATGCCAAGGAGGTGCAAAGGGACTTGTGAGTGCTTGTGCAGGATTTCCAAAATATTAATCTGCAATTCGAATCAGTAGTATAGAAAGGAAATAATTTATTTAAATAAGGCTTGTATACAAAAACAGGGATGTAATGCTGAGCATCTATAAGGCACTGGTCAGGTTGCATTTGGAATATTGTGAGCAGTTTTAAGCACCATATCTGCGGAAGTATGCGCTGGCTCTGGAGAGGGTCCAGAGGAGGTTTACAAGAATGATCCCAGGAATGAGTAGGTTAACATATGATGAGCGTTTGTCGGCACTGGGCCTGTACTCGTTGGAGTTTAGAAGAATGAGGGGGGAACCTCATTGAAACTTACAGAATAGTGAAAGGATTGGATATAGTGTATGTGGAGAGGATGATTTCACTAGTTGGAGATTCTAGAACTAGAGGCCACTGGAGGACTTTTTTTAGGAAGCAGATGAGGAGAAATTTCTTTAGTCAGAAGCTGGTGAATCTGTGGAATTCTTTGCCACAGAAGGCTGTGGAGGCCAAATCAGTGGATACTTTAATGCAGAGACAGGTGTCAGAGGTTATGGGGAGAAGGCAGAGGAATGGTGTTACGAGGGAGAGATAGATCAGCCATGACTGAATGGCATAGTAGACTTGATGGGCCAAATGTAATTCTACTCCTATCATTTAGTGGCCATTCAGCCCATCAAGTCTACTCCGCCATGATTGAATGGCAGATCTATCTTTCACTCTTAACCCCATTCTCCTACCTTCCCCCCCATAACCCCTGACACCCGTACTAATCAAGAATCTATCTATCTCTGCCTTAAAAATATCCATTGACTTGGGCACTTGGTATGTGGTGTGGCCTGACCAATTGCGCGAGACAAACTGGAGCAGCAATTCTCACTCTGGTGAATTGGCACTGTGGTGATATTATGGATCTAGGATGGACACAAAATGCTGGAGTAACTCAGCGAGTCATGCAGCATCTTTGGAGAAAAGGAATAGATGATGTTTTGGGTCGAGACCCTTAATTACAGGCAGCATCTTTGGGGAAAAGGAATCTTGCCACTTGTCAGATCAACCTTGTGCTGGGGGCTGGCATCATGATATGTTGGAAATGTGTAGGAGGGTCAGAGGAATATAGAATAACATGTTGATAAAATGATCCAGTTCCATTTTCTAACCACACATCATTAATGAGAGGATCATTCCCCATGTGCTCAGAGATGCTGCCTGAGCCTCTGAGTTACTCCAGTACTTTGTCTCCTTATCCCCATCGACATTGTGCAGTTACTCCTCTGTCATAATTGATGGTGGGAAGATTCCTCTAATTTAGTTTAGTTCAGATCAGTGATACAGCATGGAAACAGGCCCTTCGGCCCATAAGCCCGCGCCGACCAGCGGTCACCTGTACGAAGGCAAGTGGGACTAGTGTAGCTGGGACATTGTTGTGCTGTGTGGGCAAGTTGGGTCGAAGGGCCTGTTTCCACACTGTATCACTCTATGACTCTATCACTAGTTCTATCGCGTACCCTAGAGACAATTTACAAAAGCCAATTAACCTACAGGCCCGCATGTCTTCGGGATGTGGGAGGAAACCGGGGCACCCGGAGAAAACCCACGCAGGTCAGGGGGAGAATGTATAGGCAGCACCCGTAGTTGGGATGGAAACCGGGTCCATAGCGCTGTGAGGCAGCAAATCTACCCGCTGTGCCACCGTGCTGCCCAGTGACGTAATTGGAGGGGGTGGTGGATAGAGAGGCTCCCTAGTGACATAATTGACGGGGTTAGAGAGGCTCCCCAGTGACGCCATTGATGAGGGACGGTAGAGAGTTACTCCGGTGACGTAATTGACTCTCCAGTGACATCATTTAAGGGGAAATCCTCAGGTGACGTCACCGACAGGCCGAACGTCAGCGTGACGTTCCCTGGGCCGTGTGCGTCACCACGTGACGTGTCCGGCAGGCCGTGCGCGCGCCCGCCGGTCGGGGCGGTGACGTCACACGCGCACCCGCTGAGCCCGTTAGGCGCGCGCGCGCACGCCGCGCGGGAGAGGCCGCGGCTCCGTCACCGATACCGGGGAAAGGCTCACGCCGCGTCTGCAGCCGAGGTCCTGCCCAGCCCAGCGAAGGGCCTGCACCGCACGGTGAGGGGAGCGGGGATAGAGGGCAGCGTGGCGGGGGGGATGGGGAGTAATTTCTGGGGGGGCTTGGGTGAGGGGCGAGTGGGTGAGGGGGAGAGTGGGTGAGGGGGGGGGGGGTGGGTGAGGGGGCAGGGGAGAGGAGGGTGAGGGGGAGGGGGAGGGAGTGAGGGAGGGGGAGGGGGGGGGGGAGGAGGGGGGAGGGGAGTGGCTGCGGTTGGGAGGGGATGATGAGGAGGGGTGGGTGAGGAGGGGTGGGGGAGGGGTGGAGGATGAGGGTGAGTGGGTGCGGGAGGAAAGGGGAGGGGGGTGAGGGGGGGGAGTGGGTGAAAGGGGACGGGGGGAAGGGGGTGGGGGGGAGGGGGTGGGGGACGTGGGGTGATGAGGGGGGGTGGGGAGGGGGGAGGGGGGTGAGGGGGGGGTTGTGGGGGGTGGTGAGGAGGGTGAAGGTGAGGAGGGAGGGGTACACAGAGTGGAAGCAGTTCGAGGAGCTTCTGGTACTAAATACAATCATACAATCAAAAGAAAGCTGTTTGCTGCAAAAAGCAGACTCATTCAGTGTTTCCAAAGCCTGAGTAGTTATTCTTCATACAACGGCTATTAACTAAAAACAAATAATTTCATTGTACCTTTGTACATGTGACCAAAAAATATTATTGTCAGTGGCCCAATTCGCAACTGTGAAACCATTATGCCTCATACTTTGTCTTCATCTCTGGCCTTTGTCCAACCATCTGCCGATCAAACCCCCTTAGTTGTATCCACCTATCACTCGCGTGGTGATATGGGCCTGCACGGTGGTGCAGTGGTAGAATTTAGTTTAGAGAAACAGCGCGGAAACAGACCCTTCGGCACACCGAGTCCGCGCCGACCAGCGATCCCCGCACATTAACACTATCCGACACACACTAGGGACAATTTACATTTTTTTCAATCAAACCAATTAACCTGCAAACCTGCACGTCTTTGGAGTGTGGGAGGAAATAGGAGCACCAGGGAAATACTCATGTGGTCACAGGGCCAATGTACAGACTCCGTACAGCGTCAGAGACCCGGGTTCGATCCTGATTACGGGTGGTGACTGTATGGAGTTTGTGCGTTCTCCCTGGGTTTTCCCGGGTGTTCTGGTTTCTTCCCACACTCCAAAGACTTACAGGCTTGTAGGTTACTTGTCCTCGGTAAAGATTGTAAATTGTCCCAAGTGTGTAGGATAGTGCTGGTGTGCGGGGATCGCTGGTCGGTGCATACTCGGTGGGCTAAAGGACCTGTTCCCGCACTGTATCTCTAAGCTAAACTAGCCAGGCACCACAGTTAGTCTCGCACTACCCCATCACCTCCCAAACCCACCACCTCTACTGGAAGAGCGTCAAAGGCAGCAAAGACATGAAAATACCGCTAAAATCTACCTTATCACACAACCTCAGCTTATCTTTAATCGGAACTTATCTTGCATTAAACGTTATTCCCTTTATCCTGTATCTGTACACTGGACGGCTCAATTGTAATCATGTATAGTCTTTCAGCTGACTGGTTAGCACGCAACCAACAGCTTTTCACTGTACATTGGTACACGTGGTAATAAACTAAACTAGGTTCAGACGAAATGTGTAGGAAGGAACTGCAGATGCTGGTTTAAACTAAATATAGACACAAAAGGCTGAGGTATCTCAGCGGGACAGGCAGCGATCTTTGGGCAGCATTTCTGGAGAGAATAGGTGATGTTTTGAGTTGAGACTCTTCAGACCTATGTTCATTGTTTGACTGTCATTGTTCTTTGAAGAATTCATGTGCTTTGGATAAAGAGTAATCACTGGCTATACAATATTTTTAGATTGAGTTTGAAAGTGAGTGGAAGCTGATCAATTAGTTTATTGCCATATAAACAGCGGTGCAGTGAAGTCCAACAATATATACAACAGCAAAATGGTACAAAGATTATAGAGCAATCTGAAGTTGTGCAAAAATAATTGCAATATTTGTAGATCTTATTTAGTGTCTGGGGTTATGGGGGGAAGGCAGGAAAATGGGGTTGAGAAGGAAAGAGATCAGGCATGATTGAATGGCGGATGGTCAAATTCTGCTCCTGTAAGCTTGAAATTGCAGCAGAATGAGGAAAAGTTAAGAGTATGTGGCAGCACCTCTAGGAAGGGGTATAAGTGAGGTGGTTGTTCAGTAGTCTGTTAGCTTTGGGGAATAAGTCTGGATATCTGAGCTTTCAAGATCCCAATATCTCCTCCAAAAGGTGCAAGAGGTAAAAAGGGATTGACCAGGGTGGCCAGGCACCCTTGACGATAACTCCAGCCTTCCTGATGCAATGCATCGTGAAGATGGACTGGATGGAAGGAAGTGATGAGCCTGTGATGGGCTGAGATCTATATAAATAAAATAATCGGTGAAGGAATGAGAGGAGAACTGGTTGTGGTTGATTGAGAGGGATGTCGTTAGATTGGTAGAGTTAGATTTCACAAAGTGCAGACAATAATTTACCAAAAGCACAAAGAACCAACAAGAACAGAGGCCCTTGTTTGGCTGGCAAATGATGGTGGTATAAGAGTTATACAGTATGGAAATTGCCCCTTTGGCTCAACAGCGTCCATGCTGACAAACATGCCCCATCTACACTAGTCCCATCTGTCTGCCCGTATCCCTCCATCCACAAGTCCTAGAGGTAGAATTAGGCCATTCGGCCCATTCAATCATGACTGATCTCTACCACCTAATCCCATTTTCCTGCCTTCTCCCCATAAACCTTGACACGGTTCTAATCAATAACTTGTCTACCTCTGCCTTAAAATATCCACTGACTTGACCTCCACAGTCCTCTGTGGTATTGAGTTCCCCAGATTAACTACCCTCTGACTAAAGAAGTTTCTCCTCACCTCCTTTCTAAAATAGCGTCCTTTAATTCTGAGACTATGAGCCCTGGTCCAAGACTCTCCCGCCAGTGGAAACATTCTTTCCACATCTACTCTATCTATGCCTATCATTGTTCTGTAAGTTTCAATGAGGTCTAACCTTCTAAACCTTCTAAACTCCAGCGAATAGAGGCCCCGTGCTGTCAAACTCTCATCAAATGCTAACCCACTCATTCCTGGAATCATTCTTGTAAACCACCTCTTGACCCTCTCCAGAGCCAGTACATCCTTCCTCAGATATGGAGTCCACATTTGCTCACAGTACCCCAAATACGGCCTACCAGCGCTTTATGGAGCATTACATCTCCATTTTGTATTCCACTCCTCTTGATATAAATGCTAGCATTGAATTTGCCTTCCTTACTACCGATATACCTTTCCTATCCATGTATCTGTCCAAGGGTCTTTAAAATATTGTTATAATACCTTCCTCAACTACCTCTTCTGGCAGATCGCTCCATATACCCACCACTCTCTGTAAAAATAGTGCCCCTTAGGTTCCTATCAAATCTTTCCCCTCTCACCTTATACTTACGCCCTCTGGTTTTTGATTCCCGCATCCTGGGTAAAATAATATGATCCGATTTTCAGAAAAACTAATATCACCTTTATGCACAAAAATCCAATGGAACAGAGGCCCAAGTGTGTCTGCCAATTGAAAGTGTTAACCCAAGGAAGAAGCTTATAAAGTTGGCAGACATAGCAGTAAAGCTAAGGATGGGAGTGTGGAAGACTAAGATCTTCTATAGCAGGGGTCGGCCAAGGGGCCAGGACATATGTCCGTGAGCGGTGGCGGGCCACATCTATCACGTGTGCACATGGCTCCCGCCCCGGATGGCAGGCATCAAATCACGGGTTCACATAGATCTCGCCCCTTCGAGGACGTCACCCGGAGCACTGAGATCAAATATCACACTCACTCGTCCCCGGCCTCCTGACAACCCCGATTCCGACAGTGAAGCCCAGACACACAAGGTGTGCTGCCATGCCGGCGGATTTGCGCAGGATTCACTCCAGCATTTTTTTCTACCTTCAATTTTTCCAGCATCTGCAGTTCTTTCTTAGACATTCCAGATACCGGAGATGGCGGACGTCTGCGGGCCGGATGATTGAGGGGAAAAAAAACTACTGCAGGCTGGATTCGGCCCGTGGTCCGCAGGTTACCGACCCAATAGACAATAGGTACAGGAGTAGGCCATTCGACCCATCGAGCCAGCACCGCCATTCAATGTGATCATGACTTATCATCCCCAATCAGTTCCTGCTTTCTCCCCATATCCCCTGACTCCGCTATCTTTAAGAGCCCTATCTAGCTTTCTCTTGAAAGTATTCAGAGAACCTGCCTCCTCCGTCCTCTGAGGCAGAGAATTCCACAGACTCACCACTCTCTGTGAGAAAAAGTGTTTCCTCGTCTCCGTTCTAAATGGCTTACTCCTTATTTTTAAACTGTGACCCCCTGGTTCTGGACTCCCCCAACATCGGGAACATGTTTCCTGCCTCTAGCCTGTCCAACCCCTTAACAATCTTATATGTTTCAACAAGATCTCCTCTCATCCTTCTGAACTCCAGAGTGTACAAACCCAGCCGCTCCATTCTCTCAGCATGTGACAGTCCCGCCATCCCGGGAATTAACCTTGTAAACCTACGCTGCACTCCCTCAATAGACCCCTCTTCTATAGGGGCATAAAAAGAAAAAGTCTAGTAAGGATGTATTGGCATTGGTTTATTGTTGTTAATTGGACCAAGACACACTGAAAAAGCTAACCAGACAAAGATTGAGGGAGGTACACAAAATTGCTGGAGAAACTCAGCGGGTGCAGCAACATCTATGGAGCGAAGGAAATAGGCGACGTTTCGGGCCCAAACCCTTCTTCAGACTGATGGGGGGTGGGAGGGAGAAGGAAGGAAAAAGGGAGGAGGAGGAGCCCGAGGACGGGAGGATGGGAGGAGACAGCTCGAGGGTTAAGGAAGGGGAGGAGACAGCAAGGGCTAGCAAAATTGGGAGAATTCAACGTTAATGCCATTAGGATGCAAACTGCCCAGGCGGAATATGAGGTGCTGTTCCTCCAATTTCCAGTGTTGCTCACTCTGGCAATGGAGGAGATCCAGGACAGAGAGGTCGGATTGGGAATGGGAGGGGGAGTTGAAGTGCTGAGCCACCGGGAGGTCAGGTTGGTTATTGCGGACTGAGCGGAGGTGTTCGGCGAAACGATCGCCCAACCTACGCTTATTCTCCCCGATGTAGATCAGCTGACATCTAGAGCAGCGGATGCAGTAGATGAGGTTGGAGGAGATACAGGTGAACCTTTGTCGCACCTGGAACGACTGCTTGGGTCCTTGAATGGAGTCGATGGGGGAGGTGAAGGGACAGGTGTTGCATTTCTTGCGGTTGCAATGGAAAGTGCCTGGGGAGGAGGTGGTACGGGAGGGAAGGGAAGAATTGACAAGGGAGTTGCGGAGGGAGCGGTCTTTGCGGAAGGCAGACATGGGGGGAGATGGGAAGATGTGGCGAGTGGTGGGGTCACGTTGGAGGTGGCGGAAAAGGCGGAGGATTATGTGTTGTATTTGCGGGAGACCTGATAGAAATATATAACATTTTGGTCGGCATAGATAGGGTAGACAGAACTTCTTTTTGCAGGATGGAAATGTAAAAGACTAGAGCACAGCTTTAAGGTGAGAGGGGCAAAGTTTAAAGGAGATGTGCAGGGCAAGTCTATTTTTATACATAGGGTGGTGTGTGCCAGGAACATGCTGCCAGGAGTGGTAGTGGAGGCAGATATAGTGGTATTTAAGAGGCTTTTCTTCTAAACCCCATTCACTCAAGAAATTCCTCATCTCTTTTCTAAAGGTGCGTCCTTTTATTCTGAGGCTGGGCCCTCTGGTCCTAGAGTCTCCCACTCGTGGAAACATCCTCTCCGCATCCACTCTCCAGGCCTTTCACTATCTGGTAAATTTCAGTCTGAAGAAGGGTCACCTATCCTGTTTTTCCAGCGATGCTGCCTGACCTGCTGAGTTACATCAAAATGTTGTGTCTATTTTCATAGAAACATAGAAAATAGGTGCAGGAGTAGGCCATGCGGCCCTTTGAGCCTGCGCCGCCATTCAATATGATCATGGCTGATCATCCAACTCAGTATCCTGTACCTGCCTTCTCTCCATACCCCCTGATCCCTTTAGCCACAAGGGCCACATCTAACTCCCTCTGAAATATAGCTAATGAACTGGCCTCAACTACCTTCTGTGGCAGTGAATTCCAGAGATTCACCACTCTCTGTGTGAAAAGTGTTTTTCTCATCTCGGTCCTAAAAGATTTCCCCCTTATCCTTAAACTGTGAGCCCTTGTTCTCGACTTCTCCAACATCGGGAACAATCTTCCTGCATCTAGCCTGTCCAACCCCTTAAGAATTTTGTAAGTTTCTATAAGATCCCCCCCTCAATCTTCTAAATTCTAGCGAGTACAAGCCGAGTCTATCCAGTCTTTCTTCATATGAAAGGCCTGACATCCCAGGAATTAGTCTGGTGAACCTTCTCTGTACTCCCTCTCTGGCAATAATGTCTTTCCTCAGATTAGGAGACCAAAACTGTATGCAATACTCCAGGTGTGGTCTCACCAAGACCCCGTACAACTGCAGTAGAACCTCCCTGCTCCCTGGTTTTCGGTGTAAACCAGTATCTGCAGGACCTATCCAAGTTTCAATGAGGTACCCCCTCATCCTTCTAAACTCCAGGCCCTGTGCTGTAAAATGCTCATCGCATGTTAACCCAAACATCCCCGGAATCATCCCCGTAAACCTCTGGACCCCCTCCGTTGACAGCATATCTGTCCTCAGATATGGGCCCAAACTTGTTTTCTAACTGTGTATTTTTGTACCAACGTCTTGCTAATTTTCTTGCTCAATCATTTTCTTTTCACCGTTCTGTAGAATTTCTGTGTAATTTATGTTTTTGTATCGTGACACAAGGTTTATAAAAAAGACACAAAATGCTGGAGTAACTCAGCTGGCCAGGGAACATCTGTGGAGACGTTTCGGGTCGGGACCCTTCTTCAGAGAAGGGGAGGGGGCGGGACAAAGATAATGTAGTCGGAGATAGTAAGACTAGTGGGAAAACTGGGAAGGGGATGGAGAGAGAAAGCAAGGGCTACCTGAAATTAGAGAAGTCAATATTCATACCGCTGGGGTGTAAACTACCTCAGTGGTATGACGTTGACTTCTCTAACTTCAGATAGCCCTTGGTTTCTCTCTCTCTCCATCCCCTCCCTCTTCCCAGTTCTCCCACTAGTCTTATTATCTCCGACTACATTCTATCTTTGTCCCGCCCCCTCCCCTGACATCAGTCTGAAGAAGGGTCTTGACCTAAAACATCGCCCATTCCTTCTCCAGAGATGCTGCCTCACCCGCTGAGTTACTTCAGCATTTTGTGTCTTCCATCTATTTTCTATGTTGTCTATGTGCCAGTGAATCTGCTGCAAGCAAGATTTTCATTGAACCTCTACCTCACTGTACCTCCGTAGAAGTGGGCTAGAATATAGTTCTCAGCTTTGCAGCGTATGAGCTCCACAGTCCACATAGGGGTAGATGTGATTCAGGCAGGACCCTAGCTTATGGAAGGGCCATTTAGAAGCCTGATAACAGAGGGGAAAAAAGTTGTTCCTGAGTCTGGTGGTGCGCGCTTTCAAGCTTCTGTACCTTCTGCCGGACGGGAGCGGGCGAAGAAGGAATGAACGGGGTGGGACAAAACTTTGATTATGTTGGGTGCTGTCTGTGTGGAGATAGATGCTGCATGTCCCGCTGAGTTACCCCAGCTTTTTGTGTATCTTCGGTTTAAACCAGCATCTGCAGTTTCTTCTTACACTAAAATAATGTGCCCTGAGTCTGTAGTTCAGAGCCTATTTGGAGGTTGTAGTGTGTAATAGCCTGATGGGGGGTGGGATGGTGTGTGTCAATGATGGGACGTCTGGCCTGTGAGATGGACTAGGCCACATCCACAACTCTTGACAATTACTTGTGTTCTTGGGCAGAGCTGTTCCCAAACCAAGCTGTGACGCAACCCGACAGTCTGCTTATTCTGGTGAACCTATATAAGGAGAGGAAATGCAGCACGGTGGCGCAGCGGTAGTGTTGCTGCCTCACAGCACCAGAGACCCTGGTTCGATCCTGACTATGGGTGCTGTCTGTGCGGAGTCTGTACGTCCTTCCTGTGACAGCGCGGGTTTTCCCCGGGTGCTCTGGTTTCCGGCTATAGGTTTGTAGGTTAATTGGCATGGGTAAAGATTCGGGATTGTCCCTAGTGTGTGGGATTGCGTTAGTCAGCGTGGACCCGGTGGGCCAAAGGACCTGTTTCCACGCTGTATTTCTAAACTAAAAAGGTTTGAAAGAGGAGTGAAATGTAAAGGGGGGTGGGGCCGGTATTGATTGTGGGTTTTGTTCCTCTGCAGGGTGAGGGCATGGACGTGGCCAATCACAGCGTGGTGCTGCTGCAGCAGCTGAACGTGCAGCGGGAGTTTGGCTTCCTGTGTGACTGCACCGTGGCCGTGGGAGACATCCATTTCAAGGCCCACCGGGCCGTGCTGGCTGCCTTCTCCAACTACTTCAAGATGATCTTCATCCATCAGTCTAGGTACATGGCATCCTCACCCCCTTCCTCACTCACTCTCCGCTGGTCGGCTGCTCTGGAAGATCAGGAAGAGCTAATGAATTGGACACATAAGATAGACACAAAATGCTGGAGCAACTCAGCGGGACAGGCAGCATCTCTGGAGAGAAGGAATGGGTGAAGTTTTGGTTCGAGACCCTTCTTTAGATTGAGAGTCAGGGGAGAGGGAGACATATAGATATGGTAGGGTAAGGTGTGAAAGCACAGATCAAAGAGGACAATGATAAAGAAATAAAGATTGGTACATTGTATGCCTTGTTGTCACCTTCCCCATAGCTAACAATCAGTAATATTTCATCAGGTGGAAAATGAAACTAGTCAGAGAACTAGGATGGGGGAGGGACAGAGAGACAGAGAGAGGGAAAGCAAGGGTCACAAAGTTAGAGAAATCAATATCAAACCGATCGGGTGTAAGCTGCCCAAGCAAAATATGTGGTTCCTCCAAATTGTATAGGCCTCACTCTGACATTGGAGTAGGCCCAGGAGGGAAAGGTCAGTATGGGAGGGGGAGTTTAGTGTTTAGAAATTGGACATATAATTTGGAGTAGTGTGCAGTTCTGGTCGCTCCAGTACAGGACGAATGTGGAGGCTTTGGTGAGGTTGCAGGGGAGGTTAAACAGACTGGTGTATGTTTATTATAAGGAGGAGGAGCCATCTTGGGGAGCGGCTGCTAACCAGCAGCCGTCCGTTTACTTCGCTTTTTTTAACAAAGTTTTTAGTAAGTCCACTGTTTCGTCCGTTGGAGAAATTGACTTTTTAATGTGGGGGATAGGGGGCAATTTTACTCCTAGGTCCCTACCTGGTTGGTGAGGCAGCTTTTTCTCCGGGCTGCCCGTCGACCCATGCTCATGGCCTACCAGCGGGCTTGGAGCGCCGTTTCCTGGCGGGGACCGCCCAGCACCTCGGCCTCGGTGGCGGCGCAGGCGATGCCTTGCCTGGGTCGCGGCGTTGGATCGACGCGCTGGAGCTCCGGTGAGCTGTGTCCGCCGTGTTCGACACCTCCAGGCTGCGGGTCTGCGGCGCCGATTTCAACATCGGGAGCCTGGGAGCTCCAGGCCGGCGCGGCCTTGTCGGCTTCGGAAGCCGCGGTCTGCAGCTAGGAAGCGGCCGTTCCAGGTGGCCCAGCCGCTGAGAGGACTCCCGACGTCGGGGCAAGATCACCCTGTGAGAACGGCCAGGAGCATCGGGCCTCCGTAGAGGCAATTGCGGTGGCCTCAATAGGCCTGACTTTGGGTGAACTTGGGGTTGGGAACTGGACATTGTGCCTTCCCCCACAGTGGTATCCATTGTGGGGGGATGATTTTTTTTGTCTGTAAGGTAATCCTGTTAGTCTTTGTCCAAGATGGCTGTCGGAAGGGAGAGTGGACGCTGGCGCGCTTTAGGTGCCGCTGCTCTCTTTTCACATTTGGTTTTTGATTTTTTGTTTTTGGACTGAATTCTGTTTTTAATTTGTGTTTCTGTGATGTCTTTATTACTTATTTTATTCTGATTGTATGTTTTTTATTTCTGTTAATCTCTGTAAGGTGTCCTTGAGATTTCTGAAAGGCGCCCAAAAATAAAATTTATTATTATTATTATTATTATTATTATTATTGTTACGTGTACCGAGGTAAAGTGGAATTTTGTTTTGAAAGCTATCCAATTCAATACAAACTACCCAACATGGATACAATCAAGCCAAAATCGCACAATAGGGAGAGCAAAGGGGAAGATACAGAGTGCAGAATATAGTTCCCTGCATTGTAGCACATCAGTTCCACAGACAAAGTCCAATGTCCGCAATGGGGTAGAGGTGAATCGGACAGTACCCTAGCTTATCGAAGGACCGTTCAGAAGCCTGATAACAGGGGAAGAAGCTGTTCCTGAGTCGTGGTAGTGCGCGCTTTCAAGGTGTTGTGCGCGCTTTCAATGTCTGCTGGACGGGAGCGGGGAGGAGGGGTGGGACAAGTGCACACTTTCATGCATGTATAGGGAGTTGGCCGAAGGGCCTGTTTGCGCGCTGTGCGGTTCTCTAACCCGTCTGTTCTGACCCCTGTTCCCTACAGCGACTACATCAAGGTGCAGCCAGTGGACATCCAGCCGGACATCTTCAGCTACCTGCTGCACCTGATGTACACGGGCAAGGGGCCGAAGCAGCCGGTTGATCCCAGCCGGCTGGAGGAGGGCATCCGCTTCCTGCACGCCTACAACCTGGTGCATGACCCGGGCCACGGGGGGCCACTCTTCGGTCCCCACCACGAGGTGCTGCCTCTGCAGTCGCCCAACCTGTACGGCATACAGATCTCCGGCTCGCAGAAGGTGCAGGTGGCACAGAGCGCAGGCCGGAGCGGGCCGCCTGGCCTGGGCTTGGAGCAGCCGGGCCAGCTGCCCTCCGGCCCAGTGGCCAACATTCCCGAGCACCGCTACGCCAGGCCGCCCATCACCCAGGAGGTGGCGACGCTCGGGGAGGACAGCAGCCCAGGAGCGACGCCGGCCGCCGCCCGCGGACTACAAGTCCCCGGCCTCGGCTTCAAGAGGGGCAAGTCCCACAAACACTACTCCTGCCACTACTGTGGGGAGAGGTTTGCTGCCAGGGGAAGCTTGCGGGACCACCTGTACTCCCATGCCAGCGGCACCCTGCCCTCAGCCACCCCACCGGCAGCCGCCCAGACCAGGGGGCTCGGAGACCACCCCCAAGAAGCCGAGAAAGCCGAGGGGCTGCTGGGGGAGGAAGTACAGCTACCAGCCGCTAACCAGCACGAGACCAACAGCCTGGACGAGCATCCTCCCGTCGGACTGACCGTCACCGTCGGAGCCTATGGGGGCGACGCCATTGAGAGCGGTAGCTTCGGCACGGCCAAGAGGAGGAAGTTCGCCTGCTCCGTTTGTGGCCGTGAGTATCCGACACCGGTGGGTGCTGGAGGTGGGGAAGGAACGGCCTGGCAATTGTGGGCTGGGCCGGCAAAGTATTGGTTAAAGTGCACATTGTCAGATTTTAATAAAGGCCATTTTTATACATCTTGGTTTCACCATGTAGAAATTACAGCAGTGTTTATACATAGTCCCCTCCATTTCAGGGCACCATTATGCTTGGGACACAGCAATGTCATGTAAATGAAAGAAATAGTCATGTTTAGTATTTTGTTGTATCCTTTGCATGCAATGACTGCTTGAAGTCTGCAATTCATGGACATCACCAGTTGCTGGGTGTCCTCTCTGGTGATGCTCTGCCAGGCCTGTATTGCAGCCATCTTTAGCTTATGCTTGTTTTAGGGGCTAGTCCCCCTTCAGTTTTCTCTTCAGCATGCTCAATTGGGTTCAGATCGGGTGGTTGACTTGGCCACTCAAGAATTTACCATTTTTTAGCTTTGAAAAACTCCTTTGTTGCTTTAGCAGTATGTTTGGGATCATTGTCTTGCTGTAGAATGAACTGCTGGCCAATGAGTTTTGAGGCATTTGTTTGAACTTGAGCAGATAGGATGCGTCTATACACGTCAGAATTCATTGTGCTACTACCATCAGCAGTTGTATCATCAATGAAGATAAGTGAGCCAGTACCTTCAGCAACGATACATGCCCAGGCCATAACACCCCCCACCACCGTGTTTCACAGATGAGGTGGTATGCTTTGTATCTTGGGCAGTTCCTTCTCTCCTCCACACTTTGCTCATGCCGTCACACTGATATAAGTTAATCTTTATCTCATCTGTCCACAAGGCTTTTTCCCAGGACTGTGGTTGCTCTTTTAAGTACTTCTTGGCAAACCGTTACCTGGCCATCCTAGTTTTGCAGCTAACCAGTGGTTTACATGCAGTGTAGCCTCTGTATTTCTGTTCATGAAGTCTTCTGCGGACAGTGGTCTTTGAAAAGCCACACCTGACTCCTGAAGAGTGTTTCTGATCTGTCGGACAGGTATTTGGGGAATTTTCTTTATTATAGAGAGAATTCTTCCGTCATCAGCTGCAGAAGTCTTCCCTGGACTGCCAGTCCCTTTGCGATTAGTAAGCTCACCAGTGCTCTCTTTCTTCTTAATGATGTTCCAAACAGTTGATTTTGGTAAGCCTAATTTATTCTTGTTTCTCAGTCTCATAATGGCTTAATTGACTTTCATTGGCACAGCTTTGGTGCTCATGTTGATAAACAGCAATAAAAGTTTCCAAAGATGATGGAAAGACTGGAGGAAAGACTAGGTGCTGAGAGCTCTCTTATACCTGCATTAAGGGGGCAATTACCTGAGCAATTACAAACACCTGTGAAGCCATGTGTCCCAAACATTATGCTGCCCTGAAATGGGGGGGCTATGTATAAACACAGCTGTAATTTCTACATAGTGAAACCAAAATGTAAAAATACCCTTTAATAAAATCTGACAATGTGCACTTTAACCACATGTGATTTTTTAATTGTTCTAAACATTATGGAGGGCACTGTATATATTGTATCTATAGTATTTCTACTATACATGTTTATAATGGAGCCGCCCACAGAGTACAGATACAGGCTATAGGGAATAATCAGGGTGGGACAAGTTTTTGAATATGGTGGCTGCTTTTCTGAGGCAGAGTGAAGTGTAAGTGGAGACAGTGGTGGGGAGTCTGGTCTGTGTGATGGACTGGGTTACGTCCAAAACTGTCTGCAATTCCTTATGGTCGTGGGATGAACTTGTTCCCAAACCAAGCTGTGATTTTTCCCGACAGGATTCTTTCCATGGAGCATCTATGGAAATTGGTCAAAGTTGTTGGAGACATACTGAACTTTCTTTGAATGGCCACCGTTGAGTTGATGAGGGGAATGAGTAGGGTGACAACAGAGCATACAATCAGGAACATTTAATCAGGTGGACTGTAAAACAAGTCAAAAGAACTAGGATGGGGGAGGGATGGAGAGGGAAGTAAGGGTTTCGTGAAGTTAAAAAAGTCAATATTCATACTATGAATATAAGTTGCCCAAGTGAAATATGAGGTGCTGTTCCCCCAATTTGCATTGGTCTTCACTCTGACAATGGAGGAGGCCCAGGATAGAAAGTTCAGCGTGGGAATGGGAGGGGGAGGTAAAGTGTTTAGCAACCGGGAGATCGGCTAGGGGGAGTTAAATATTCCCATCAATTCCCACACTGACCTTTCAGTCCTGGGCCTCCTCCATTGTCAGAGTGAGGCCCAGCGCAAATTGGGGGAGCAGCACCTCAGATTTCACTTGGGCAGCTTACACCCCAGCGGTATGAACATTGACTTCTCTAACTTCAAGGGTCTGAGCTGTAGGGAGAGGTTGGACAAGTTTATTGAAAAAAAATACACAAAATGGGAGAAGTATTTCCGTCGGTTGTTGAATTCATTGAAATTTAAAAAATATATTGTAAACTTGTCCAAATTATTTGTTATAATTAGTTGGTAGATTTATAGAATCCATTGGTTTTTGTTCTAATTGTAGGCTTATGGAATGTATTAATTGTTATAATGTATTGTAGACTTATATAAGTTATTGAATGCTTGTTTATAATGTATTGCACATAGAATGTTTGTGTATCATTTATTGAATGAACGAAACGTTACACCTCACATGATGAGTCAGTGCGACCCAAGGTATGCAAAGATGGGCCATGTAAGGTGCACAGACTTATAGAAGTTATTGTTGCGTGCTAATCAGTCACCAGAAAGACTATATTATTACAATCGAGCCGTCCACAGAGTGTAGATACACGATAAAGGAATAACATTTAGTGCAAAGTAAAGCAAGTCAAGTCTGATCAACGATAATCTGAGGGTCCCCAATGACGTAGATAGTAGTTCAACACTGCTCTCCAGTTGTGATAGAATGGTTCAGTTTTCTGATAACAGCCGGGAAGAAACTCTCCCTAAATCTGGAGGTGTGCGTTTTTACACATTTTGTACCTCTTGCCCGATGGGAGAGGGGAGAAGAGGGGGTGACCGGGGTGAGACTGGTCCTTGATTATGCTGAGGCAGTGTGAGGTGTAGATGGAGTCGATGGATGGGATGTTGGTTTGAGATGGTCTGGGCTGCGTCCACAACTCTCTGCAATAATAACTAACCCCTGTTCTGTCTTTCTCTGTCTGCAGACACGGCGGAGCCAGAGCCGGAGGCAGGTGCCCTGTCCCCGCCGCCAGCACCAGCGGCCACCGCCGGCCCAGAGGAGCTGCCCTCGCGGCGGCAGCAGCAGCTGGCAGCGGCCGAGCTGGAGGCTGCTTTCCGCGCCGTCTTCGCCAACTACGAGTCAGCGCGCGTGCATGCCCACTACAAGTGCGTGCGTGGCGGGTGCGCGCTCCCCGTCACGGGAAGTGCGGTCACGGTGACTGCGCCGGGCCGGCGTGGTGGCGGCGACCGCTTCGTGCACCGCTGGCTGTGGGAGCGGGAACTGACGTACTGCGAGCGCACGGGTGTGTACTGGCTGTTGTACGAGGAGGGCCGCGGCATGTACTGCTACCTGTGTCGGCGCCACGACGCCCACAACCGGCAGAACAAGAGCAAGGTGTTCAATGGTACGCCGGCTGTGCGCTACAAGAAGGCAGCGCTGCAGGCCCACGCCGAGTCGCAGCAGCATGGAGCTGCGGTCCGCGCCGAGCTGTCGGGCCGCCTGTCCGCACGCCAACTGGCCCGGAGCGGACAGCAGGAAGCGGCCTCGTTGCGCGCCCTTTTCCAGGCCGCCTATTGGCTGGCGAGGGAGGGGCTGCCAACTGCAAAGCTACGCCCCGCGCTGCGGTTGCTAGGCGCCACGCCCACGCACTTCCGGCGCGCCGCTACGCTGTGCCGCGTCTTCCGCGCGCTGGGCTGCGCCGTGCACAGGCGCGTGCTGCTGGGCCTCCGGCGTGCCGCTCACTTCGGGCTGCTGTGCGAGAGGAGCGACGCGGAGGTCGGGGCCGGCGTTGACTCCGCGCTGCTCGGCTTCGTGCAGTACGTGGATCCCGACTCCAAGGAGGTGACGTGGAGCTTACTCTTCGCCGAGGTAGGCCGCACCAGAGCCTGGGACTCGGGTGAGGAGGTGGCCGGGGCGGTGAGCCGCGCCCTGGGCCGCGCGGAGCTGGAGGGCAGCCGCCTGGCCTGGCTGGTGGCCGAGCAGGCGGGCGAGGAGGAGCCGGCGGCGCGGCTGCAGGAGGGCTGGCCTGGGCTGCTGGGGATGGCGTGGCCGGGGCGGCGGCTGCTGCTGGCGGGGACTGGGCGCGGGGGAGCAGGGGCGTGCGGGCCGTTGCTCCGGCTCCAGGCCTGGCTGTACCAGCTGTGGGAGCTGCTCGAACGTTCGCCCGCCCTGGCCGAGGCTTACCTGGCCGCCCGCATGCCCGGAGCAGAGGCCGAGGTCTCGCCGCCCAGCCGCCTCCTCCGGCCAGCGCTGCTCCGCCGGCTGCGACGGACCTGCCGCCGGTGCCGCCAGTCGGTCGAGGCGTCGGTGGAGGGTGCGTACGAGGATCTGCCGGCGCTGCTGCGGGCACTGCGGGCTCAGGGCGGGGTGGAGGCGGCGGCCTGCGGCCTCTGGGCCCAGCTGAGCTCCCCGCGGGCCGCGGGAGGCCTCTACATCCTGCGGGAGGTGGCGGCGGCGCTTCTCGGCCTGACACGGGCCCTGCGCCGGGCCAGGGGGCTACAGGCGCCGCCCGACGCCGAGCTGCGGATCGCCCTGCAGCGGCTGCGGGAAGCGGCAGAGTCCGGGGCGCCGCTGAGCCGCCTGCGGGCCGACCTGGAGCCCGGCGGCCGCCTGTCAGCTTGCGGCCTGCCGCCGCTCGACGCCCGCGACCAGGCCGAGCTGCGCAGCCTGCTGGACGCCTACACGGCCGGGCTGGCGGCCGAGCTGCGACGCCGCTTCCTCGGGCCTGAGGCCGGGGCCTCGCCTCTGGCTGCCCTGGCCATCTTCAACCCGCTGCTGGTGCCCGAGCCAGGCTCCCCCGAGGCAGCGGCAGCCCACGGGCAGGCCCAGGTGGCCGCCCTGGCCTCCCGCTTTCACCCCGGGGAGGCAGGCGCCGAGGCCCGGCTGCAGGCTGAGTGGGCCCGGCTCCAGCCCGAGCTGCGGGCCTGGCGCTCCAGCCTGCCTGCCTCGGCGCTGGCCGAGCCCGGGCCCACGGCTGTCGAGTGGAGCCTCCGCCGCCTGCTGCGCCTCCGTTCCTACCCGGGGCTGGCGGCTGTGGCTGAGGCGGCGCTGGCGGCACCCGTGGGCCCGGCGTGGGACGAGCGGGCGGCTGGAGCCTTGCGTAGGGTGGAGGCCCGGCTGAGGGAAGGCCGCTGCCGGGACGCTGGGCTGCTCGACAGCCTCCTGCACATCAGCGTGAACGGCCCCGAGCTGGGCACGACCGAGTGCTCGCAGTTGCTGGAGGAAGCGGCGCACACGTTCCTGCAGCAGTGGCGGCCCGGAGCTGGGGCCTCGCCCCAGCACAAGCCCCACCTGGCATCGGTCAAAGCCGAGGAAGTGGCCGAGAGCTCGGAACAAGAGCTGGAGCAGGAGCTGGAGCAGACGGGGGGAGCTCTGCAGCACCAAGCCGACATTGACAGCGACTCGGAGAACAGTCTATGCGACTAGGCCCCGGGTTTGGCCCTTCCCTCAGGCTTTACTCTGGGCTGGGAGTCAGGACAGGTCTGGTGGGAGGGAAGGTCAGTTGGATGCTCTAAAGTGGATCAGAATGGTTGTTCATCAAGAGAGACACAAGGAACTCCAGTTGCTGGTTTACCCAACAGGAAGGACATAAAGTGGTGCAGTTACTCAGCGGGTCAGGAAGCATCGCTGGAGAACATGGGTCAGAAACTTCACCTATTCACGTTCTTCAGAGATCGTTCATTAAAACTGGAACGTGATGGGTTGAGTTTCACAGTATTTTCACAGCCTCACTATTCCCCTGCAGAGTTGGAACGGGTAGGAACTGAGCTGGTCCACAGAGTTATGGCAGCTCTATCCCAGAGCTGCATTGATTGATTAAAAGATACATCAAGGGAACAGGCCACTGAGTCCACGCCGACCATTGATCACCCATCACACTAGTTTTATGCTATTCCACAGTCTCTTCCACTCCTTCACTAGGGGGCAATTGACAGAGGGCCAATTAGCTTACAAAGCCGCACATCTTTGGGATGCGGGAAGAAGCCGGACCACCCGGAATAAACTCACTTGGCCACAGGGAGAACGTGCAAACTCCACACACAGGCAGCAGCCTAGGTCAGGATCGAACCTGGGTCTCCGGTGTTGGGAGGCAGTGGCTCTACCAGCTGCACCACTGTGCCACCCTATTTCACCGGAATCGTAGAAACATTGCGAGAGGTGGTGCAGTGGTAGAGTTGCTGCTATGCAGCGCCGGAGACCCGGGTTCGATCCCGACCACGGGCGCTGTCAGTACGGAGTTTGCACGTTCTCCCCGTGACTTGCGTGGATTTTCTTCGTGATCTTTGGTTTCCTCCCACACTACAAAGACGTGCAGGTTTGTTGGTTAATTGGCTTAGTAAATGTAAAAATTGTCCCTAGTGGGTGTAGGATAGTGTTAATGTGCGGGGATCGCTGGTCGGCGGGAGCCCGGTGGGCCGAAGGGCCTATTTCCATGCTGTATCTCTAAACTAAACCGAAGTGCAGGAAGCAAACTAGTCCCGATCACCATCTCTACTGCTGGAGGGAAGGAGGCTGAGAGGTGACCCATGAAATCTATATCATTATGAGGGGGGTAGATACAGTGGTTAGTTTAAAAAACAACCTCCATCTACCCTAGGCCATGGTCAAACCCTTTGCCAGTTGGGGTTGGTATCAGGACAGGTATAGACTCAGAACTGATGGGTTTTGGGCATAGGTTTTGCAGGTCTATCCCTGAGCTTAATCTCCTTAAGTAAAAAAGAATGACTTCACCAGAACTGGAGTGTCACGGGCCATGTTTAAGAGTAACGGCCACAATCCTCCCCACGCACAGGCCACAGCTCCATGGCCAGTGGAAGTGAGCGTTCCCGAGAGCTGGTGTCTTGAGATAGTGTGACGAGGGGCAAAGTCTTGCACAGTAAAACACAAAGTGCCGGGACAGCACTGGTGCAGCAGTAGAGCTGCCGCCAACCGTGCCAGACACCCTGGCTCGATCCTGTGTGTGTGTGTGTTTGCACAATCTCCCTGTGGTTTCACCATGGGTTTCCTCCGGCTGCTCCTGCTTCCTCTCACATCCAAAGACAGGCCACTTTATGGGTTAATTGGCCTGGCATGCAGGGAGCGGATGAGAAAGTGGGATAACGTAGAACACGTGATCAACGGTCAGTGTGGGCTTGGTGCTCCAAAGTGCCTGTTTGCATGCTACATTTTTTCAAGCTCTTAAAAAACCGAGTGAGGCAGGCAGCATCTGCAGAGGGAATGGACATGCAATGTTTTGGGTTGGGGCCCTTCAGTCTAGTGTGGTGGGAGAGTGTGACAGAAGCAAAGCCTTACTCAGGGTTCAATCTTTGTAGCTCATGTCCAGTCACAGGAAACCACGCATATTGTGTGTTTAGAGTATAAGTGTTCATCATTTTTTTACGCTATCGTGATTTTTAATTTTTAATCTATGTATTTTGAAAGTGAAAATAAAAGTTGTTTTTCTAGAGTTTTAATGTTTTTATTATTACTGCTTTCTGAGGGCAATGTTGTGAGCAGCTGTAAGATGATGTTGCTGCCTGGTGCTTTGGAGACAGTTTATTGCAATAGATGAGGTTTGTGTGATGCATTTTGGGGGGGCTGATGGTTTCAACGGGAAGTCTTGCCCCCCCCCGCCCCGTTCTCCAGCTCGGATTCTGGAAGTTCCCTGCCACCCGCGGATGCTGCCTCCACTGCCCAGCGGGGAAGGCAGGAGGTCACCCGGCAGTGCAAGGCTGCCTTGGAGGTCCATCCCATCCCTCCTTCTCTCCCTGCCCCAGCTGAGATTCCAGGGCCGCCCCATTTTCCCAGCAGACGGCAGGAGGGTGGGTGAGGAGGTCGCGCCCTGTGGTGCCACCCTCTGCTCCTTAACTTGGTGGGGCATAACCTTGCCCGGTTTACCCAGGTTGGACCTCATCTCCTGCAGGATGTTTCACTAAACATCTCACCTTCTCCATTCTCTACTTTTGCCAATGGAGTTGGTTCTAACTCGAGGAACTCATGCTAGGGTAGGTGATCTAATTCTACTGGGGTAGGACCTCTCCCATCATTGGTCCCTCGGTCCAAGTGGAGATGGTTTGGTCTCTCCTTGTGAAGGATCCACGTGTCCGGCTGGAGCTCCCTCTCCGGTCTTCCCCGGCCAAGGCGAAACCACCTTTCCTTAGGATTGGCTACACCTCCCATTTTAGAGCTCCCATTCCCAGTCTGCCCTGTTCTACTTCCCTTGGCTCAGCTGGGACAGTTCTCTCAATGTCCCCTCTCCATCTCATGGAGCTCAGCCTGTGAATGTCTTGGTTCACCTGTGTCTCCGTCTCTCAGGAGCAGAGTTACTGAGTGTCCTGGAGGTTCTACACTTTTCTTGGGTGCGGACTCCGGGTAGGGGAAGGGTCCTGAGGAACACACTGACCCCCGCTCCCTGTCCTTTCCTCTCGCCAGCTCCCACCACCAAAAACTTCCACGTCCTTCCTAGCAAAGCTTCTCCATTCCTTCTTAGGCACCACCAAGTCTCCGAAAGATGTCCACCATCTGCCCGAAGGCTTCCTCCTCGGCTTGCCCTGCCCAAGGATCTGCCCTGCACTGGTATTCCGCCCTCCTCCCGTCTCCAGGGCCTCGGCCCCGACTGCCCCCTGGGTGATCCATGCTTGCCTCTCACGCTCAGAGTGGCAATGTTGTTGAAGCAAGAAACCAATCTTCTGTATTAAGTTACGCTACAAAACTGCCCCATTGGGAGCAAGGACAGTCTACCAACTGAAGGGGAGTGGAGACTCATAGAGACAGCACAGACACAGGCCCTTTGGCCCACGTTTCCCATGCTGACCAAGTTGGCATTCTGGGCTTGTCACATTTACCTGCCCATCTATCTGTCCAAATGGCTTTTAGAAGTAATTGTAATTGCTTCTAGAACTTCCACTGGCAGCACGTTTCAGATACTGATTACCCTCTGTGTGGAAAAATTAGACACAAGGAACAGCGGATGCTGGTTTACAAAAACAAAATGCTGGAGTTTAGTGTGTCAGACAGCATCCCTGGAGATTGTGGATAGGTGACATTTCAGGTCAGGCACAGTCTGAAGGGTCCTAACCCAAAACGTCACCTATCCTCGTTACAGGAGGAATTATTTAGCCAGTGGGTGGTGAATCTGTGGAATTCATTGCCACAAACACCTGTGGAGGCCAAGATATTGGATATTTTTAAAGCAGAGATTGATAGATTCTTAATTTGTACGGGTGCCAAAGTTTATGGGGAGAAGGCAGGAGAATGGGGTTGAGGGGGAAAGATAGATCAGCCATGATTGAATGGCAGAATCGACTTAATGGCTTAATTCTGCTCATGTCACACAGCTATGTGGCGCCCACGTTGGTTTTGCATTAAGCCTGTCACCGCCAGCAGCCTCACCAGAAGGTCAATAACAACTCCATGGTCAGACGCACTAATTGCCTGATCTGCACACGGGTTATGATGGGTGAGAATGTAGGTAAAGGGGGCTTCTGGGATAAATGTGACAAGGTGTCTGGTTCAGCTAAGTGTTGTTTGTTCTTTGCTTTCTGTCGTGGGTTTCAGAAGATCCTAGTTACGCCAGCACTTTGTGTCTTTTTCTGGGTGGGAAAAGTTGCGCCCAGGGTCCCTCTTAAATCTCTCCCTTAAGTCTCACCTTAAGCCTGTGCCCTCTAGTTTTAGAATACTCTACCACTGGGGAAAAAGACTGAGCGTTCACTTTATCCATATCCTTCATTATTTCCCTTCCTTTTCCCACTCCTCCCTCCACTCTACCCCCTCCTCCTTTGTGCTCCCTAGATTGTACCCAGAACAGGGCGTGCTGCTCAGCCCCGAGGCACAAGCACAGCGGTAGAAGGGGTGCAACAAAAACTGGCGAGAGCTAGGAAATCGAGCTTTTATTCTGTTAGAAAACTAGAACATTCAGCCGAGCATTTCCCCCACAAAATACACAGATTGTCAGCTTGTGAATCAGCAGTTCTGTCAGGGCGGTGGATTGTTGGAATGAAAAGCAATTCCTGGTATCATGCACCATTTGTAATCTTAGCACCGTCACAGGCCGTGAAATGTATCCCCATTGTCATCCAGACTGCTGCCAGTCTCTCCAATCTTCTGGACACTGCAAGACAGACAGAAAATGCAAGTAGTAGACACAAGGCACTGAAAAAGACAACGTGCAGGACAGTGTAAAAAATCACAAGGGCAAACGCACTCTTGCCCAGAGTAGGGAAAAGGAGCACAAGAGAACTAAGTTTAAGGTGATTTCTTTTTTTTTACTTGCACACACAAAGACTGTGGAGTAAGTCATTGGGAGAGGCAGCATCTCTGGAGAACATGGATAGGTGACATTTCAGGTCAGGACCCTTCAGACAGATTGTGGCCGGAGTGAGGGGGAGAAAAGGGGCAGGACAAACCCTGGCAAGTGATAGGTGGGGTACAGGTGGGGGGGGGGGGGGGGGGGGGGGGGGGGGTTGATAGGCAGATGGTTGCATAAAGACTAGAGATGAAGATAATAAGTGTATGATCATTAGGACGGGCGAAATAGGTGCAAGACCAGGTGGGGTGCAGGGAAGTGGGGGAAAAGGCACGGCAGGGTTTAGTATCTAAAATTAGAGAATTCAATGATCATGCCTTTAGGTTGTAAGCTACCCAAGCGGTGTGTAAGGTGCTGTTTCTCCAGTTTGCATGTGGTCTAACTCTGGTAATGGAGGCGGCCCAGGACAGAAAGGTTAGTGTGGGAACGGGAATGGCAAGTGGGAGATCCAGCAGGCCTTGGCAGTCTGTGCGCAAGTCTTTGGTGGAACGGTGGTCGAGTCTTTGCTTAGGCTCGCTGATGCACAGGAGGCCACGTCAGCAACACCAGATGCAGTAGATGACGATAGAGGAAACACTTCTGTCTCACCTGGTCCCTGGATGGAGACAAGGAAGGAAGTGTAGGGACAGGTGTTACAACTGCAGCAAGTCATGAGAGGCATAGATAGGGTAGATAGAACTTAGACACCAAATGCTGGAGTATCTCAGCAGGTCAGGCTGCATCTCTGGAGAAAAAGAATAGGTGACGTTTCGGGTCAGAACCTTCCCCTCCCAAAGAAATGTCAAAGACCAGAAGCTGAAGGGCCTTGATGCTGTGCTGTATTCCTCAATGTTCTTATAGACCTGTGAGGGGGGTTTGCTTACCTTTCGTCAAGGTGTGTGGTTAGAAGAGGCCGTTTACCTCTTCAGTCTCGGGGTCTAAGTCAATATCATAAAAGCAGGGTCTGGTTGGCAGTCCTGGCATCGTGCTCATCTGTAAAAACACGCGCACACATACACAGACAGAGAGAGGCTGGGTTAGTATCTGATCTGACAAGACTGAAAAGGACACAATGACAGGCCGGTCTTCTTGTTCAATTCAATAAAACTTGTCGCACACATCTCCATGAACCTTGTGACCTTGCTTCATTCTGATTATCATCTCACTGGTGCCTTCACAACAGTGGCACAGGGGTAGAGTTGCTGCCTTACAGCGCAGACAACGGGTGCTGTCTGTATGGAGTTTGCACGTCCTCCCTGTGACCATGAGGGTTTTCCCTGGGTGTAGGTTAATTGGCTCTAGTGTATAGGATAGAACTCACGTACAGGGTAATCATTGGTTGGCGTGGACTGGGTGGGGCAAAGGGATGGGTGATGTTTCGGGTCGAGACCCTTCTTCAGACTGTCCTATCCATGTACCTGTCTAACTGTTTCTTAAATGTTGCAATAGTACCGGCCTCAACTACCTCCTCTGGCAGCTTGTTCCATACACCCACCAACCTTTGCAAAAAAGTTACTCAGATTCCTATTACATCTTTTCCCCTTCACCTTGAACCTATGTCCTCTGGTCCTCGATTCCCCTACTCTGGGCGCCAGACTCCGCATCTACCCCATCTATTCCTCTCATGATTTTGTACACACTTCTATAAGATCACCCCTCATCCACCTGCACTCCAAGGAATAGAGTCCCAGCCTACTCAACCTCTCCCTGTAGCTCACACCCTCTAGTCCTGGCAACATCCTCGTAAATCTTTTCTGAACCAGAACTGAACACAATATTCTAAATGCGATCTCACCAACGTCTTATACAACTGCAACGTGACCTCCCAACTTCTATACCCAATACTCTGACTGATGGAGGCCAATGGGCCAAAAGCCTTTATGACCACCTTATCTACCTGCAATTCGACCTTCAAGGAACCATCCACCTGTACTCCTAGATCCCTCTGCTCCACAACATTACCCAGAGGCCTACCATTTACTGTGTAGGTCCTGCCCTTGTTAGATGTCCCAAAATGCAACACCTCACACTTCTCTGTATTAAATTCCATCAACCATTCCTCAGCCCACCTGACCAATCGATCCAGATCCTGCTGCAATCGTTCACAACCATTTTCACTATCTGCAAAACCACTCACTTTTGTATCATCAGCAAACTTGCCAATGTTGCCCTGTGTGTTCTCATCCAAATCATTGATGTTGGTGACAAACAGTAAAGGGGCCCAGCACTGAACCCCGAGGTACATCACTAATCACAGGCCTCTAGTCCGAGTAGCAACCTTCTACCATTTCCCTCTGCTTCTTCCCTGAAGCCAATTTTCAATCCATTCAGCTATCTCTCTTTGGATCCAATGTGATCTAACCTTTTAGAGCAGCCTACCTTGTCAAAACTAAACTAAACTTCCAACCATGGTTAGACACACAATGCTGGAGTAACTCAGCGGGACAGACAATAGAGAATAGGTGCAGGAGTAGGCCATCACCGAGCCAGCACCGCCATTCAATGTGATCATGGTTGATCATCCACAATCAGTACCCCGTTCCTGCCTTCTCCGCATATCCCCTGACTCCGCTATCTTTAGGAGCTCCATCCAACATGTCATTTGCTTTCTTCACTGCCTGCTTTACCTGCAAGTTTACTTTCAGTGACTGATGGACAAGGCCCCCCAGGTCCGTTGTACTTCCCCTTTTCCCAACTTGACACCATTCAGATAATAATCTGCCTTCCTGTTTTTGCCACCAGTGGATAACCTCACATTTATCCACATTAAACTGCATCTGCCATGCATAAGCCCACTCCCCCAACCTGTCCAAGTCACCCTGCATCCTCATAGCATCCTCCTCACAGTTCACACTGCCACCCAGCTTTGTGTCATCTGCAAATTTGCTAATGTTACTTTTAATCCCTTCATCTAAATCATTAATGTATATTGTAAATAGCTGCGGTCCCAGCACCGTTCCATGCGGTACCCCACCAGTCACTGCCTGCCATTCTGAAAGGGACCCGTTAATGCCTACTCTTTGTTTACTGTCTGCAAACCAATTTTCTATCCATGTCAGCACTCTACCCCCAATATCATGTGTTCTAATTTGTCCCACTAATCTCGTATGTGGGACCTTATCAAATGCTTTCTGTAGTCCAGGCAGACTACATCCACTGGTTCTCCCTTGTCCATTTTCCCAGGCAGCATCTCTGGATAGAAAGAATAGGTGACGTTTCGGGTCAAGACCCTTCTTCAGACTGAGAGTCAGGAGAGAGGGAGACTAGAGATTTAGAAGGGTGAGGTGTGAAAACGACAGATCAAAGCAGATGATGATAAGGAAATGTAGACTGGTTCATTGTTAGCTGAGGGGAAGGTGACAATGGCATACAACCAGTAATATTTAATCAGGAGGACCATGGTTATGTAACTGGATGAAATGCAGAGACACCAAATGAAGCCAGGTATTGAATACAAACATCACTCAAAGCCAGCTAGACTCAATGAGCGCTGTCTGTAGCTGATACGTGTTGCTGGTGAAGGATTACAGGATGAATAGGGATTGTTGAAGAACAGACAGCATTTTGCGTCAAGCCTCTTTTCACACTGCCCTGCTCTTCAATGACAAGAGGATAAATGATCCACGTGGATGGGGCCAGGGTCCAGACAGCTGTGTCTCCACCACTCCAACAATCAGCAGTAGAGCACCCCAGGCAAGGTGAGCAAGCAACGCTCTTCACCCTCCCTGCTCAAGCCACCGCTCGCTCACCTGTTGCAATGTAACAGGAGATGCCATTCCCATAACTTAGTGCAGTTAATTATACTGTCAATTAAACCTCATGTCTCAACCCTTTAATATTTGGCTCCCCCCCCGCCCCCTCTACTCTCAGGGGAACCATCACGCCATCAGTGGGTTGAAGGGGTGGAAGATTGCAACCTTCACGTGGTCCGCCCTGTTTCGACTAATGCAATCAACTCGACGTGCACCAACGGAAGATCAAATAGAACACGTTGTCCAACAACTTTAGGCTGTGCACGCCACACGAAAGAAGAAGAAGTGGGTTGAGCCATTAACAACCCAATGGTATGAATATTGAAAGACACAAATTGCTCAGCGGGTCAGGCAGCATCTGTGGAGAACATGGATAGGTGACATTTCACAGAGTGCTGGAGTAACTCAGCGGGTCAGGCAGCATCTGTGGAGAACATGGATAGGTGACGTTTCACAGAGTACTGGAGTAACTCAGCGGGTCAGGCAGCATCTGTGGAGATCATGGGTAGGTGACGTTTCGGGTGGGGACCCCCCCCCCCCCTTCTTCAGACATTGTGGCGGTGGGGAGGTGCAAATTTTGCAGTGTGATAATCAAGACAGATTGGACAACAGAGCTTGTGTGAATGTTTGATCACCACCCACTCTCGCCAGGCGCTGGTAGAGTAGCACTCCCACACAACGCGCTCTTAGTTTAGTCTATTGTCATGTGTACCAATGCATTTTGTTGCATGCTAACCAGTCAGCGGAATACTATATATGAATTACAATCAAGCCGGCCACAGTGTGCAGATACAGGATAAAGGGAATAACTTTTAGTACAAGATAAAGTCCAGAGAAGTTCAATTAAAGACAGTTCAAAGGTATCGAATAGGGTAGATGGGAGGCCAGGATCGCTCTCTAGTTGGTGAGTGGACAGTTCAGTTGCCTGATAACAGCTGGGATGATGCTGTTCTGGAATCTTAATAAAACACAGCGCATCGAGTAGAGTTGCTGCCTCACAGCGCCAGAGATCCGGGTTCGATCCTGACCACAGGTGCTGTCTGTACGGAGTTTATACGTTCTCCTCGTGACCACGTGGGGTTTCTCCGGGTGATTCGGTTTTCTCCCACATCCCAAAGAGGTGTAGGTTTGTAGGTTAATTGGCTTTGGTTAAAGTTGTAAATTGCCCCTAGTGTGTAGGATAGTGCTCGTGTACGGGGATCGCTGGTCGGCGCGGACTCCGTAGGCCGAAGTATCTCTAAAGTCGGTTTAGTGAAGTGGGTCTAGAGGGGATGTAGAAAAATGAAGGGCAAATCAATGCGAAACTGAAAACAGATGAGCAACAACATATCCAGGTGGCCATACAAAACCTCTTGGGACCCGGCCTCGTGACTCAGACCTGCCCAGTCGGTACTCACCGTGCCCACCAGCGGGTACAGGAACCCTGCGCCAACGCTGGCTCGGATGTCCCGGATTGGCAGAACAAACCCAGTCGGTGCCCCCTTCTTCTCCGGCTCATGAGATAACGACAGGTGAGTCTTGGCCATGCAGATGGGAAGTCCTGCAAATCCCTGCTCAAATACAAGAGAGAGACTCAGATGAGGGAGAAATCCTCTCATGTTACTCACATGGATCTGGTGCGCTACAATGAAGAGAACTATTTTCTGTATATTCCCCTTTCCTCTACCTATTGTACTTAGTCATACAGTGTGGAAACAGGTCCCTCGGCCCAACGTGCTCACACTGACCGACATGTCCCATCTACATTGGTCCCACCTGCCTGTGTTTTGCTCACATTCTTCTAAAACTGCCTGATCCATGTACCTGCCTAAATGTTTTGTAAACGTTGGGATAGTCCCAGCCTCAACTACCTCCTCTGGCAGCTCGTTCCAAAGGCCCATCACCCTTTGTGTGAAAAAGCTACCCCTCAGGTTCCTATTAAATCTTTCCCTCCGAAAGTTTGCCGATTGTATTTATGTATAGTTTAAGTTTACTATTGTCACACAAGGGGCGGCACTGGTAAAGCTGCTGCCTCACAGCACCAGAGACCCGGCTTCATTCCTGACCTTAGTGCTGTCTGTGTTGAGTTTGCATGTTCCCTTTTCCGCAGGGTGCTCTGGTTTCCTCCCACATCCCTAGGATGTGCAGGTTTGGAGGTTAATCGGCCTCTAATTATTAAGTCCCTGGTATGCAGGTAGTGTATGAGAAAGTGGGGCAACACACAACTAGTGTGACAGGTGGCCGATGTGTTTCCGCGCTGCATGGCTAGGAGCCAGCCCCTACCTGCTCGGTGTAAACCTGCACTTTATGCTGAGCCTCTGGGCTGAGTTCCACATCCGCAGCACCATAGATCCTCTGGGCGATCGTACGGATTTTCTCCACAATAGGGAGCTTTAAAGAAACAGAAATCACAGTGAAATGCAGTTTGGAACATGACAGACTGACAAAACAAATACTGTGATATATTGAGCACAATGCTTCCACAAGTGTTTATTTTGGGTCAACTCTCCCCCATTAGTGCTGTAAATTCCATTTGCCTTTCCTCATAACTTCAGTTCTCTGGCACTTTATAATTGGAAAAAGCGCACAGTGACTTTCAATAGACAATAGGTGCAGGAGTAGGCCATTCGGCCCTTCGAGCCAGCACCGCCATTCAATGTGATCATGGCTGATCATCCACAATCAGTACCTGTTCCTGCCTTCTCCCCATATCCCCTGACTCCGTTATCTTCAAGAGCCCTATCTAGCTCTCTCTTGAAACCATCCAGAGAACTGGCCTCCACATCCCAACATATCTTCCCAACATTAACAAAGTGCATCAGCCCGAAGGGCCGCGACAAGAAACATCATCTATCCTCGTTCTCCAGAGTTGCTGCCTGACCTGCTGAGTTACTTGTGCCTTTTTTGCAAACCAGCATCTGCAGTTCCTTGCAGCCACACACATATCTGCAGTGGCAGCACTATAGTCAAATGCCGGCAGCAGGCCCGGCCCGCTATAGGGCCAGAAACCCGCCTGTAGATGGAAGTTGCCGAGCCCGGCCCCTTCTCGCTCCAGACGACAGGAGAGGAGGGAGTAGGGCAACGGCAGCTGATGGAACATTATGGGCCGGTAAGAACCACTGGGTCTCGCCTCAAGGTCGCTGCGGGAAGCACCCACTGGGCACGAAGGCTGAAGGCTGTCGGGTGAGGAGAGTGACGACGGTTCGTGAGACGATTCGGATAGAGCCACAACGGGCCTTTATGGCTGCTGCTGGGACTGGGAAATGGTGTCAAAACCTGGCGACTCTTGCATATAGGCTTAGTGGGTTGGTCCTATACATTCTGAGATTATACTTGGGCATGGAAATAATTTTACCGAACCGTACGCAAAAGCATTTCAATGTACCTTGGTACATGTGATAATTTAGAACCACTGAGGTGTTCAAACAATGTTCATGTATGAAATGTTGATAGGATGTGCCATAAAACATTATCTGCTCCGCCATTCAATCGTGGCTGATCTATTTTTCCTTCAACCCCATTCTCCTGCCTTCTCCCCATAATTTTTGACACTTACAAGGTTCTTATCAATCTCAGTTTTAAAAATACACACCGTCCTGGGCTCCACAGCCACCTGTGGCAATGAATTCCACAAATTCATCTCCCTGTTTTAAGAAATTCCTCCTCATCTCCTTTCTACAGTTACGTTATTTTATTCTGAGGCTGTGACCTCTGGTCCTAGACTCTCCCACTAGTGGAAACATCCTCTCCACATCCACTCTATCCAGGCCTTTCACTGTTGGGTAAGTTTCAATGAGGTCCCTTCTAATCAAAACTCTAGCGAGTACAGGCCCAGTGCCGCCAAACGCTTATTTTATGTTAATCCACTCATCCCTGGGATCATTCTTGTAAACCTCCTCTGGACTCTCTCCAACGCCAGCACATCCCTCCTCAGATATGGGGCCCCAAGACTGATCTCAATAATCCTCTCTACATCCACTCTATCCAGTCAGTTTTTAATTAGTTAATTCTTACCTCTAAATCATAAAGGAATTTGAAGTCACTCTGTATTTCTGAAGCTCTCTGTACTGCTTTAGCCAGCTCCACAGCTCCCATGCCTCCTTCAGCCCAGTGAGTGCACTTCACAGCATCAAACGCACCCACCTCCTTGGCTGTACTGCACACCAACTCCAGCTCAGCCTCAGTGTCCGACCTGCAGCAAACACAAGGGAACACGGGCTGACAGGGGCACCACCCAATGCAAGGCAAGAAATTGCAGGTGCTGGAATCATTAACAAAATACAAAGTGCTGGAGGAACTCAGTAGGTCAGGCATAATATGTGCAGAGAATGGACAGATGATATCTCTGGTGCACTATTATTGTGGCTTTTATGTGTACATATGTACATAAATGCATACATATGTGTGTACATACGTATGTATAGATGTACATATGCATGAGTATACACACACACATATATATATATATATATACTAGACCAAGTGCAGACCCGTTGGGTCTGCTCCCCCAACGCAGCCGTTCCCTACCCATAGCCCCCACTGGAGACATGGTCCTCCAACTCAAGTGGCTCAGGAATCAGCAGTGCGGCTTTTTTTAAATGGCGTCTTTGAGGCGAGATGCGGGCGCCAGCAGCCGTTATGGTCGCTGGCCAGCAGGAGGCGACAAAATGAGTGAGTGGGGGGGGGGAGAAGGATTTTATTAAAAATGTGTACATAAACACGACAAAATTTAATAAGTGAATACTTGGAATGAAAAGTGAAATCTCTACCGAAATGGAAAAAAGCTTGTTGTTTTTGGGTCTGACGTTGGCGTAGCAACGAATCAAAGGCTGGCAGCCACAAGTCAGGCAGAAACACACACAGCCAGCCACAGAGTTTTAATATTATATAGATACACATACTTGTGCATATTGTTTACAGAGCACCATGTTCACATATTCTGTGGTGCTGCTGCATGTAATGTCATTGTTCATCTGGAACAAATCACAATAAAACACTCTTGACTCTTCTTCAGAGTCTGAAATAAGGTCCAGCCCAAAATGTCACTTGTCCATGTTCTCCAGAGATACTGCCTGACCCGCTGAGTTGCTCCAGCAGTTGTGTTCTTTTATTTGAAACCTTACTTGAAGGCATTGACTGCCACCACCACCGCCACCCCAAATGTGTTTGCGTTCTCGATTTGTTTCCGGAGATTACTGCAGCCCTTCGCCACCAAGTCCAGGTTCTGTACCAAGGAGGAGAACTACGAGTTAAGTCAACCACATTTACTTAGTTATTCCCATGGAGAGGTGCTATTCAGCCCACCGAGTCCATAGAACTTTACAGCACAGAAACAGGCCCTTCAGCCCACAATGTCTGTGCTGAACATGATGGCAAGACCAATCATATACAGCTGCACGTGATCCATATCCATACGTCTATCCAAAGTCTCTTCAACACCACTATGGTATCTGCCTCCACGCACCCACCACTCACAATATTAAAACCCCTCCCCCACACATCTCCTTTAAACTTTGCCCCTCTCACTGCAGAGCTGTGGCCTCTTATATTGGAATTTTCCATCCTGGGGAAATAAAAAGGTCCAGACTGTCTACTCCATTGATATATAACTACAGGTTTTGCAAGGTAACTTTGATTTAACTCATGCCACATTTACTTAATTAGTCCCATAGAAGAGGCCAACTCCCATCTACCCCATGCCATTAGCTGGAGTGTTTCCATTCAATAGACAACAGGTGCCAGGAGTAGGCCATTTGGCCCCTCGAGCCAGCACCGACATTCAATGTGATCATGGCTGATCAACCCCAATCAGTATCCCGTTCCTGCCTTCTCCCCATATCCCCTGACTCCGCTACTTTTATGAGCCCTATCTAGCTCTCTCTTGAAAGCATCCAGAGAACCGGCGTCCACCGTCCTCTGAGGTAGGGAATTCCACAGACTAACCACTCTCTGTGAGAAAAAGTGTTTCCTCGTCTTCGTTCTAAATGACTTACTCCTTATTCTTAAAGCATTCATGAGCCCATTAAGATCATAAGGCAGAGGCAGAATTAGGCCATTCGGCCCATTGAGTCTGTTCTGCCATTTGATCATGGCTGATCTGCCTTTCCATCTCAACCTTATTCTCATGCCTTCTCCCCATAACCCCCGGCACGCGTACTAATCAAGAATTATCTCCCCCTTGATTGCTTCTGTGGATGAAGGGATAACTCACTAGTTACAGCAGCTCACCTTTGGAATGTACAGCCATATCACCCACGAAACAATGATGCTGAGTAGATCCATCAACATTCTTTAGATACTAGAGATGCAAGTTCTGCTGGCAGTCTTACTATTTTCATGCTGGCTTGATACAGGTCCACCACAATTTTCTGGCAACCTTGGTTCCAGAACCTTGCCGGATTAACCCCGTTTTGCATGACCAGAGGTCACGGCCACAGAGAGGAGTCCGATGGTACCGGAACAGTCTGCCAAGAGCTAAAGATCGGCTATGGGAACAGATTTACCGGCTCTGGCCGGGCTGGAGTTCTAGAGCCCTGGCCACAGGAGGCAAAGTCGACCCGCCGATCGGCCACAGAAGTCCTGACGAGGTCTCGGCGCCACAATTTCGGGGGCACTTCCAGGGAAATTTCAAGTGCGCTCTCTTGTAATTTTGTCTGGATTAAAGGTGGTGCTGGAAAATCGATGGTGGATCTGCATTTAATTGAGCAAATTTCTGCTGATGCAGATGCGATTCATTCAAATGTCCAAAATCTTTCCATTTGACACTATCCCTATCCAGACGTTGGTCCAAAACCAATCCATTCACCTTTACGATACAAACCCACCACAGAGGACAACAACTGTGCCACATTTACCTCCTCAGTGTACTCCTTCTGCAATGGTACACCTGCTGTCACCTACAAAACAAAATTACAGGTATTAAAACATAACCGTGAAAGTAAGACTAACCGGCTGATAGTATGTTTACAACACAGAAGCAGGCCATTCAGCCCATTCAGATGGTGCTAGCATGCATGCCCCAGTCACACCGCCTCCTTCATTTGTCACTATATAATGGGACAGGCTGGATGAGGGGAGAATGTTTCCCCAGGATGTGGGCAATGGTGAATGATGCAGAATGTAGGGTGAGAGATATAGGATTGATCCCTGGTGCCATTTCTTCACTCAGAGGGCAGTGAACCTGTGGAATTCCCCCCCCTGCAGAGGGAAATGAGTTGAACGATTGAAGTGAAAGATTCAGCACAGAACAGGTTCTTCGGCCCACCAAGTCTACCCCGACCAGCGATCACCCGCTCACAGCAGTTGTACGCTAACCCACTTTCGCATCCACTCCTTGCGCACACGGGGCAATTTACAGAGGGCCAATTAATCTACCAACCCACATGTCCTTGGGATGTGGGAGGAAACCGGAGCACCCGGGAGAAACCCACAGGGAAAAACGTTCAAACTCCACACAGACAGCACCGAGGTCAGGAATGATCCCATGTCTCAGCCGCTGAGAGGCAGTGGCTCTACCAGCTGCCCAACTGTGCCAATCTAGTGAATGTTTTGGGTTGAGATCCTGCAATACTGAAGAGGGGAGAAGAATGATCGCCGGTGTATAACAGTATGGACAAGGGATGGGGAGGTGATAAGTGGAACCAGACGGGGGGGGGGGGGGGGGGGGATACTGGCAGGTGGGAGAGGTGATGGATGGGGAAGTTGAACGATGGGAGATGAAAACCAGGTGGGCAGGTGAATGGGGATCGCCAGTGTCAGTAACATGCTACAAAACCCACATGGTTCAGGAATGGCCCTGGTATGTCAGCTGTCCCAACAGTCTGGCTCATATGTGACTCCACACATTTCACTGTACCAATTGGTACATGTGACAAATAAATGTTTCTTGTCTGTCTTGTCTCCAGTCTGCTGCCTCTGTCAATGGGCATTCGAACATGGGCAATAACTGCCGTTATTATGATGTCCATATCCCTGTATATCCAATCCATGTGCCTATTTAAAATCTTAAACTCCACAATCATATCTGCCTCTACCACCACCTCAACAACAGCACATTCCAGACACCCACCACCCTCTGTGTAAAAATAACACTGGCCCCACACATTTCCTTTAAACTTTGCCCCCCCCCCCCCCCCACCACATCCTTAAGCTACACCCTATTTAAATTTTCCATGCTGCAGAAAAATGGTTCTGCCTACCCTATCTACGCCTCTCATCATTTTATATACTTCTATCAGGCTTTCCCTAAATCATAGAGAAAACAATCCAAGTCTGTCCAACCATACCATCTAATCCAAGTAGCATTCTGGTAAACCCCCTCTGCACCCTTCCCCGTAACGGGGCGACCAGAACTGCACGCAATACTTCAAATGCAGACTGACCAAAGTATTGGAGCTTCACCGTGACTTCCTGACTCTTATACGCGATGCCCTGACTGATGAAGGCAAGCATACCACATTCCTTCCTTACCACTCTCTCTATGTGTTGCCACTGTTAGGGAACTATGGACCTGGACCCCGAGATGCCTCGGTACATCAATGCTGTTCAGGGTCTTGCTATGAACTGTATCAATTCACTGGTGATAGATACAAAGTGCTGGGGTAACTCAGCAGGACAGGCAGCATCTCTGGAGAGAAGGAATGGGTGACATTTCGGGTCGGGTCCCTTCTCAATTGAGTGGTGACTGTACTCACCGTGGGTCCGCCGCCGTGCATCTTCAGAGCCCGCACCGTGGCGACCAGCACAACCACGTGGGGACGCAGACCCGAGTAGCGGCACTTAATGTCAAAGAACTTCTCCATCCCAATATCGGCTCCGAACCCCGCCTCTGTCACTGCGTTTAAACAAGTCAGAGCGTTAACAACATCTCGCCGGGCACAAAGTCACACTGGAACAGGTCGGGAGCGATATTTAGTCATGCACCACAGAGACACATACCTGTCAGCCCAAAACACACACCCTCCAGACTCAGGGACAGCTTCTTCCCAGCTGTTATCAGGCAAGTGAACCGTCCTCTCACCAACTAGAGAGTGATCCTGAGCTATCATCTACCTCATTGGAGACCCTCGGACTATCTTTAGTCAGACTTTACGTTGCACAAAATATTATTCCCTTTATCATGTATCTGTACTCTGTGGACGGATCGATTGTAATTATGTGTAGTATTTCCGCTGTCTGGATAGCATGCAACAAGAGCTTTTCCCTGTACCTCTGTTCACAAGACAATAAACTAAACTAATCACTTGCGTTTCTCCAGCTCCTTTCACATTCTCAGGCTGTCATGCAATGAGATTCCATCACTCACCCACAAACCCATTAGCCCCAACCAGCTTGAGAGCTATTTTGTCAGCCAGGACCGAGGAGTTTCCGTGGGCAATATTGGCGAAAGGTCCAGCGTGGACAAAGACAGGAGTCCCCTGCAAACAATATAAGAATCCGTCAACTTCCACGATATTCAAAATCTATTACACACACAGGGGTGTGGGAGAACCTCAGTAACTCACACACAGTGCAACAGGAGTCAGGCTGTGAGCGCATTGAGGGAGCTCTGCTCTGACAGACATTCTGTATTTTGAACCAGACTGACGCAAAATTAATTCATGGATACTATTTCCAAAGGGGTTCAGCCGAGTATTTATTCATCATTTAGCAAATTGGCTTGGACAGAATAAGGGGCTAAATAATTTAGGACTGAGATGGGGAAAAACATGTTCACCCAGAGAGTTGTGAATCTGTGGAATTCTCTGCCACAGAAGGCAGTGGAGGCCAATTCACTGGATGTTTTCAAGAGTTAGATTTAGCTCTTGGGGCTAAGGGAATCAAGGGATATGGGGAAAAACGCAGGAACAGGGTACTGATTTTGGATAATCAGCCATGATCATATTGAATGGCAGTGCTGACTCAAAGAGCCGAATGACCTATCTTATCTACTGTGCACGGTAGAGAGCATTCTGACTGGCTGCATCGTGGCCTGGTTTGGCAACTTGAACGTCCAGGAGCGGAAAAGACTGCAAAAAGTTGTGACCACTGCCCAGTTCATCACCGGCTCCCCACCATCGAAGGAATCTATTGCAGTCGCTGCCTCAAAAAGGCAGCCAACATCATCAAAGACCCACACCATCCTGGCTACACACTCGTTTCACCACTGCCATCGGGAAGAAGGTACAGGAGCTTGAATACTGGAACGACCAGGTTCCGTACAGCTTCTTCCCCACAGCCATCAGGCTATTAAACACGACAACAAATAAGCTCCAAACTACAACAGACTATTATTATTATTGCACTATATTTGTTTATTTATTATGTGTGAATCTGTATATATACACACTGAACTTTTTTTTCCTCCCGTTATGTACTATGTTTACATATTCTGTTGTGCTGCAGCAAGCAAGAATTTCATTGTCCTATCTAGGACATATGACAATAAAACACTCAGATCTCCGGGGATGCTGTCTGACTCCAGCACTGTGTTTTTTGTAAACTAGCATCTGCTGCCCCCAGCGACTCTCAATGATTAGTCCATGTTGATCAAAGGCAACATGTGCTTTTCTCCCTCCATCCTTTCCAAAGTTTCCATCTACTAAGAGCAGGCCTCAAAGCACAGGACATCACAGCATTGCAAGAATTGTGCTAAACAATGTGTCCTCCTTGGGCTGCGAAGATGAAACAGATTTAACAAGACATAAACGTGTTAATGGTTGTGAGGGAAGTATGACAAACCTCTAGTGTCTGCATGAGGTTGGGTTTAATGGCATCCTTCATCAGCACAGCCAGCGCTCCACTGATGCCCTGCAGGAAAACAGTACATCACCACCTTTAGCTTGTTGAACGCGGGTAAACTTTCCGTCACATTTACGTACAACTCCACCATTGATATTCCAGCAACTGGTGGTCTGGCACCACCTTTAATCCAGACAAAATTACGTGAGCGAACTTGAAAACCCTCCCCCCCCCCACCCCCACCAAATGTGGAGCCTAGGCCGGGTGAGGCGGTCGAATTTGCCCCCTGTGGCTGGGGCTCTGGCACTCCAGCCCTGCCAGAGCCAGCAGTTCCGTGCCCATAGATGACTTCCAAGGCCGACTTTGCGGAACGTTCTGGCGCCGTTGGACTCCTCTCGGATGTTGGTTCGGCAAAACGGATAATCCAGAAAGCAGAAAGGCTCTGGAACCTAGGGTGCCGCTGGGGGTAGTGAGGAAATCAGTAGTGAACCAGGATTATGTTTCAGAAAGAGCTGTGAGCAACTAAATAACATCAGATTTACTGAAAATGTAAATGTAACCAAGTATTTAACTGAGACTGGAGTTGAGATAACTGTTCTCTGAGATGCAACTAACATTGGATCAATGTATCTTCAAGAATACTAGTTACTGTGATATAAAAGAGCAGTGACAATGAATTTTGTTTAAAGTGAAGAAACGGTATAAAAGACCATATGAATGTTTGTTCGGGGAACAATCTGGTTTGACTGTTCTCAACGGCCATTGTCCTTGATGCTCATCTACAAAGTATCGCCTTGGTTACCTCACCCAACCCTTGTAGTGGATTTTAAAGTTTTCTTTAACGCTATCCTTTCAAAGCATTTCATTGTGCACCCAAGCCTTTGAGTAGTTTGATCGAGTTCCAGCCTTACCAAATCATCTGTGGTGATCGGTGTTCCCCGTTTACTGGAAGCCACCACCATTTTGCTCAGCCGGTCCCTCATGTCCTTCAGCCCATCGGTCAGTGCTAGCACCGCCATGATCTCGCTGGCCACTGTGATGTCGAACTGAGTCTGAGAAGTGAAGGTACGTGTCAAGCATGTTCCAAGTTCTCGTTCCCACATCCTCCTAGCGTGTCACAGGCCACCTAATTTAAACCATCCCCGATTCCTCAACCACACAAAAAGCCCCCTCACCACCGTCCCATCAAACCAACCCAGGGCAGGCAGCAGCACAGGTCACAGAAGGTGTCATTTTCCCTCATAGGAACAAATGGAGGGTGGAAATAAGGAGTTGCAGATGCTGGATTACACAAAAGATCACAAGGTGCTGGAGTAAATCAGTGGGTCAGGCAGCATCTCTGGAGGATGGGTGACATTTTGGTGGCGATGCCCTTCCTCAAACTGGGGGGTGGAGGAGAGAGAAAGAAAGCTATGAGAGAGAAGCACCTGGACAAAGCATGCCAGGTATTGGTGGGGTGGGGGGTAGATAGGCAGATGGTTGGGGCAAAGGGCAGAGATTAAAACAGATGGTGTGAGTTAGCAGGAGGGAGGAATGTAGAGGAGGGGAAGGAGAGAAGTAGATAAGAGTCCAGATGGGGCACAGCAGAGGGGCGAGGGGATGAGTTGATTGGGTAGATCTCCCAAGTGTATTACAAGGGGGGGGGGGGAGACACTCGGCCCCTTCAGTCTGCACTGTCCTTCAAACTTGATATATGGCTGATCTACAATTTCAGCGCCATATTCTTTCATCAATTCCATATTAATCCCTTTAATATTCGAAGATCAACTGGGCTCTGTTGTGAATATTATTGCTGATTCAGTAAATCAATTCTGCACTTTATTATGTGTAGGAACGAACTACAGATGCTGGTTTAAATCGAAGGTAGACTCCAAGTTTGCGGATGACATGAAGCTGGGGGGCAGTGTTAGCTGTGAGGAGGATGCTAGGAGGCTGCAAGGTGACTTGGATAAGCTGGGTGAGTGGGCATTTTTTAAATGCATGGCAGATGCAGTATAATGTGGATAAATGTGAGGTTATCCACTTTGGTGGCAAAAACAGGAAAGTAGACTATTATCTGAATGGTGGCCGATTAGGAAAAGGGGAGATGCAGCGAGACCTGGGTGTCATGGTACATCAGTCATTAAAAGTAGGCATGCAGGGGCAGCAGGCAGTGAAGAAAGCGAATGGCATGTTAGCATTCATAGCAAAAGGATTTGAGTATACGAGCAGGGAGGTTCTACTGCAGTTGTACAGGGTCTTTGTGAGACCACACCTGGAGTATTGCGTACAGTTTTGGTCTCCTAATCTGAGGAAAGACATTCTTGCCATAGAGGGAGTACAGAGAAGGTTCACCAGACTGATTCCTGGGATGTCAGGACTTTCATATGAAGAAAGACTGGATAGACTCGGCTTGTACTCTCTAGAATTTAGGAGATTGAGAGGGGATCTTATAGAAACTTACAAAATCTTAAGGGGTTGGACAGGCTAGATGCAGGAAGATTGCTCCCGATGTTGGGGAAGTCCAGAACAAGGGGTCACAGTTTAAGGATAAGGGGGAAATCTTTTAGGACCGAGATGAGGAAAACATTTTTCACACAGAGAGTGGTGAATCTCTGGAACTCTCTGCCACAAGAAGGTAGTTGAGGCCAGTTCATTGGCTATATTGAAGAGGGAGTTAGATGTGGCCCTTGTGGCTAAAGGGATCAGGGTGTATGGAGAGAAGGCAGGTACAGGATACTGAGTTGGATGATCAGCCATGATCATATTGAATGGCGGTGCAGGCTCAATCTTCTAAATTCTAGCGAGTACAAACCGAGTCTATCCAATTTTGTAGCGTGCTATCCAGTCAGCGAAAAGATTACCCATGTTTACAATAGGCAATAGGTGCAGCAGTAGGCCATTCGGCCCTTCGAGCCAGCACCGCTGTTCACTGTGATCATGACTGATCATCCACAATCAGTATCCCTGTTCCTGCCTTCTCCCCATTTCCCTTGACTCCGCTATCTTTAAGAGGTCTATCTAACTCTCTCTTGAAAGCACCCAAAGAATCGGCCTCCACTTGGCAGAGAATTCCACAGATTCACAACTCTCTGGGTGAAAAAGATTTTCCTTGGCCTAACTGGCCTACCCCTAATTCTTAAACTGTGGCCCCTGGTTCTGGATTCCCCCAACATCAGGAACACGTTTCCGGCCTCCAGTGTGTCCAATCCCTTAATAATCTTTTCTGTTTCAATATCCCAAATCATCCTAAATTCCAGTGTATACAAGCCCAGCCGCTCCATTCTTTCACCATATGAGTGCCACCATCCCGGTAATTAATCTTGTGAACCTACGCTGCACTCCCTCAATCAGGTCCATGTCAGAGACAGGATAAAAATGACAACGTTTAGTGGAAGATAACATCCAGTAAAGTCTGATTAAAGATAGTCTGAGGGCCTCCAATGGGATAGAGGTCAAGTCCGCTCTCTAGTTGTTGATAAGACGGTTCAGTTGCCTGATAACAGCTGGGACGAAAATGTTCTTGAATCTGGAGGCATGAGTTTTTAAAAATTCTGCACTTCTTGCCCAATGGGAAAGGGGAGAAGAGGGAGTGACCGGGGGTGGGTCTGGTTCTTGTCAAGTTAAGACTCTATATTTTTAACATCTTTGTATTTTAATTATAGAAAAGTGGCAACTCTTGTGATCTCAGTGTCATTTATTATTCGTACACTCATGCACTGAAGTACGATTGTGCTGATGTATGGCAAGATTTTCACTGAACTGCGAGCAAATAAGGAACGTCACTAGACCTAGGTATGTGAGGTTATCCACTTTGGTAGCAAAAACAGGAAGGCAGATTACCATCTAAATGGCGTCAAGTTGGGAAAAGGGGAAGTACAACGGGATCTGGGGGTCTTTGTTCATCAGTCTATGAAAGTACGCATGCAGGTACAGCAGGCAGTGAAGAAAGCGAATGGCATGTTGGCCTTTATAACAAGATGAGTTGAGTATAGGAGCAAAGAGGTCCTTCTGTAGTTGTACAGAGCCGTAGTGAGACCACACCTGGAGTATTGTGTGCAGTTTTGGTCCCCTAATTTGAGGAATGACATTCTTGCTATTCAGGGAGTGCAGCGTAGGTTTACAAGGTTAATTCCCGGGATGGCGGGACTGTCATATGCTGAGAGAATGAAGCAGCTGGGCTTGTACACTCTGGACTTTAGAAGGATGAGTTTAGAATTATTGAAACATTTAAGATTGTTAAGGGTTTGGACACGCTGGAGGCAGGAAACATGTTCCCAACGTTGGGGGAGTCCAGAACCAGGGGCCACAGTTTAAGAATAAGGGGTAAGCCATTTAGAACGGAGACGAGGAAACACTTTTTCTCCCAGAGAGCTGTGAGTCTGTGGAATTCTCTGCCTCAGAGGGCGGTGGAGGCAGGTTTTCTGGATGCTTTCAAGAGAGAGCTGGATAGGGCTCTTAAAGATAGCGAAGTCAGGGGATATGTGGAAAAAGCAGGAACGGGGTACTGATTGTGGATGATCAGCCATGATCACATTGAATGGCGGTGCTGGCTCAAAGGGCCGAATGGCCTACTCCTTCACCTATTGTCTATTGTGATTGAACCAAGACCAATCTTTCTTCAGTCCGTCATTTGAATGGGAGGGACGAGGTGGGGGGGGGGGGGGGGGGGGGGGGGGGGGGGGGGGGGGAGGTGCTGAAAATAAAAGCCTTACCGTTCTGGTGAATCCTTTCTCAGTGCTGGACTGGCCAATCGTTATCTTCCTGAGAAACCTGTCATTGGTATCCATTACTTTAAGACAGAAAACATGTATGGCATGAGACACGAGCCAATGTCTGTACCAGCGCCACAGATGTATCATTCTCCACATACGCTGCCTGGCCTACTGAGAATTTCAACAGCTCGTTTCAATGAACCATCAGCTGATGGCCAGAGGGAAAAAAAAATAGCAGAAGTTTGGCTGAGCTCAGAGTTCAGGCCACACTGGAAAGCGTGCAGATCAGACACACTTGGCCTGACAAATAGAGATTGTAACGACAATGTTACAACTGTAATTGTAACTCTATTTTCTCGTGACTGTTTATGAGAAAACAGTAACATTATTTTCACCGTAAAGCTATAACATTATATTCACACCGCTATATCTCTGGAACAGAGTTTGAGAGGCACAGATAAGGGTGGACAGTCAGAACCACCTTTTGCTCCAAGGAGAAATGTCATAGGTTTAATGTCACAGGGTGAAAGTTTGAAGGAGATACACAGGGCAAGATTGTTTTTTAAGGAATGGCGCGTGCGTGGAACGAGCCAGCAGGGTTGGTGCCAGAAGCAGAAACAAAAGTGGCGTATACGAGGCTTTTAGTCAGGAATGTGGACATACAGGGAGTGGAGGAATGTGGATCACATACGATACAGGCAGAGGAGATTGGTTTGGTTTAGAGATACAGCGTGGAAACAGGCCCTTCAGCTCACTAATTTCTCCTCAACCAGTGATCAATTGCACACTGGTTCTTTCCTACAGATGAGGGACAATTTACCCAAGCCAATTAAACTACAAATCTGCACGTTTTAGTAATGTGGGAGGAGCACCCAGAGAAAACCCACACAGTCACAGGGAGAATGTTTTTTGTTTTTGTTGCTGTCAGGATCGAACCTGGTGATTTGATGCAGCATCTCTACCACTGTGCCATCCTTTGGCGTTTAACTTAGCGTCATGTTCGGCATGGATGTGGCAGGTTTCTGGTCTCTTCTGCTCTATGTTCACAGCCAGCTGTGTAAACCATCACATTCCCCACACCATGAGCCATATCCCAGAGAGCACAGCAAAACAGAAGGCTTTTTTACCTCTCTGCCAGGTGATGGAGTCCGGATCAATGTCCAGCCTCACAAAGCGGCTCATCTCTTCATCCGTCAGAGCGCTGGGATCGGTTTTGTTAATTCCAAGTTTCTGGGAAAAAGAACGATTGCAGATTAAGAATTCACCAGATTCCAGCTGAGTTGGAGACGACAGAGATGACAAGCGCATCTCCTCGAGGCAATGCTGGACCAATCATCCTCAATGTTGCCTCATAATCGAGCATCCACTGAACAAAACACAGTGCTGGAGGAACTCAGCAGGTCAGGCCGCATCGGGTCAGGACCCTTAATTGAATCGACTGCAAGATACAGCTTGGGAACCGGTCCTTTAACCCACCAAAACAGATCATCGATTCACCTTTTCACACTAGTTCTATGTTATCCCACTTTCGCATCCGCTTCCTACACAGGGTTTGTGGGAAAGCAGGAGAGTATGTTTGAGAGGGAAAGATAGATCAGCCATGATTGAATGGCAGAGTGGAGTTGATGGGCCAAATGGCCCAATTCTACTCCTAGAATTTACAATTAACCTACAAACCCACACATCTTTGGGATGTGGGAGGAAGCGGGAGCACCCGGAGAAAACCCATGCGATCACAGGAAGAAAGCGATAGCTCCATAGCGACAACACTTGAGGTCAGGACCGAACAGGGGTCTCTGGTGCTGAGACACCACCTCTACCAGCTGCGTTAATGTGCAGCCCCAATTTGTTAAAATGGGCTTCGCCTGTTTCTATGTAAAGATTCGTACCTGTAATCTCTTCAGTTGAATGTTGCAGAATGTTTTGGCTCCTTTATTGGAAGGCACCAACCGATTGTACAGAGCCTGCAATGAAAGAGGGAGAGAGAGTGGAGAAATTGATTGCCAAACTCATCATTTTCAAACAGGGAGCTGGAGGACAGATTGAAAGGATGACCATACCTTGTCAGACTGTGTCGCCTCGTGGAACATGCGGGCGTCGATAGCAGCAGCAACCAGGTTATTGGCGGCAGTGATGGCATGGATGTCTCCTGTCAGGTGAAGGTTGAACTGCAGGACAGAAGCAACGGGAGAAAGTTTCACCACAAAACATCACGCGGGAGGCAAGGTCTGTCCCCCTCCCATCACCTCAACCCACTGTGCTACTCCAGATGTAGAAACAAGGAACTGCACATTTTAGTTTTAGAGATAGTGTGTAAGCAGGCCCTTCAGCCCACCTAGTCTGTACGTACCATCGATCACCTGTACACTAGTTCTATCGTACACATGAGGGACAATTTAAAGAAGACAGTTAACCTACAAACCTGCACATCTGCAGAGTGTGGGAGGAAACTGGAGCACCCAGAGAAAAACCACGTGGTCACAGAGAGAACGTACAAACCCCATACAGAAAGCACTCATAGTGAGGTTCGAACCCGGGTCTCTAGCGCTGTAATGCAGCAGCCCTCCTGCTGAGCCACTGTGCCACCCCAATGTAGAAACAAGGAACTGCAAATGCTGGTTTACAAAAAAGGACACATTTCTGGGGTAACTTAGCATGTCAGGCAGCATTCCTGGAGAACGTGGGCAAGTGATGTTTCAGTCGAGACCTTTCTTACAGCCAGATTCACTTCTTCCCCATTGCAGACATTGGACTTTGTCTGTGGAACTGATGCGCTACAATGCTGTGAATTAGATTCTGCACTCTGTATCTTCCCCTTTGCTCTACCTATTGTACTGGGGTTTGGCTTGATTGTATTTATGTAATATTATCTGACGACTAAATGGCATGCAAAACAAAGCTTTTCAAAGTTCGTTGGTACACGTGACAATAATAAACCTAAATTTTATCAAAGATAAATGAATAAAATATCTGAAACAGCACTGGTCGCCATGACACATTACCTCTTCCATTGGGATAACTTGGGAATATCCTCCACCCGCGGCACCACCTGTAACACAAGTCCAGAGATTGGCCAATCGTGTAGAGGCAGCGTGGATCAAGTTAATATCCTAAACTGGGGAAGCTGATTTCAATGGGACAAGAGAAGACCTAGTGAAGTACATTGTTAGTTTAGTTTAGAAATACAGTGTGGAAACAGGCCCTTCGGAGCAATGAGTCCATGCTGACCAACGATCACCGCGTGCACTAGTTCCATCCTACACACTCGGGACAATTTACAGAAGCTAATTAACCTACAAACCTCCACGTCTTTGGAATGTGGGGGGAAAATTGAAGAAAACCCACGCGGTAACAAGGAGAACGTACAAACTCCATACAGACAGCACCCGTGGTTAGGATCGAACCCGGTTCTCTGGCGCTGTGAGGCAGCAACTCTATGTCTGCATCACTGCCCCTCCCTTTGTAGCAGATGCTTGCGGGAAAAACAGAAAACTGCCAAGTGGGAGTCTTTTAAAAGAGATTACCAAAGAGTTGTGGTTTGTGGGGAGCCATTCTGCGCAGAATCTCCTTTGGTTAACTTGTAGACAGAGCTATACAACGTGGAAACAGGCTCTTCGGCTCAATTTGGGCCAGCACATGTGCAACCTCATGATCAGGGGAAAAAAGACAAAAGTGTGGGAGCATCTCAGCAGATCAGGTGGCATCCCTGCAGAACATGGACAGCTGGCATTTCAGGTCAGGACTCTTCTTCAGAGTCTGGCGAAGGGTCCCGACTCGAAACGTCACACATCCGTCCCGTTCCCACGCTGTATCTCAAAAGTCTAAAGTAGTTACACAACATGGATTTAATCAATTGAGCTCAAAATAAGAACCACTTAGCTGATGATCAACTCACTTGCCTTAAATAAAAAGGATGTGGAGGCTTTGGAGAAAGTGCAAAAGAGGTTTACCAAAATGCTGCCTGGATTAGAGGGCATTAACTACAGGGACATTTTTATTTCTGGAGCATCCGAGGTTGAGAGGAGAACTGATAGAAATATATAAAATTAAGAGAGGCATAGACAGGATGGACTGTTAGAAAGTCTAGTGTAGATTGGGCATCTTGGTCAGTATAGTCAACTGCTTGGAAACAGGCCCTTCAGCCCAACTTGCCCATGCTGAAAAGCCAAAGACTAGAGGGCATAGCTTTAAAATGAGAGAAGAAATATTTAAAAGTGATCTATGTGCCGAGCAAGTTTTAGTTTTGTTTTTACACGGAGGGTGATGGATGCCAGTTGAAGCCAAGGGTGGAGGCAGATACGATAGTGGTGTTTAAGATTATTTTGGATAGGCACATAGATATGCCGGGAATGGAGAGATATGGAGCACATGCAGATAGAAGGGGATAGTATATTTTGGCAGCACATTTCTCACGGATGTTGTGGATCGAAGGGCCAGTTCCCGTGCTGTACTGTTCTAGGTATAAAAGCACGTCGTAACGAGACTGGAGGTGAGATGATTACCTTTGATCCCAAAGGTGGGGCCCTGGGACGGCTGCCGGACGCAGGCAAACACGTTGATGTCCAGGTGGGCACCGATGGCCTGAGCCAGGCCGATGGTCGTTGTGCTTTTGCCTTCGCCCAGGGGAGTCGGGGTGATGCTGCAGGAGAAACCAGGGCAGTTAATAGAGTCATCAATCAAGAAAACAAGACCGTTGGCCCAACATTTCCACGCGGAGGGTGTATGAACCAGCCGCCAGAGAAAATGGTTGAGACAGGTACAATAACAACACTTAAAAGGCATTTGGATAGGTTTAGAGGGATATGGGTCAAATGCAAGCAGGTGGCACTAGTATAAATGGAGCATCTTGGTCAGTATTGGCAAATTGGCCCAAAGAGCCTGTTTCCAAGCAGTAGCCTCTATACTGACAAAGATGCCTAATCTACACTAGTCCCACCTGCCCATGTTTGGCCCATATCCCCCCCAAATCTTTCCTACCTGTTTACCTGTCCAAATGCCTTATCAAAGCTGATATAGTACCTGCCTCAAATACTTCCTTTGCAGCTCGTTCCATAGAAACATAGAAAATAGGTGCAGGAGTAGCCATTCAGCCCTTCGAGCCTGCACCGCCATTCAATATGATCATGGCTGATCATCCAACTCAGTAGCCTGTACCTGCCTTCTCTCCATACCCCCTGATCCCTTTAGCCACAAGGGCCACATCTAACTCCCTCTTAAATATAACCAATGAACTGGCCTCAACTACCTTCTGCGGGACAGAATTCCAGAGATTCACCACTCTCTGTGTGAAAAAAGTTTTCCTCATCTCGGTCCTAAAAGATTTCCCCCTTATCATTAAACTGTGACTCCTTGTTCTGGACTTCCCCAACATCGGGAACAATCTTCCTGCATCTAGCCTGTCCAACCCCTTAAGAATTTTGTAAGTTTCTATAAGATCCCCTCTCAATTTTCTAAATTCTAGCGAGTACAAACCGAGTCTATCCTGTCTTTCTTCATATGAAAGTCCTGACATCCCAGGAATCAGTCTGGTGAACCTTCTCTGTACTCCCTCTATGGCAAGAATGTCTTTCCTCAGATTAGGAGACCAAAACTGTACGCAATACTCCAGGTGTGGTCTCACCAAGACCCTGTACAACTGCAGTATAACCTCCCTGCTCCTATACTCAAATCCTTTTGCTATGAATGCTAACATATCATTCGCCTTCTTCACTGCCTGCTGCACCTGCATGCCTACTTTTACTTTCCCCCCCTTTCCTAATCGGCCACCATTCAGATAATAGTCTACTTTCCTGTTTTTGCCACCAAAGTGGATAACCTCACATTTATCCACATTATACTGCATCTGCCATGCTTTTGCCCACTCACCCAGCCTATCCAAGTCACCTTGCAGCCACCTAGCATCCTCCTCACAGCTAACACTGCCCCCCAGCTTCGTGTCATCCGCAAACTTGGAGATGTTGCATTCAATTCCCTCGTCCAAATCATTAATATAAATCGTAAATAGCTGGGGTCCCAGAACCGAGTCTTGCTGTAGCCCACTAGTCACTGCCTGCCATTGTGAAAAGGACCCGTTTACTCCTACTCTTTGCTTCCTGTCTGCCAGCCAGATCTCTATCTACATCAATACTGAACCCCCAATACCGTGTGCTTTAAGTTTGCATACTAATCTCTTATGTGGGCCCTTGTCAAAAGCCTTCTGAAAGTCCAGATATAACACATCCACTGGTTCTCCCTTATCCACTCTACTAGTTACATCCTCGAAAAATTCTATAAGATTCTTCAGACATGATTTACCCTTCATAAATCCATGCTGACTTTGTCCAATGATTTCACCACTTTCCAAATGTGCTGCTATCCCATCGTTAATAACTGATTCTAGCAGTTTCCCCACTACCGACGTTAGACTAACTGATCTGTAATTCCCCGTTTTCTCTCTCCCTCCCTTTTTAAAAAGTGGTGTTACATTAGCTACCCTCCAATCCTCAGGAACTACTCCAGAATCTAATGAGTTTTGAAAAATTTTCACTAATGCATCCACTATTTCTGGGGCTACTTCCTTAAGTACTCTGGGATGCAGCCTATCTGGCCCTGGGGATTTGTTGGCCTTTAATCCATTCAATTTACCTAACACCACTTCCCGGCTAACCTGGATTTCACTCAGTTCCTCCATCTCATTTGACCCCCGGTCCCCTGCTATTTCCGGCAGATTATTTATGTCTTTCTTAGTGAAGACAGAACCAAAGTAGTTGTTCAATTGGTCTGCCATGTCCTTGTTCCCCATGATCAATACACCCGTTTCTGACTGCAAGGGACCTACATTTGTTTTAACTAATCTTTTTCTCTTCACATATCTATAAAAGCTTTTGCAGTCAGTTTTTATGTTCCCTGCCAGTTTTCTTTCATAATCTATTTTCCCTTTCCTAATTAAGCCCTTTGTCCTCCTCTGCTGGTCTCTGAATTTCTCCCAGCTCTGATAGGCTGCTTTTTCTGGCTAATTTGTACGCTTCATCTTTTGTTTTGATACTATCCCTGATTTCCCTTGTTATCCATGGATGCACTACCTTCCCTGATTTTTTTTTTGCCAAACTGGGATGAACAATTGTTGTAGTTCATCCATGCAGTCTTTAAATGCCTTCCATTGCATATCCACCGTCAACCCTTTATGAATCAATCGCCAGTCTATCTTGGCCAATTCACGTCTCATACCCTCAAAGTTACCTTTCTTTAAGTTCAGGACCTTTGTTTCTGAATTAACGATGTCACTCTCCATCCTAATGAAGAACTCAACCATATTATGGTCACTCTTGCCCAAGGGGCCACGCACAACAAGACTGCTAACTAACCCTTCCTCATTACTCAATACCCAGTCTAGAATAGCCTGCTCTCTCGTTGGTTCCTCTACATGTTGGTTTAGAAAACTATCCCGCATACATTCCAAGAAATCCTCTTCCTCAGCACCCATGCCAATTTGATTCACCCAATCTATATGTAGATTGAAGTCACCCATTATAACTGTTTTACCTTTGTTGCACGCATTTCTAATTTCCTGTTTGATACCATCTCCAACTTCACTACTACTGTTAGGTGGCCTGTACACAACTCCCACTAGCATTTTCTGCCCCTTAGTGTTTCGCAGCTCTACCCATATCGATTCCATATCCTCAAAGCTAATGTCCTTCCTTTCTATTGCGTTAATCTGCTCTCTAACCAGCAACCCCATCTCCTTTCCCTTTCTGTCTATCCCTCCTGAATATTGAATATCCCTGGATGTTCAGCTCCCAGCCTTGGTCACCCTGGAGCCATGTCTCTGTGATCCCAACTATATCATAGTAATTAATAGCTATCTGCACATTCAACTCATCCACCTTATTACGAATGCTCCTTGCATTGAGACACAAAGCCTTCATGCTTGTTTTTACAACACTCTTACCCCTTATACAATTATAAGTGGCCCTTTTTGATTTTTGCCCTGGATTTGCCGGCCTGCCACTTTTACTTTTCACCTTGCTACCTATTGCTTCTACCCTCATTTTACACCCCTCTGTCTCTACACTCACACATTTAAGAAACTCTTTCCCTTTAACTCCATCCTCCACTATCCCATTCGACACCCCACCCCCCTTATTCAGTTTAAAACCACCCGTGTAGCAGTGGCAAACCTGCCTGCCAGAATGCTGGTCCCACATCTGTTAAGATGAAATCCGTCCCTTTTGTACAGTTCCCCCTTACCCCAAACCAGATCCCAGTGATCTAAGAATCTAAATCCCTGCCCCGTGCACCAGTTCCTCAGCCACACGTTCAGGTCCCGTATCTCCCTGTTCCTGCTCTCGCCAGCACGAGGAACTGGAAGCAAACCGGAGATAACAACCCTGGAGGTCCTGCTTTTCAGCATTTTTCCGAGCTCTCTAAAGTCACGCTGCAGAATATTCATCCCCTTCTTTCCGACATCGTTTGTGCCGACATGCACTACCACTTCCGGATGTTCACCTTCGCCCTTGAGGATTTTCTGCACTCTGTCCGTGACATCCTGGATCCTGGCACCAGGAAGGCAGCACACCATCCTCGCATCCCGTCTGTTGCCGCAGAAACCCCTGTCCGTACCTCTCACAATGGAGTCTCCCACTACAATGGCGTTGCCTGCCTTAGGCCTTTTTGGTTTTGGCTCAACAGCCCTATTCGCATCGCAAGCCAGTCCGCCGCTCAGTGTAAACACGTCTTCTGTCCCGACAGCTTCTAAGTGGGTGAACCTGTTCACAAGAGGTACAACACCCGGGGACGTTGGTATTCCATGCTTCCCTCCCTTTCTCACTGTCTCCCACCTTCTCTCGTCCAGTACCTTAGGTGTAACAATCTTACTGTAGGACTTGTCGAGGAACGACTCAGTTTCTCGGACGAACCGGAGGTCATCCACTTGCTTCTCCAGTTCCCCAACACGGTCCTTCAGGAGCTCCACCTGGATGCACTTCTCACCAGAGCAGCCAGAGGCACCAGCGGTGTCCTTGACCTCCCACATACTGCAAGCATCGTACTGAATCGCCTTGCCTGACATCTCCTTCTTTTGTCTCTACCTCTCAAGCGTATTGCGTGGTCTCCTCTCCTCAGCCGAAGACTCTCGAGCCAAAGACTCACACTTTACTCACAGGGCACTTCCCTCACAAGGCCGCTCACTCACTCACATACATCCACTACTCTCTGTGTGAAAAAGTTGCTCCTCAGGTTCCTATTAAATCTTATCCCTCTCACCTGAAACATATCTATGAAACCTACAGGAGCCTGAAGACTGCAATGACCGGTCTTATTAAACTTGGCTCGGAAAAAACTCTGAACATTGATACCTGTAGCCCATTATCTGTTATTTGCACTTTATCAGTTTATTTATTCATGTGTGTATATATTTATATAATGGTATATGGACACAGTGATCTGTTCTGTAGTCAATGCCTACTATGTTCTGTTGTTCTGAAGCAAGGCAAGAATTTCATTGTCCTATCAGGGACATATGACAATAAACTCTCATGAATCTTGAATCTATGCTCTCTGCCTCTTCTCCGACCCTGGATAGAAGACTCTGTGCATTCACCCTATCTATTCCCCTCATGATTTTATATCCTTCTTCTGTGTATCCATCCAACATCCCTCCAATAAAGGACTGAGTCGGAAGATTCCAAGGAAGATCACCCTTACCCTGTGACAACGACATATTTCCCATCCGGCTGGTCCATGAGGCGATTGAGTGTGGTCAGGAGCACCTTTGCCTTTGACTTTCCGTAGAGCTCCACTTCATCAGACAACAAGCCCACTTCCTTAGCCATGCGGCTGATGTGCTTTGCCGCACAAGACCGTGAAATGGTAATGTCACTGGCGGGAAGCAAACATTATTTTTTGAAAACTGGATGAAATTCAAACAGAACCGAGGTAACAAGTTCAAGTTAATACTAAAACACAAAGTGTCGGAGTAACTCGGCGAGTCAGGCAGCATCTCTGGAGGAAATGGGTAGGGGACATTTTAGGTCATCATCTGACCCGAAATGTCATCTAAAGAAGGAACCCGACCCAAAATGTCACCTATCCATGTTCTCCAGAGTAGCTGCCTGACCCGCTTGAATTACTCCAGCATCTGCAGTTCTTTGTTTGTACGGCATAGGCATTGTGGGCTGAAGGGCCTTTTCCGGTGCTGTATTATTCTAGGTTCCTTCATAACATATTAACTAGTGGGAAGATGAGATCTACTTTGATGCTGTCCGTAGCACAGGAGAGCAGATGAGACTAATGACTCAGACTGTATGCTCTAATGTATGGAATTCACTGCTTCCACTTTTAACTGGCAGCACAGTGGCACTGCTGGTAGAGTTGCTGCCTCACAGTGCCAGAGACACGGGTTCGATCCTGACCTCGGGTACTGTCTGCGTGGAGTTTGCACATTCTCCCTGAGACCGTGGGTTTCCTCCGGGTGCTCCGGTTTCCTCCCACATGTGGGTTTGTAGGTTAATTGACCTCCGTAAATTGCCCCTAGTGCGTAGGGAGTGGATGAGAACGAGGGATAACATAGAACTAGTGATCGACGGTTGGCGTGGACTCGGTGGGCCAAAGGGTCTGTTTCCATATTATATCTTTCAATGAATAGCAACACTATTATCTCTGACGTTACCGTCTGGCAGGCTGCGGAAGGCTCGCTGGTATACCTGGGCACAGGCTCCACACGTTGAAGCTTCGTGTACTGAATGGCCCACTTGCCAGGCTTGCATTTCTCCAAGTAACGCTTGGCACTCTCCACCGTGTTCTGCCAGAGAGAATAAAAGACCGAGAGTGAGGTTTCTATCTGATAAAGCTGTTAGTTTGGTTATTATTGCCACGTGTAGGGACAGTGAAAAGCTTTTGCTCTGTGCTATCCAATCAGCGGAAAGACAACAGACAATAGGTGCAGGAGTAGGCCATTTGGCCCTTCGAAGCAGCACCGCCATTCAATGTGATCATGGCTGATCATCCCCAATCAGTACCCCGTTCCTGCCTTCTCCCCATATCCCCTGACTCCGCTATTTTTAAGAACCCTATCTAGCTCTCTCTTGAAAGCGTCCAGAGAACCTGCCTCCACTGCCGTCTGAGGCAGAGAATTCTACAGACTCACCACTCTCTGTGAGAAAAAGTGTCTCCTCGTCTCCGTTCTAAATGGCTTACTCCTTATTCCTAACCACACATGATTACAATCAAAGAGCCCACAGTGTGCAGAAACTGGATAAAGGATATAGATTAAGAAGAGCATAGTTAGCATAAGAAATGTTGCTGTTGAGATAAAGATTTAAAAGAGCGGGGTGATTGTAATGGATGATAGCATATTCAGATTCTGATTCTGGAACCAGCATGCAACGAGTTGCTTGACGTGGGCACCATCTTGTATATTAGGCCTTCGTCTTTCTTCAGTTCCTGCAGAAATGCAGGAAAAATTAGGACTTTGCTGTGACAAATGCTGAGAACTATATTCTGCACTCTGTAACTTCCCCTTTGCTCTACCTGTTGTACTTGAGTTTGGCTCAATTGTATTTGTGTATGGTATTATCTGATCTGATTGGATAGCATGCAGAACAAAGCTTTTCACTGTACCTCGGTACAGGTTACAATAATAAACCTAATCCCAAGCTGGGACACATTCAGTCTCCAGAGGCCAGGAGTGAACACGCAGAATGACAGCAGAGCAAGAACTCACCTCCATGAGCATGCAGACGGTCATGGGCCCCACACCGCCAGGCACAGGGGTAATGAAGGAAGCCACCCTCTTGGCCTCATTGTAAGCCACATCCCCAACCACTCGCTTTCCACTTGGCTTTGTGCTGTCTGAAACACAACAGCATGCAGAGTGATGGATATTAGTAATCAAGGCATTCATTCATAAAGATCTAGGAGCACAATTAGGCCATTCAGCCCATTGAGTCTGCTGCGCCATTCGATCATGGCTGATCTGCCTTTCCCTCCCAATCCCATTCTCCTGCCTTCTACCCGTAACATTTGACGCTCTTACTAATCAAGAATCTATCAATCTCCCCTTTAAATATACGCAATGACTTGGCCTCCACTGCCTCCTAATCTCCATTCTAAAGGTAGGCTGTGCTCTCTGGTCCTAGACTCTCCCACTAGTGGAATCATTTTTTCCACATGCACACTATCGAGGCGTTAAATTATTCGGTACTCTGAATGAGATATAGGATGGAATCATCAGATGGTTGGACAGTTAAATATGACAGCTGATGTTTTATTGGGGTACAATGAGGCAACCAAAGATGCAGGCAACACTCCAAATGCAGCCTAGTCCAAGACCTTTGGCTTTGTGACTCTTTCTATTCAATGCACCGAGCAATGAAGTAGAGCTGCTGACTCACAGCGCTAGAGGCCTGGGCTTAATTCTGATCTCAGTTGCGGTCTGTGTGTAGTCTGCACGCTCTCCTTGACCGCCTGTGTGCTACGGTGTCCTCCCACATCCCCAAGTCACGCTGCTCTGTACGTTACATGGCTGCTGTAAATTCTCCTTTTTATGTAGGCGAATGGTAGAATTCAAGGGGATATGATAACAATGTGGAGACAATAAAAAAATGTGATCAATGTCAGATCAGTGGTTGTTGGTCGGCACCGATACAGTGGGCCGAATGGCCTGTTTTCATGCTGCATCTCCCTAGGCTTCTAAAATTTGAACCTGAATCACCCAAGGAACAACAGGACAGGGCTCTAAGTGCTGGAGTAACTCGGCGGGTCAGGCAGCATCTCAGGATGTGAGATATTGCCTGACCTGCTGAATTACTTCTGCACTTTGTGTAAACCAGCATCTGCAGCTTCTTGTTTCTATGAGAAAACAGGACAGGTGACCTTTTGGATTTTAAGGAATCTCTCCGCCTGCATTAGTTGTAGAGAATCAGTTGTGGTCACCACTTAATAGGAAATACGTTAAGCTGGAAAGGGTCCAGAGAAGATTTATGAGGATATTGCCAGGACTCGAGGGCCTGAGCTACAGAGAGAGGTTGAGCAGGCCACAACCGTATTTCTTGAAGCGCAGGGATGAGGGTGATCTTTTAGAGGTGTATAAGACCATGGGATCGAGTGGACGTACAGATTCTTTTACGCAGATTGGGGAAATCAAGAACCACAGGAGATAGGTTTAAGGTACGGGGGGAAAGATTTAAAAAGATTTGAGGGGCAACTTTCCTTTTTACACAAAGGGTTTTAGGTATATGGAACCAGCTGCCAGAGGAGGTAGTTGAGGCAGGTACTATCACAACTTTTAGAAAACATTTGGACAGGTACATGGATAGGATAGGTTTAGGGGGATATGGGACAAACACAGGCAGGTGAGACTAGTGCAGATGGGGCATGTCGGTGAATGTGGGCAAGTTGGGCCTTTTCCACACTTTGATTCTCAATGAGGATGGTGTACAGTTAAGCCGTCAGGGGCTTGTTCGCATCTTTGGTGTTGATCGTTCACTTGTGGGTTTTGCTCACCGGGTACATGGTTTATTCCGCAGTCAATGACCACCGCTCCAGGTTTGATCCAATCGCCTTTCACCATTTCAGCTCTGCCAGCTCCCACCACCAGGATGTCCGCTCGGCCAACCTAAAAATCAACCGCAGCAGGGGTTACACCCGCACAAGGTAACACACAGAGGCCAGGCTTTACCCTCTGGGCAACCTGACGGCCAGGTACCATCTTGTATCCCAGACCTTCATCTTTCTTCAGTTCCTGCAGAAATGCAGGAAAATTGAGGACTTTGACTCTGGAACTGATGCACTACAATGACACAGCATGGAAACAGGCTCTTCAGCCCACAGAGCCAGAAGCTCGCTGAGTTCTCCACCACTTTGTGTTCTACTTGGAGATCGACAGAAACTGGCACACTGCTGCCACCTGGTGAAGGTATTAAAAATAGACACAAAGTGCTGGAGTAACTCAGCAGGTCAGGCAGCATCTCTGGAGGAAAAGGAGAGATGACTTTTCGGAACTATTCGGACCCTTCTTTAGATTAGTTTAGGGATACAGCATGGGAACAGACCCTCCGGCCATGCATGCAGACCATCGATCACCCGTTCGCACTACCTATACACTAGGGGCAATTTACAGAGGGCCAATTAACCTATAAACCCGCACGTCTTTGGGATGCGGGAGGAAACTGGAGCACCCGGAGGAATCTCACACATTCACGGGGAGAATATGCAAACTCCACAAAGATATCACCTGAGGTCAGGATCCAACCCGGGTCTCAGGCGCTGTGAGGTAGCTGCTATACCAGCTGAACGTCTCTTGACTTTAGGAGATAGACAACACAAATCACTTCCCAAGAGATGCTGTAAGGGTGAGGAAACATCTCTGGAGGATAGGTGACATTTCAGGTCAGGACCCGTCATTAGAATAGCCCAGTTATTGTGCTCGTCCCCAGCACACCTCCGCTTGTTTCCACTGGCACTTTGCACAACCACGCTCTATGTTTTCATAATAATAATAATAATAATAATATATTTTTATTGTCATTGCACATAGGTACAAAGAGATTTGGTATGCAGCTTCCATCCAATGTCATAACTTAAGCAACTAAAATTTAGATGCCCAGAGAAACATGATTTATAAAAAAAAGAACAGTAAAACAGTATAAAGTGCAAATAGGTCTGTGCCGGGTCGATTCGCGACGTGACCATCCGAGGGAGATAGTTCATGGGGGTGAGGGCACTCAGCAGGGCCGGTTCAGAGCAGCGATAGCTCTGGGGATGAAGCTGTTTCTAAGTCTGGAGGTGCGGGCGTAGAAGGCCTTGTAACATCTGCCGGAAGGTAGAAGTTCGAACAGACTATTATTTAACACTATTTAAATGGTTCTGGGTACAACCTTACCTCACCCTGGAGGTCCGCTGTCTTGGAGTGGCAGGTAGTCACGGTGGCGTTGTTGCACACTAGCAGGTCACGCATGGGGGCACCAACAATCTTGCTCCGCCCTATCACAACTGCCTTGGAGCCAGCCACCTTCACACCTGTAACAACCCATTACAGCGGAGAGCATTCAGTGCCAAAGCAACGACAGCAGTGTTAAATTGCCTCTGCCTTTCAGTCAAAGCAGAAGAGTTCCCCCTCTCCCCCCAGTTAATCTATTCATCAAAAGCTTCATAAATATTGGGATCACCTGGAAAACCCTGGTCTCACCTTATTCAAGATATTTCCTTTGTTCTATCCATCCATCCCTTTCTCTCTGCAATTTAAAACTAACTTGCTTTCTCCTTTTCTATTTCTGATGAAAGGTAATTGACCTGTTTAATTTAGAGACACAGCACAGAAACAGGCCCTTCGGCCCACCGAGTCCACATCCATTCACTAGTTCTATGCTATGCCACTTTCTCATCCACTCCCTACACATTAGAGGGTAATTTGCAGAAACCACCTAACCTACAAACCTTCACGTCTCTGGGACATGGAAGGAAACCAGAGGCAGCAGCTCTACCAGCTGCGCAATTCTACCGACCAAAATAGTTAACTCTGCTTCTTCCCACAGGTTTCCCACACTGGTGAGAGCTTCCAACATTTTTATTTGCAGTTTTCCCGTTTTCTTTTTCTCCTCTAGTAACATTGCCAACTGATCTTGTGGAACAACTCCACCTATCTGCTGATCATAGAAACATAGAAAATAGGTGCAGTGGTAGGCCATTCGGCCCTTTGAGCCTGCACCGCCATTCAATATGATCATATACCTATCTCTTCCCGTGCTGTACTGCATGTTCTATAGAGATGGACCTGGCATCATGTTCGGCACGGACATTGTGGGACGAAGGACATATTCTTGTGCTGTTGTGATTCTATGTACTTTAATGTTCAAAAATTCATCTATCCTGACCTAAAATAAACTCAATGACAGGCTTCATTGATGCTCTGACTAGATGGCAGAGTTGCTAAATGGCTTAATACTGCTTCCATTTCCCAAGTTTCTATAGCAGAATCTGTTCTTACCAGTCTGTTTGATCAGCTCCATGCAGCCTTTGGGAGTACACGGGATGAAGCAGTCATTCACATCTCCTCGAGCCAGTTTCCCTGCGTTGATGCTGGTTAATCTGGGAAATTGTCAAAAGGTGCATTTCAAGAAAATTGAAAACACATCAACCCAGGAGCCGCACGAAACATATCCTTCCAAAAGTACATGTGACAATAATAAACCTAAACATACAGAGAACTATATTCTGCACTCTATTCTGTTTTTAGCTTCAGTTCCATAGAACTTTGTTCTGTGTTCTTGATTGTATTTATATATACCATTATCTGATCTATTTAGATAGAATGCAAAAAATAGTTTTCACTGCACTTTGTTACACACAACATTAAACCTAAACCCTAAGGAATATCCTGGCTTTATTGCCCGTTAACATTCAAAGCACTGATCGCTGATGGTGCAACAATTGGTCTCTACAATGTCCCTGGTGGTAATTCGGAAGGGGTATGCTCATCCATGAGACATCTGCACAAGTACATGGACAGGAAAGGTTTAGAGGGATATGGACCACATGGCCTTATTCTGTGCTGCATGACTCAATAACACTGCTCCTTGGCCTCCACTAAGAAGCGCATGATCTGGAGTTCTTCCTACATCATTTGGAATCGTGGTCCTGAGGACATAGGTTTAAGGTGAAGGAGAAAGATTTTAAAGGAATCTGAGGGGCAACTTTTGCACACAAAGGTTGGTAGGTGTATGGAACGAGATGCCAGAGAAGGTACTTGAGGCAGGGACTATCCCAACGTTTTAGAAACGGTTAGACAGTACATGGACTGGACAGCTTTGGAGGGATATGGGCCAAACGCAGGCAGATTAGTGTAAATGGGGACATGGTGGGCGGCATGGGCAAGATCGACCGTTTGGGCCTGTTTCTATGTTGTGTGACACTATGAATCTACGGCAAAAGCAGGAGCACCCGATTCCTACCCGTCAACATCCTTCTCAGGGGAAACTGCGTTTGTTACTTTCTCAACATCGATTGGGTTGATGGAATCCAGGGGGAGCTGCACGATGAGTCCATGTACACTAGGGTCCTCGTTGATGCGTATGATGTTACTCAGCACCTGCAAAATACATCAGGAACAGCAAGATGATCACATGTAGTAAATAGATAATTTGGTACTATAACAGCATTTAAAAGACACTGGGACAGGTTAGTAAGGTTGCCAGGGGTTGTGGGGAGAAGGCAGGAGAATGGTGTTGAGAGGGAAAGATAGATCAGCCACGATTGAATGGCGGAGTAGGTTTGATGGGCCGAATGGCCTAGTTCTGCTCCCAGAAGTCATGAACTTGGGTCTGTGGAAAGGCAAGGTGTAAAAGGATATGGGCAAACACAGGCAAGTGGGACTAGCTCAGATGGGGCATCTTGGTAGGCAAGGAACAGTTGGGCTGAAGGGCCTGTTTCCATGCCCCATGATGTTGACCTGTTGGGCCAGGTCATTTTGCGGTGGAAACTGCAGATGCTGGAAATCAGAAACTAGAAGTCATACATTTAAGATGTGGGGAAAGATTTAATACAGATTTGAGGGGCAACTTTTTCCACACAGAGGATGGTGAGTATATGGAACGAGCTGCCAGAGGAGATAGGTTCTATAGCAACAAGACACTCGGACAGGTACATAGATAGAAAAGGTTTAGAGGGATATATTTGCCATACTCAAGCAAATGGGCCTGTTTCCATGCTGAATAAATATAACAAGCACGTTTTTTGTTGTTAAAGATAAGCAATAGTTAGGGAATTCAGTTCTGGTGATTGGACGGGAGAGATGTAAATATTCAGAGCCAAACTAAAACACAGGGCGGAAACGGACAGAGCTGCCAAACACTTATCTGATTAACTTCTGAGCCAAGGGAGAAAGAATGTGAATAGTCATGTGATCTTGGGGTTGTGTTTATACTGAATAACCTGCCTTGCAGCTTGGCACAAGGACACTCAATTTGTACAACATTAACTTACCCCACTAAGGTGCAGTGGAGTGTCATGTATTCACAATTAGGAAGGGGTGCCAGGGGCTAGGGCTGAGAGGGGAACAGAATGGGGATTCCCAGATTAAACCCCTCTGGGACAGCTTCCTTGCGGGAGGGGAGAAAGATTTTATTGTACAAATGATTGGCGGGGAGGGGGGGGTGGGGGGGAGGGAAGCAGGAATTATACTTGCCTCGTCTTCAGTGATGGTTTTTGGCAGCTTCATGTGGTTGGCATTCATTCCAATCTGCAGGGAGAGATATACATCAGCAACAAACAACAATAACATTTGACCTACCTGTGATTCACTGCAAGGCAACTTGAACAATGTCCTTATCATCCTGGCACACTGCGCCATGCAGACTCCTTGCAGAGTCCAGATTTGCACTCAAGCTCTCTCAGATAACCAGCATCCACCCAGCATGGAAATAGGCCCTTGGCCAAGATGCCCATCCAAGTTAGTCCCATTTTCTCATCTTTGGCTAATATCCCTCAAAATCTTTCCTATCCATGTACCTGTCCAAATATATTTTAAATGTTGTTATAGTGCTTGCCTCAATTACCTCTTCTGGCAGCTTGTTCCATACACCCACCACCCTCTGTGTAAAAAAGTTGCCCCTCAGGTTCCCATTAAATCTTTCCCCTTGAACCAGTTTCTTGATTCCTCTACTGGATAAAGGATGCTTCATGTGCATTCACCCTATCTATTCTCCTCGTGATTTTACACAGCTCTATAAGATCACTTTACATGTACTCGCTCTCCAAGGAATAAAGTCCTAGCCCACCCAACCTTTTAGCTCAGACCCTGAAGTCCTGGCAATATCCTCGTAAATCTTTTCTGCGCTCATTCAACTTAGTCCTATCTTTCCTATGGCTGAAAACTGAACACAGTAAAACACACTCCGACATGCAGGAGATTCCTGAGAAGGGGGGGGGGAAGAAACACCAGACAGACTTGTTGACTGTATTTATAATTAACTGGGTTTGTGTATCAGTGAAAACATTTAAAATGTTTCCTACCTCAGCAGCTGCCTTCAGTTTCATGCTGATGTACAGGTTAGAATCATCCCTGTCTCCAACCTAGAGTAGGAATTAAAGAGGGGAAGTGAGAGGAGAAGAATGAGCACAAGAGCGCATCAATGATAGAACAGAGGGACAGAACTATGATGCACCAGTAGAAGTGCTTGTTAAGGCAGTTTCACCCCCATACAAATGTAAAGTGTACAGTTAATAGAAACATAGAAAATAGACGCAGGAGTAGGCCATCCGGCCAGCAATATGATCATGGCTGATTATCCAAAATCAGTACCGTGTTCCTGCTTTTCCCCCATATCCCTTGATTCTGTTAGCCTTAAGAGCTATATCTAACGTTCTCTTGAAAACATACAGTGAATTGGCCTCCACTGCCTTCTGTGGCAGAGGATTCCACGGATTCACAACTGGGTTAAAACGTTTTTCCTCATCTCAGTCCTAAATGGTGTACCCCTTATTCTTAAACTGTGACCCCTGGGTCTGGACTCCTCCAACATAGGAAACACTTTACCTGCATCTAGCCTTACGAATTTTAATATGTTTCTGTAAGATTCCTCCACAACTCACTGACTTCATCCATTTGACCATTAACTTCCATCCGGCACTCAAATACACCCTCAAATACATCTGGACAATTTCTGACATCTCCCTACTGTTTCTAGACCTCACCTTCTCCATCGCAGGTGAAACACTACTGACCGACATCTGCTATAAACCCACTGACTCCCATGGCTATCTGGACTACACTTCTTCCTGCCCTACTTCCTGTAAGGACTCCATTCCCTACTCCCAATTCCTCCGTCTACGCCGCATCTGCACCCAGGAGGAGGTGTTCCAGACCAGGGCATCGGAGATGTCCTCATTCTTTAGGGAAAGGGGGTTCCCCTCTTCTACTATAGATGAGGCTCTCACCAGGGTCTCTTATATACCCCGTAACTCTGCTCTCACTCCCCATCTCCCCACTCATAACAAGGGCAGAGTCCCCCTTGTCCTCACCTTCCACCCAACCAGCCGTCACATACAAATCAGAGCATTGAGTATAGAAGCTGGGATGTAATGTTAAAATTGTACAAGGCATTGATGAGACCAAATCTGGAGTATGGTGTACAATTTTGGTCGCCCAATTATAGGAAGGATGTCAACAAAATAGAGAGAGTACAGAGGAGATTTACTAGAATGTTGCCTGTGTTTCAACAACTAAGTTACAGAGATAGGTTGAATAAGTTAGGTCTTTATTCTCTGGAGCGCAGAAGGTTAAGGGGGGACTTGATAGAGGTCTTTAAAATGATGAGAGGGATAGACAGAGTTGATGTGGACAAGCTTTTCCCTTTGAGAATAGGGAAGATTCAAACAAGAGGACATGACTTCAGAATTAAGTGACAGAAGTGTAGGGGTAATATGAGGGGGAACTTCTTTACTCAGAGAGTGGTAGCGGTGTGGAATGAGCTTCCAGTGGAAGTGGTGGAGGCAAGTTCATTGGTATCATTTAAAAATAAATTGGATAGGCATATGGATGAGAAGGGAATGGAGGGTTATGGTATGAGTGCAGGCAGGTGGGACTAAGGGGGAAAAAAAAGTTGTTCGGCACGGACTTGTAGGGCCGAGATGGCCTGTTTCCGTGCTGTAATTGTTATATGGTTATATGGTTATACAACAGATAATCCTCTGACACTTTCGCCACCTCCAACGAGACCCCACCACTGGCCACATCTTCCCATCTCCTCCCCTTTTGGCTTTCCGCAGAGACCGCTCCCTCCGCAATTCCCCGGTCAATTCGTCCCTTCCCACCCAAACCACCCACTCTCCTGGCACTTTCCCTCGCAACCACAGGAAATGTTACACTTGTCGCTTTACCTCCCCCCTTAACTCCACCCAAGGACCCAAGCAGTCTTTCCAGGTGCGACAGAGGTTCACCTGCACCTCCTCCAACCTCATCTATTGCATCCGCTGCTCTAGGTGTCAGCTGCTCTACATCGGTGAGACCAAGCGTACGCTTGGCCATCGCTTCGCCCAACACCTCCGCTCGGTTGATAATAACCCGGTGGCTCAGCACTTCAACTCCCCCTCCCATTCCGAATCTGACCTTTCTGTCCTGGGCCTCCTCCATGGCCAGAGTGAGGCCCACCGTAAATTGTAGGAGCAGCACCTCATATTTTGCTTGGGTAGTTTACACCCCAGCAGTATGAACATTGAGTTCTCCAATTTCATGTAATCCCTGCTTTCTCCCTCTTTCCCCTCCCCTTCCCACCTCTTCCTTTCTTCTTCCCGCCCCACCCTCACATCAGTCTGAAGAAGGGTCCATGATCTGAGAGGTCAGCTAACACCCGTTCTCTGCGCCACCCCAGCTCAACATCTCGTTTTACCTGTTCTTCCCAACTGTTATCAGACACCCCTCATCAGTTACAGTGCATTTCGTTGTCTCTGTACTGTACACTGACAATGACAATTAAAATTGAATCTGAATCTGAATCTGCAGTCCTGTCCTGCCAACCACCTTTGAAGGCCTTTGAACTTTCTTGAAATGGACTGCAGTTATATCTTGCACCGAATGTTTTATCCTTTATCTTTGCACTGTGCACAGCTTGATTGTATTCATGTATAGTCTTCTAGACTGGATAGTTCACAGACAAAGCTTTTCACTGTGCGTCTGTACACATGACAATAATAAACTAAACTAAAACTACACATAGGAATAGGAATACTGTAGTCACATGTGACTAGGCACAGCAAAATTCTTTGCTTGCATACCCAATGTATACAATACTACTCTTGTCTCATAAGCACTAATCTACTTTGACTACTTTCAACGAATCATTGCATGAAAATTTAATGTTTTACTCACAACGGATGTAGTTGCTGTCTTGAATTTCAGAGCATCCCAGAGCTTGGTTACAGGGCTCTCACTTAACATTTTTTCTCTGTTGTCAGCCAGGCAACCTCACAAATTGGGGAACAGCACCTCATATTTCACTTGGGCAGTTTACACCTCAGCGGTATGAACATTGACTTCTCCAATTTCAGGTAGTCCTTGCTTTCTCCCTCCTTCCATTCCCAGCTCTCCCACAGCCTACTGTCTCCGCCTCTTCCTTTCTTTATTCCCGCCCCAACCCCTCACATCAGTCGGAAGAAGGGTCTTGATCCAAACGTCGCCTATTTCCTTCGCTCCATAGATGCTACCTCACCCGCTGCGTTTCTCCAGCATTTTTGTCTACCCATTCACACAAGTTCTGTTATCATACTTTCCTCACCCACTCCCTATACATTAGGGGCATTTTTTACAGAGACAAGTTAACCTACAAGGCAATGTGTCTTTGGGATGTGGGAGGAAACCCACACGCTTGCAGGGAGAATGTGCAAATTCTACACAGACAGTGCCCGAGGACAAGATCGAACACGGGTCTCTGGCGCATGAGGCAGCAAGTCCACCAGCTGTGCCACTATATTTTGTTTTCCAAACACACAAAAAATTATACGTTGATAACTTTGGTTACTAAAAAAAAGAAACTATCCATTTTCAGTCTTAAATCTCTAAGGGGCGCAATGTGCCCATTTACAGCTACTGTATGTTTTAATTCAGTTCAAGACTATGGGGCAGTACATTGGCCATAAAGTTGCTGCCTAAAAGTGCCAGAGACCTGGAATTGATCCTGAATATGGGTGCTGTCTGTATGGAGTTTGCTCCTTTTCCCTTTGATCACATGGGTTTTCTCCGGGTGCGCTTGTTTCGTTCCACATTCCAAAGGTGTGCAGGAACCTTTTCCAGACCCAACCCAAAACGTAATATTTTCCTTTTATCCAGAGATTCTGTCTGACCTGAGAGTTACTCCAGCTTTTTGTGTCTATCTTCAGTTTAAACTAGTATCTGCAGTTTCTTCCTACACACGATAGAAGTTTATTAATCCCAGGAAGGAAATTGTGTGTGTGTGTGTGTGTATATATATATGTATTACACACACACACACATACATATATTTATTTATAGTTATATATTGATATATACATATACACTGTTTTGTTTTCTCATTTATAATATTGTTTACAGAGTACTATGTTTACCTATTCTGTTGTGCTGCTGCAAGTTTTAGATTAGATTAGATTTGATCCTTTATTTGTCATTCAGATTTCAGTAAGATGTCAGTAAGGATTTCATTGTTCTAACTGGGACGTGAGAGAATAAAACACTCTTGACTTACGTCGCTAATGTGTGAGATAGAACTAGTGTACGGGTGATCGGTGGTCGGAGTGGACCCGGTGGGCCGAAGGGCCAGTTTCCATGCTGCATCTTTAAATTAAACTAAAAACACTAAAACCAGAGGAAATGTAAAGAATGGTCTCTGCCTGAAACGTCACCCAATTTCTTCTATCCAGAGATGCTGGATGCTCCATGGAGTTCCCCCGCACAATTAAAGCATGGAATAGTCCTCACCCTACCATATTTACCCAACCAGACGCAACTAAATTTAAGATAGCTCTTTTTTCCCCAAGAACCCTTTTTTGCTTAAGTCCAAGTCAAGAGAGTTTTATTATCATGTGTTCCAGATAGGACAATGAAATTCTTGCTTGCTGCAGCACAACAGAATATGTAAACATAATACAGAACAGGAGATAAAAGTTCAGTGTGTCTATATACCATAGACCATATGTATATACAATAAAAACAGATAAAGTGCAATAGGTTGTTATTTTTCTGAGTTTGGAGATTGGTGGTGGAGGGTCCACCAGTCCAATTGGAATATTTTTGGAGGACCAGGAAACCAAGAAGCAAGAGTTACTCCAGGGAGTTACTCCAGCTTCAGGGAGTGATTCTGCGTTAGTTTTCAGCGGTTGCGGCGAGGTGGCAACCGAACAGCAATGGCGGCCAGATCGCTCACAATGCAAAGGGAGGGGAAAGTGCCCGGCACCGACCCATTGTCAAGGAGGCAGTGTGCATGTGCAAGGCGGGACAACCACGGCCAATGATATGCTGGCCGTGGATGTGTGCATGTGTTGGGGGAGGATGTGCAGGCCATGGCAGTGCGCATGTGCAAGGCGGCCGGCTGTGCTGGCGGATGAGGAGTGGGCGGAGAGCGGAGAACCGGCGGCCCGGACATGGATGGCGGGCCGAGATGGAGAGTGACCCAAAAGAGAGAGCGATAGAGAGGGGAGCCCCGCTCAGAGTTGAAAGATTGGTGTCCCGGGTGCTTGGCAAGCCAAGCAAAATGGCACAGTTTTTAGGTTGCCTGGCGGGACTTTAAGTCGCCATTGGCACCCGGGCAACCGTTAATTTCGAGCCCTGGATTACTGTACTCTTCCTTGTACATGAAACCACTTTGTCAGGAATGTTGGAGCAGACATTTGTCACATCTGGAATGTTTGAGCCAGTTAGCAAGTCCCAGGGATACCCATTCGTCATGGGAGCAGAATTAGGCCATTCGGCCCATCAAGTCTACTCCGTCTTTCAGTCATGGCTGATCTATCTTTCCCTCTCAACCACATTCTCCTTTCTTCTCCCTGTAACCGTTGACACCCATATTAATCAATAATCTGTCAATCTCCGCTTTAGAAATACCTAATGACTTGGCCTCCACACCAGCTGTGGCAAGAAATCTACAAATTCCTCCTCATCTCCTTTCTAAAGGAACATTTTTTTATTCTGAAGGTGTGCCCTCTGGCCCTAAACTCTCCCACTAGTGGAAACACCCTCTCCACATCCACTCTATCCAGGCTTTTCACTTTTCAGTTGGTTTCAATAAGATCCCTCCTCGAAAACTGCAGCGAGTTAAGGCCCAGTGCCGTCAAGCGCTCACCTGTAGAATAGCCAGTCCGGGCCGAAACCCTGGGGCTTGTTCCTTCATCTGGTTTACTTCATTCTTCAATCGTTCTCTGACTTGTCTGTGGGGGAGGAAGAGGAGACCACACAGTCACTGAACCTGCCGGGCAGGATTCAAACCAAAACAGAAAGCTGCAAAAACTCTACAAATTCTCACGTGGAGGTTTTCACTCCAGACACCACACTCGCCATTGTCCTCACTGCCCTCAAGCCTAGTGCATTTAAGAGCATTGCGGCCAGCCTGGAGCCCCCACCGAGGGGTGGGAGGGGGCTGAGGAAGAAGACAGAGTGGGTTACCGCGTGCATTACTGACGGGAACAGCGGAGACTGACACTGGCAGTGAAACAGCTAAAAGTGCCAGGATTTAGCCTGCACACTGGAGTGTACTGGCCTGTGATGCTTGTTGGAACAGTGATAGTGTTACTTGTTTGCATGGTCACTGCCTGAGAATTCAGTTACAATTTTCAGATGTGTTCCCTCCACTCTTTGCTCCCCCACCTCAATGCCTCCCACAGAAATCCTTCAGACTACAATCAACACCTCTGCTTAGCATACAAGGAATATTTAAGTAGCCTGTGCTTTTGAGAATAACTTTGTCTTTTAATGCAGTTTTTATATAGTCAAGGCCAGCCGATCATGATTGGGTCCAAATTCCTGTAGTACAGTTCCAATTATGGTTGAACTTTAACAGAATGGCAATGAACATACTACATTGAGAGGAGAAACAGTGGGGGATGGTGGGGAAATGGTCGTAGTGTAGTACACTGATGCTTCACCTTGCCATTCCCCCTCACCTCATGAGGGGAGCAGGGAGGAAGAGTATTCTACATATCGCTCTGGACGTCACGTGAATAGTCCTGATCAGAATTCAGTTGTTTAAAAAACAGGTTGATTATGTATTTCATGATGGTAAGGCCTTCAACATTGAGCTGCAGTAGCGCTAAACCTCGAAAGTTGGCGGTATTTAACGGTGCCGCCTGGCCTAGGGAGGCATGGCTTTTAGCGGTCTGCAGACGCGGTAAAGACATTGGTTTCGCTTTGTGGGCTTATGAGCCTGTAAGCTACTCGTAAAGGATGCCGCATAGAGGCTGCCTTTGTCTTAGTCAGCGGAACCATCTAGGCTACACCAGTACATCGATGGCCCCATGGACGTCCCTGGCCAGGACCTGCCCCGAAAGCAGTGGACAACCCTCAACCGCTTGAGGACAGGCATCGGACGCTATGGAGTAGCGATGAAGAGGTGGGGCCTCGTGGACAGCGCATCCTGCGAGTGTGGGGACCCAACACAGACAGTGGAGCACATGGTCACCAGTTGCCCCAAACACCGGCCACCGAATGGTGAACGAGGTCTGATTGACCTGGACGATGACACGTTGGCCTGGCTCACCTCAACGGAGCTGCAGGTCTAAAAGACATACGACAGAAGAAGAAGAAGATGTATTTCATGCTGAACTCCCTCTATCTCCAGGACGACGGACACAAAGCTATGTTCCCCAGTCATGATGTTAATATGATATTCTACATATCTGTCTGCTTCCTTACACATAACCTCTGGCCGTCACAGTATAGAAGGCTATGGAAATACCCAACTAGAAGGGCAGCACGGTGGTGCAGCGGTAAAGTTCCCACTTTACTGTGTCATTGACCCGGGTTTGATCCTGACGACAGGCGCTGTAATAAAATGAAACATTTACGGAATCCAAGTGTGCTGGTGACCTGAAAATGAAATTAACTGTGTAATTACATTTGTTGATAAACCTTTGAAGGATCATGTGACCTAGTATATCTGTTTTTTTGCAAGCAGCTGGTTATCTGGGAGTGAACTCACACAGAAAAGGCACATTGTTGCACTGAAGTTGCAGATTGCTTCTAGGAATCTCCATGCAGGGTCTAGTTTAACGCCTCATTTAGAAAGCATCACTCAGTGTTCCATCTGGATTAATGTTCATGTCTTGAACTAGGATGGTACAGCAGTAGAGTTGCTGCCTTACAGCACCACAAACCCGGGTTCAATGCTGACCATGAGTGCTGACTTTACATGTTCTCCATGTGACTGCGTGGGCTTTCTCTGGGTAATCCGGTTTCTTCTCACACTCCAAAGTCGTGCGGGTTTGTAGGTTAAGTGGCATCTGTAAATTGTCCCTAGTGTGAGGGTGGAACCAATGTAAAGGTTCGCTGGTCGGCCCAGACCTGATGGGCCATAGTGCCTGTTTTCAGGCTGTGTCTCTAAACTAAACTAAATCCACCACAGCCTCCAATTCAGATAAGATTGTTACTCGCAGACCCACAGCTGATGGTTGCAGTGCACTATAAACAATTAGAATTGATTAACAATCTTGCAGTTAAAGGGGACTTTGGGGAAGGACAAACAAGATTACAGATTTTTAGTTGAATCCAAGCAATGAAAAACCTGGCTGGAACTTTGAGCAACACACCAAGCAAATCCAAGAAATGCAAGACAGGAGAAAATCAAAGGCTGACATTTGAAGAATGACTGTACAGTTTGCAATAAACACAGGTCCCTTCAGCGCACAAAATCCATATCGGAAAAGTGTGAGTAATGAGAGCATGATCCATATCCCTCCATTCCTTTCCTATCTATCTGCCTGTCTGTTTAAAAGCCTCAAACATCACTAACGTATTTACCTCCACCACCGTTCCTGGCAGCACGTACCAAACACCTACCACCTACCGTGTGAATAAACTTGCCCGGACATCTCCTTCGAAGCTTTGCCGCTCTCTCCTTAAAGCTATACCACCTGGCCTTTGACATTTCGAGGCAGGCCAAGTGTCTGGCTACTACCTTACCTATGCCTCTCATAATTTTATATACCGGTACTTCGATCAAGTCTTCCCTCACATTCCACATCTTAATTTTGATCAAGTTGCATTGACATTAGGAGCAGAGTCAATACAATACAAGCATTTTTTTAAAGCCTTAAAAAATGTGCACTGTAGACTTTCCCACCCCCAACATTCTGAAAACACACAGCCATAGCAGAGCAATGTTGAAATGACCCCTGCCTTTTGAGACAGATTAAAGTCACACTGATTTGATTACGTCAGCTGATCTAAAACATAAACCACGATTGAACCTTGAGCTTAATAAATTCACTATTGTCAGGCTCTTCTCTTGCAGGGTGGAACCCCAGGGAGTTTAAACTAGCTGTGTATTAGTCCTGGCTTTACATCTGTACCTCCCTCACTGGAACAGACCCAGGGGGTTGAATGCACACGCAGCAATCTTCACTGGACAATCCCATGTAAAACATCATGTGCTAAATGCACATATTAGCAGCCATGTGAAATAAAACAGAAAATGCTGGAAATTCTCAGCAGGTGAAGTTGCATCCGATGGAAGAGAAACAGAGTTAATATTTCAGGTCAAAGACCCTGACAGGGAAGGCAAGGGCTGGTGAAGGATATTCAACAAAGCATTATGACAGGAGGTCCTGGCTCACTACATTGCTGCATTGAACAGATAACAAAGGAGATGGATGTTGTCTATATGGATTTTAGTAAGACAAGTTTGCAGATGACACTGAAGTTGGTGGTCTTGTAGACGGTGAAGATGATCATCAAAATTTACAGCAGGACCAGAGGACAAAGATTTAAGGTGTGGGGAAAGATTTAATAGGAAACGGAGGCTACTTTTTCACTCAAAGGGTGATGGATTGAAGGAATGAGCTGCCAGAGACGGTAGTTGAGGCAGGTTCGATAACATTTAAAAGACACTTGGGCAGGTACAAGAATAGGTAAGGATACGAGCCAAGCAGGCAGGTGGGACTAGTTTAGATGGGGGCATCTTGGTCAGCACAGATAAGTTGCGCTGAAGAGCCTTTTACCTTCCTGTAGGACTATGACTTCGGAAAAATTGCAAATGCAAAGGGACTTGGGAGTGAGGGTGCAAGATTTCCAACAAGTTTATCTGCATGTCGAACCGGTAGTAAAGAAAGCAAATGCAATGCTAGCATTTATTTTAAGAGGGCTTGTGTACAAAAACAAGGATGTAATGCTGTGGCTCTATAAAGTGCTGGTCAGGCTGCATTTCGAATATTGCAAGCAATTTTGGGCCCCATATCTGAGGAAGGATGTGCTGGCCCTGGAGAGGATCCAGAGGAGGGTTACAAGAATGATCCCTGCTGTGAGTAGATTAACATATTATGAGCGTTTGACAGCACTGGGCCTGTACTCGCTGGAGTTTAGAAGAATGGGGGTGGGGGGGGACCTAATAGAAACATACAGAATCGTGAAAGGCTTGGATAGAGCGGATGTGGAGAGGATGTTTCCACAAGTGGGAGAGTCTAGGACTAGAGGTCTAGGTCACAGCCTCAGAATTAAAGGACATTCTTTTAGGAAGTAGATGAGGAGGAATTTATTTCATCAGAGGGTGGTGAATCTGTGAATTGTTTGCCACAGAAGGCTGTGGAGGCAAAGTCAGTGGATATATTTAAGGCAGATAGATAGATTCTGATTACTACGGGTGTCAGAGGTTAAGAGAAGGCAGGAGAATGGGGTTAGGAGGGAGAGATAGATCATCCATGATTGAATAGTGGAGTAGACTTGATGGGGCGAATGGCCTAATTCTGCTCCCATCTCTTATGATCTTATGACATTGGACCAATGCAGACATTCATGGTTCTGCCCTCGTTTGATCTACATGTTCTTCGATATCTTTGATGGCCCCTCTCTGTATCATAATAGTTTGTTAGCATTGCATTTGATGAACATTAAACAACCCGAACGGAGGGTCAAGAGTGGAGATATTAAGTTAACGCAAGAACTGAAAAATACAGCTGCCTGATCCTCAGGACATAACTGGGCAGGGCAGAGTACTTATAAAATAACAAAGGTACTACTCTCCCTCGAACATAGCAAATAAACTGGACAACGAATAAATGCCTTGGTGCAATTCACAGAACACAGGGCCTTGCTTTTTATAAAATCTAACTCCATTTACCTGCCTTAACAGCTTTAGTTAAATCTCAGAATTAAAATTAATAATTTAATTGAGCAACAATTGCTCTTACAAAGCATACTTCTGTGCAGAATGTTTTCATAAAGGCCAAGACTCTCCTAATCCTTTTCTGGGAAAGCTGTACCTTCTCTCAAATCACAAGCAGATAATTGCCCAAATCAAACCAAACCAGTAATAAAAATAAATACTATAGTCTTCAAAAGTAAGCTGCTTAACAAAAAAACAATGAAATAAAGATCGTAATGATAAAGATGACAAAGATACAACAAAAAAACCCAAAATGTTAAAGTATCAAATGACTTCAGCCTTGTAGAAACATAGAAGAATTGGTGTAGGAGAAGGCCATTCAGCCCTTTGAGCCATTCAATATGATCATGGCTGATCATCTAAAATCTGTAACTCAAGAGCTAAATCTAACTCTCTTGAAAACATCCAGTGAATTGGCCTCCACTGCCTTCTGTGGCAGAGAATTCCATAATTGTGCAGATTAATAACTTACATAAACCTTCTGCACCCCCCGATCTCCCTGCCTCAAACCTTTTCCTGTATAATATTTTTGTGGTCAATCCTGATCTCAGACACTGTCTGTGTGGAGTTTGCATGTGCTCCCTGTGACCGCGTGGGTTTCCTCCAGGTGCTCCAGTTTCCTCCCACATCCCAAAGACGTGCAGGTTTGTAGGTTAATCGTCCTCTGTAAATTGCCCCTAGTGTGTTGGGAGTGGATGAGAAAGTGGGATTCACAGATACTAGGAGAATGGGTAATGTATGTTTGTTGTGGACTCGGTGGGCTGAAGGGCCCGTGTCCAAGAGGTATGTCTAAACTAAACATAAAAGCTAGAGTAATCTATTCTAGAGCACCTCCTTAATACTTCCCCCATATATGCACCCCCTAATACCCCTCCCTTTGGCATACCCCATAATCCTGCCAATAGACAATAGGTGCAGGAGTAGGCCATTCGGCCCTTCGAACCATTCAATGTGATCATGGCTGATCATCCCCAATCAGTACCCCGTTCCTGCCTTCTCCCCATATTCACTGACTCCGCTATCTTCTAGATCCCAATCGAGCTCTCTTGAAAGTATCCAGAGAACCGGCCTCCATCTCCCTCTGAGGCAGAGAATTCCACAGGCTCACATCTCTCTGAGAGAAAAGTTTCCTCGTCTCTGTTCTAAATGGCTTACCCCTTGTTCTTAAACTGTGGCCCCTGGTTCTGGACTCCTCCATCATGGGGAACATGTTTCCTGCCTGTAGCGTGTCCAAACCCTTAATAATCTTATATGTTTCAATAAGATCCCCTCGCATCCTTCCCCATGAGTGCACCCACTACTCACACCCCTCCCCCAAAGGCGACCCCCTCCCATACGTACACTCCATAATCACGTAACATCCCTCACCTGGAATGCACTCCCCATTACTGGCCGTCCTCTCCACCCCCGTGTAGTCCCGCTCTCATCCATTCCCCCAGCGTTTCTCCCTTTTATGTGCCCATCAGGGGCGGCATAGTGGCACAGCGGAAGAGTGGCTGTCCGTACAGAGTTTGTACGGTCTCCCCGTGACATGCATGGGTTTTTTTGGTTTCCTCCCACGCTCAAAGTCGTACAGGTCTGTAGGTTAATTGGCTTGGTAAATGTGTAAAAATTGGCCCTAGTGTAGGATAGTGTTAATAGAAGCATAGAAAGTAGATGCAGGAGGCCATTCGGCCCTTCGAGCCAGTACCGCCATTCAATGTGATCATGGCTGATCATCAAGAATCAGTGCCTTGCTCCTGCTTTTCCCCCCATATCCCTTGATTCCTTAGCCCCAAGAGCTAAACCTAACTCTCTCTAATGTGGAGGTTTGGCAAGATGGCGGCGCCTGTCAGCAGCGGCCTCTGCAGTCCGTCTGTCTTTTGTTTTCTTTTTGTCTGTTGAGTGGATGTTTTGGTTATTATATTATTTTTAATTGTGTATATGTGGGGGGCGGGGGAAACTTTATTAATCTCTTCCCTGTACGGGGACCCGACTTTTTCCTTGTTGAGTCTCCGTTGTCGTTGGGCCTAACATCGGCGGCCTCCAACCGGAATCGACCTGGGGCTCCAGTCGCGGACTCTCCATCGCGGAGCTGACCGACTTCAGAGCGCGGAGCGCTGTGGCACGTGGCTGCGGCCCGACTTCGGAGCTCCAGAGGCTCCAGTTGCAGGCCCTGTGGACTGTAACATAGGGATCTCGGTGGGAGACCACTTTTCGGAGCTCCTGCAGCGGCAAACTTCGCCCGCCCGGCCTTACATTGCCCGGCACGGCTTAAACGGCCGCGGGACTTGCCATCGCCCGCCGGGGGCGCTCTAACATCTAACAACAGGAGCCTCAATCGGCTCGAAGCAGCAGTTTGGCAGCTTGACTGCGGGAGAGGAATGGGCACAGAGAACGGAGAAGAGATAGGTATGTTACAAAACCTACCTGAATCGTGGCTGAGCATCTGCCCCACCCCGTGTGCGCGATTTTGGCGCTGTTTAGAGGGAGCGGGTTTAAAACGCGATTTTTACTAGGCTGTTGCAATCGAAAATGTTCAGCCTAGTAAATCATTAACGGAAAATCGCTGAAAGACCCCGTCGCAAAAGGTATTATTAGTTTTTATGGCCTTGTATAATAGTTATAGTAGTTTAAAAATCACTCTCTCAACCCGCAACCTCTCGCAGCCCCAGGGTTTTATAAAGCAAACAATTAAAGGTATGTACCTTATTTTTACATTAAATGGGGGTTGTAAATAACCCTGTATATAAAGTTTTCTATAGCGAGTAGTTCATTTTGGGCTCTTTATATCCCGCAGTATTTTTCTGGGCACTTGAGGGCACAAATCCAGCGCAATGTGAACGTTCTAAACCAGTGCGTTCACAGGAACCTACTAGAAAGCTGATTTAAATTGACTTTAATTTACAGCAATTGAACACTAAATTCCTTGCATTTGGCCTTTAAATTTATGTAAATGAGATTTAAAAATCATGTTTTATTGTGAATTATTTGGGAATATAATTTGGACACTTGGGCCATTTAAAAATGTTAATCATTTATTAAGAAATGGATAGATGTTTAGATCTAGTAATTTAAGTTTGAAATTAGCTACAATTGGGTAACTAACTAATTATATGCTTTAATTTCAGGTCATCCAAGTAAGATTATTTTATATTTGTTTCAGAATGCTTCAATCTATGATAACTGAAAATTTCATTCAGTTCTCTTAATTTTTAAGAAGGTTATGGGCTTTTGACTGTCCACGATCACTGCTTTTTTGTTATGTCCATAGAAAATCAATAGGGAACAAGATGCTAATTTCCGAGTATGAAAATGGCCATAACTTTTTTATTACTTGAGATATGAAAGTGAATTAGGTGTCAAATTAAACTTATTGTTATGCTTTATCTGATGGGATAAATTGTAGACTTGATTTTTTAAATCTCAAAATTTTGTAACATTGCTAGAAGAGATAAGACAGTGAGGAGGTGTTTGGGGATTCCCTGTGATGGATGTTTGTGTGTAATTCAGTGTTTTTGTTTGTTTGTTTGTATTATGACTGCAGAAACGTAATTTCGTTTGAACTTATGTTCAAATGACAATAAACGATTCTTATTGCTGCACTCAGTGGGCCAAAGGGCCCATTTCCATAAAATATCTCTCAACTAAACTAATCACAGGTAACTGCCCATGCCCCCAGTGGCTCTGCCGCTGTCACTTGCTCCTCTTTGATGCCCCTATGCCCTTCTTACTGCCATTGCTGCTCCTTGCCACTACTGCCTCCCTTCTGAAAGTTTCCTTCTGCTGCCACCCTTCTGAAAGCTCCACTCACTCATCAGCTGGTCCACAACTATATACAACCCCCCCCCACACCCCAGAATGGGGAGCGAGAGAGGGAGGGAGGGGAGAGAGGGGGGGGGAGAGAGGAGAGGGGAGAGGGGAGGGAAAGAGAGGGAGAGAGGGGGAGAGGGAGAGAGGGAGAGAGGGAGAGGGGGAGGGGGGGAGGGGAGGGGGGAGGGGGGAGAGGGGTGTGGAGAGGGTGTGCGGCGGGGCAGCAGCCGGAGCCCCGCTCACTTACGCCGACAACTTCTTGCCGCTCAGCGCCGCGGCCTCCATCGCCCCGCTCCCGCCGCCACTGACGGACAACACGTGCACGCGCCGCACGCCGCCTCCCGGCTCCACCTCACCGGGCTCCCATCCGCCCGCCCTCGCCCGCTCCTCCCCTTTTCCTTCCTTCCCCCAATCACCGAGCTGGGTTTCCTCCCGAAACGTCACCTATTTCCTTCGCTCCATCGAGCTGCTGCTCCGCTCCCAATTTTGTGTACCTTCCTTCAATCACCACCTCCCCCCCCAATCACCATCTGAACCGGGTTTCGGCAATCAACCGTCGTTCCTATTTCCACCGCTCCCATAGATGCTGCACACCCACTGGTTCCGCTCTCCAATCACCACCTGGTGTACCTTCCACCAATCACCCACTGGCTCCCGGGCTCCACCAATCACCACCCGGCTCCCGGGCTCCACCAATCACCAGCTGGTTACCGGGCTCCACCAATCATCGCCCGGCTCTCACTCCACCAATCACTACACAGCTCCCACCCCACTTATCAGTGATCGCTGCACTCTCGACCAATCAAAGCGGCCAGTCACCACAGACCTACCCCTTAGCCGTGACGAACAGCCGCTCAGCCAATGGTCGTGCACCATCTCCAAGACCAACCAATGAACGTCCAGGATTTAGACTGTCCCGGCCTTCTTCTGTTTGACCAACGAACGCCTAGAAAATGGCATGGCTCGGCCCATCGCGAGACCTGCCAATGAACGTCAAGCAACATTGTTGACCATTTCCATATTTAGAAACATGGAAACAGGTGCAGGAGTAAGTAAGTAAGTTTTATTTATATAGCACGTTATAAGTCAACTCGCATTGACACCAAAGTGCTTTACATAAAACAGCTAATAAGTTTCCATACAAACCATAGAAAAAGGTTAAAAACTAAAGAAAATAGACACAACACATTATAGAGTTCAACACAAACGTCCCCCACAGCAGAATCAACAATTTCCACTGTGGGGAAAGGCACCAGAAAGTTAAGTCTTCTTCCTCTGAAACACCCGAGGTCAGGGCCCATTTGTGGCCTTGCAGCCAGTCCGATGATTTTCAGGGCTCTCTTGCCGTGAAGATGGAACATCCGGCATTGGGTGAAACATTCCTCAAACGGCTTGGAAAGTCTGGAGCGGCTGCCTCCTCCCCGGAGACCGGGCCACTCGTAGCCCTCAGGCCGAGCCGGTTAGAGCTCCGACCCCGGCAACTCGATCCCAGGCTCTGCGGCGCTCCAAATCCAGCGCCGCCCGCGGCCGGACGCCTGCAGCCGCAGCGATGTTGGGAGTCGGCGGCCAAAGCGCTCCGGAGCTTACCGCACGGCGACCCGGTAAGGTATCGCCCGCTCCCTGTTGGTATCCAAGCACTGGGCCGCCGCCGCCGAAGCTGTAGTCCTGGCCGGTCCCGACAGGAAACGCCGCTCCATTCTCGATGGTAGGCCGCGAGGACGGGGCGAAGAAGCAGCTTGGAGGGATGCTGCCTCTCAGACTAGGTAGGGGACTAAGAAATAAAGTTTCCCCCTTCCCCCCCCCACCCCCCACATAAAAGGCCTCCAACTAACTGACTAACATTTTCTAACAGGACTTAAAATAAAAAAAGGTGAAGAGACGGACTGCGGGCAGGCTGCCATACACAGACGGCGCCCACCCCTGCACATCCGCCATCTTGATGTCTCTCTCCATTCGGCCCTTCGAGACAGCACCGCCATTCAATGTGATCATGGCTGATCATCCAGAATCACTAGGAAGCAAAGAGTAGGAGAGTGGCAGGCAGTGACTAGTGGGGTGGACTGCTTTTACTCCCCATGGGATCCCTTGACTTGGATAGGCTGAGTGAGTGATGCAGTATAATGTGGATAAATGTGAGGTTATCCCGTGGCCGATTGGGTGTCATGGTACACCAGTCATTGAAGGTAGGCATGCAGGTGCAGCAGGCAGTAAAGAAAGTGAATGGTATGTTAGCTTTCATTGCAAAATGAGTATAGGAGCAGGGAGGTTCTTGTACAGGGTCTGGTGAGACACACACCTGGAGTATTGCGTACAGTTTTGGTCTCCAAATCTGAGGAAGGACATTATTGCCATAGAGGGAGTGCAGAGATGGATAGTGAAAGTGGTGACGGGTCCTTTTCACAATGGCAGGCAGTGTATACACCAGACTGATTCCAATATGGGATGTCAGGACTGTCTTATGAAGAAAGACTGGATAGACTTGGAGGATATACTCTTTAGGATAAGTGAGTAGGACGCTTGCAGCGAGACCTGATGTCATTCCCGATGTTGAAAACATCCAGATAAGTTTTGGTCAATAGGGGTGGTTGCACGTAGTTGAGGTCGTATAGGGGAGTAAAGGGTGTGGGGACGGGGATACGGAGAGTAGCTCAATCCTTCTGGAATGTACAAGGGCAGCTTCCGGCATACATTAGTATACACGAAACACGAACGTACGTTTTTACCTGGTAAAAAAACGCCAAAATGGTCCATTTTTGCACTGTATAAAATTGTGGAATTCGGGGTAACCGTGAGAGAAAACCGCCAAAATCACTGCTGCTCACTGACGTGTGAAAGAGCAGCGTGCCAGCAGATTGAGGGCAAGTCCCGGCCCACGGCCGCCCGGGGCTGGAGGGTGACTGAGTGCTCTGAACCCGAGCACCAAGGTATAAGCGGCCAAAGGAGCGCATCCCTTGGGACAGCCCCCGCTCTCCTCCCGGCGTCAGCGCTGTCCGGCCACGGCCACCCCCTGCCCCGTCTCCCCCTGTGCAGCCGCACTGTGACGGGCTGTGGGTCGGCAGCGCACACACACGAGACCGGTTGGAGCGGGGCCGCGGCTATGGGCAGCGGACACACGGGGCCATAAACCCGGCAACGTCCCCGTCAGCTGCAGCAGAGTTAAGGGCGGTCTGGTCCCTCCGCCCACCCAGTCACTGACCGCACTGCACCGGCACCAGACCCATGCGTGTCCAATCCCTTAATAATGTTATGTTTCAATAGGATGAGAGGGGATCTTATTGAAACATATAAGATTGTTAAGGGTTTGGACACACTAGATGCAGGAAACATGTTTGCGATGTTGGGGGAGTCCAGAACCAGGGTCCACAGTTTAAGAATAAGAAATCAACCTTGTGAACCTACGCTGCACTCCCTCAATGTCCTTCCTCAAATTTGGAGACCAAAACTACACACAATATAGGTGTGGTCTCACCAGGGCCCTGTACAACTGCAGATGGACCTGTTTGCTCCTATACTCAACTCCTCTCATTATGAAGTCCAACGTGTCATTAGCTTTCTTCACTGCTTGCTGTACCAGCATGCTTACTTTCATTGACTGATTCCACCGGGTGGCTATCTGATGGCAGCCTCACCTACAGTCTGTCTGTCCTTTTCGTCTTTTTTTTGTTATTTTTAGTGTGTTTAAAAATGTATGTATTAATGTTCTCTGTTTTGTTTTATGTGTGTGGTGGGCGTAAGAAACCTTTTCTCAATCTCTTACCTTGCCGCAGATGCGATTGTTTTCCGGATCGTATCTCTGATCGCTCTGCCGCCCAAAATCGTGGAGCTGGAGGCCTTGCTCAGGACTGACTTTGAGCCCCACCGCGGGGCGTGGACTTACCATCAGAGCCGATTCCTTGCCTGGGATTGATGCTCCAACCGCGGCCTGCGGATTTCACCACCAGGAGCTTGCAGTCTCGGGTTGAGACCGACGTCGGGTAGCTCCAAAAGCCGCACGACATTCAACTAGCCCCGACCCAGGGTAGATCACCCGGCACAGGGGAGCTGAGATATCCCCCCCAATGCAGGAGCTTGATCGGCCCGACGAGGGAGGCCCGCCGCCGGATACGGGAATAAGATCGCCCCGTCAACGGAAGGTTAGATGCCCCCGACCCCTAGAGGTCAAAGAACGGAGAGGTTTAACTTTTTTTCGCTTTCCATCACAGTGAGGAATGTGGAGGAGTCACTGTGGTGGATGTTTATGTTAAAATGTATTTTGTGTGTTCTGTTGCTTTATATTGATATGACTGTATGGCAAAAGAGTTGCAAAACATACATAAAATATGATCATGATTATGTACAAGGACACCCAGGTCTCATTGCACCTCCCTTTTTCCTAACTTGACACCATTCAGATAATTCAGTGGGTGAGGCAGCATCTCTGGAGAGAAGGAATGGGGGACGTTGCGGGTCAGACTGAACTCCAGCATTTTGTGTCTACACAATGCTTCAAACTCCTGCTTTTTACGTCTACACCCAAAATATTACAGATGTTCAGCAGGTCAGGCAGCATCTGTGGAGAGAGAAAAAAACGGTCTGCTCTTCATCATACAATAAAGTATGATGTTCATTCAGAACTGGGAAGGGGAGGATTCAAGTTCATGCGACAGCCATGGTCCAGGTCGAGGTGGTGGTGAAGAGTAGAACAAATGGAATATCTACTTCAAAAAACACTAGGAGCTGCAGGTGGTGGTTAATGAAGAAAGACCCAGAGTGCTGGAGTAACTCAGCGGGTCTGGAGAATATGGATAGGTGACGTTTCGGGTTTGGACCCTTCTTCGATCCAATGTCGCCAGGATATCGGGCCTTAAAGTGAGAAAGTAAGAAACTGCATATCCCCTTGGACCAAGACCAGGCTTACCAGAAATTAAAGGGGTGGTGGTGGTGGCAGATACTACAGTGGCATTTAAGAGGATTTCGGATAGGCACATGGATATAGTCATCTCACTAGGGTCTCCTCGATATCCCGCAGCTCCACTCTTGCTCTCCCTCCCCCCCCCCATGCAGCATATAATCCTCCTACACTTTCGCCACCTCCAACGGGATCCCACTACTATCCACAACTTCCCATCTCCACCCCTTTTTGCTTTCCGCCGAGACCGTTCCCTCGGCAACTCCCTGGTCAACTCATCCCTTCCCACCCAAACCACTTCCTCCCCAGGTACTTTCCCCTGCAACCGCAGGAGGTGCAACACCTGTCCCTTTAGCCCCCTCGACTACATCCAAGGACCCCGACAGTCTTGTGGCAGAGTTTCACATTCAATGTGGGGTTATCCACTTTGGTGGCAAAAACAGGAAGGTGTGGCAGCTCCCAAGGGTCGTGCCATCCTAACTGTCTAACCCCTCGGCACGGGAGTGGTTCAGTCTGGAGGTGACCCTTAACCAGAGGGTTTAAAGGCAAGGGTGCCATCTTTCTCTCGTGTGGACCAAAGATCCTATAGCTCTGCTTCCCTACAACCGGGAGGAACACAAATAAAGGTGCCTCTCGAAATACCTGAGTCCTCTCTTTCGTTTCGAGACCTACGCACCACAAAGGCATATTATTATCTAAATGGTGTCAAGTTGGGAAAGGGGAAGTACAATGGGATCTGGGGGTCCTTGTTCATCAGTCAATGAAAGTAAGCATGCAGGTACAGCAGGCAGTGAACAAAGAGGTCCTTCTGCAGTTGTACAGGGCCCCAGTGAAATACATCTAGAGTATTGTGTGCAGTTTTGTTCTCCAAATTGAGAAAAGACATTCTTGCTATTGAGGGAGTGCAGTGTAGGTTCACAAGGTTAATTCCTGGGATGGCGGGACAGTCATATGCTGAGAGAATGGAGCGGCTGGGCTTGTATACTCTGGAATTTAGAATGATGAGAGGGGATCTTATTGAAACATCCCCTCCACCTTCCCAGTTCTCCCACTGATCTTACTGTCTCTGACTACATTCTACCTGTCCCACCCCCTCTCCTGACATCAGTCGGAAGAAGGGTCTTGAGAGGAGATCAGTTAACCTGGCATCAGGTTCAGGAGAGTGGTGGGCCGAATGGCCTGTTCCAGTGCAGTAATGGTCCATGGAGAACAATGCAGTTTATCGCCCCATCGTTCCAGAACTTCATGTGATTGTCCTTCCAGTTACTCTTCTTTTATCAATGCCAAGCACTTTCAAACTGAATTACTAAATATATACTTAATTAACGTGTACCTTGTGCCTGAATTTGACTTCTGCCAGAATAGCAAATCTTGTAAAACCTTGTGAACAAACCTAAGTGTGTCCATTGAGTCTATGGTCAGGACTGGCTGGTCGGTTTGTAAGCAGGGGCTGGCTCTCCCCTTGGGTGTGGTGTTTGCTGCATCAAAACGTGCAAAGAAGTTGTTCAGTTCATCTGGGAGAGAAGTGTCCGTGTCGGTTACCTGCTGCCTTGCCTTGTACCCCGTCAGTGTTTGGATTCCCTTCCACATCCTCCTGGTGTCTCCTGTGTCACAGAGGTGTCCCTGGATTTTCCCCGCGTAGGCACGTTTCGCTGCCCTGATTCCTTTTTCCAGTGCAGTCCTGGTAGATCGAAGAGCGGCTGTGTTACCGGCTCTGTAGGCTGCATCACGAGCCCTCAGCAGCGAGCGCACCTCTGCTGTCATCCATGGCTTTTCGTTTCCACGTGCAGTGAAGGTTTTCATGATAGTGACATCCTCGGTGCACTTGGCAATGTAGCTGGTTACAGTCTCTGCGTACTCCTCGATGTTGATGAGGTCATCATAGGATGCTGCTGTCCTGAACACATCCCAGTCAGTGTGCAGGAAGCAATCCTGCAGTGCTGAGGCTGCTCCCTCTGGCCAGACCCTGGTGTGTTTTCTTTCCGCTCTGACTTGTTTTTGCAGAGGTCTGTAGGCTGGTATTAAAAACACTGAAATGTGGTCCGAGTGGCCCAGGTGAGGGCGTGGGGCTGCCTTGTAAGCCTCTGGGGTGTTGGTGTAAACCAAGTCCAAGATGTTCTCTCCCCTGGTCTCAAAATCCACATATTGCTTGAATTTTGGGAGCACAGTCTTAAGGCTGTGGGTGCACTCGAGGTCAGGAGCACTCGAAGGATCACAGGTCTCTGTCACTGTGAGGCAACAACTCTACTGCGGCATGATAATGCAGCCCATTTTATGTTCACTCTTGTAACTGGAGGGAACAGTTTGAAGTTCATCTGGAAAGAAACTGGTATTTCCAGCATTTTTCATTTTTTATTCCTGCCAAGAATTGATAATTAATTGGCCCACACAGTATTTTTTAAATGGTCTAGAACGTGTTGCCTGAAGGGAAGGTGGGAGCAGCTTCAAATGAAGCTGTCAGACAATCAATACTTGCCAGGCTTTGTGGAATGAGCAGGGGAGGGAGTGCAGCGTAGGTTCACCAGGTCATATGCTGAGAGAATGGAGCGGCTGGGCTTGTACACTCTGGAGTTTAGAAGGATGAGAGTGGATCTTATTGAAACATATAAGATTGTTAAGGGCTTGGACATGCTAGAGGCAGGAAACATGTTCCCGATGTTAGCGGAGTCCAGAACCAGGGGCCACAGTTTAAGAATAAGGGGTAAACCATTTAGAACGGAGACGAGGAAACACTTTTTCTCACAGAGAGTTGTGAGTCTGTGGAATTCACTGCCTTCTCTGCCTCAGAGGGCAGTGGAGGCCGGTTCTCTGGATACTTTCAAGAGAGAGCTTGATAGAGCTCTTAAAGATTGCGGAGTCAGGGGATATGGGAGAAGGCAGGAACGGGGTACTGATTGGGGATGATCAGCCACGATTACATTGAATGGCGGTGCTGGCTCGAAGGGCCGAATGGCCTACTCCTGCACCTATTGTCTATTGACTGGAGAGCACTGTTGAAGGGTGAGCATGGGTACGATGGGCTGAATGGACACCAACAGTGCTATACTATTCAATACTTTTATACAAGGCTCACATTTCTGCCAGTGTCTATTACAATGCTGGAAAGGCCTGATGTGTTTTATAACCTGGGAAATATATTTGATACATCATCCAAATATTTGTTTGATAGAGACTCGTACAGCAGGGAAACAGGCCCTTTGGCCCAAATCATGCACATAGCCCAAGGTATTCCATCTAAGCTAGTCCCATTGACTCGCGTTTGGCCCAAATCACTCTCAACCTTTTCTATCCATGTACTTGTCCAAATGTCACTAAATGTCATGACTGTACCTTCCTCAACTAAGCCTAGGTTTATTATTGTCATGCATGCTGAGGTACAGAGTAAAGCTTTGTTTTGCATGCATTCCAAACAGATTAGATATACCATACATAAATGCAATCAAACTCAAATAGGTGGAGCAAAGGGGAAGATACAGAGTGCAGAATATAGTTCTCAGCACCAGGGATCCAGGTTCGATCCTGACTTGTTTACCCCGTGACATCGTGAGATTTGTTTGGGTGCTCCGGTTTCCTCCTGCACTCTAAAGACGTACAGATTTGAGGGTCAATTGGCTTGATATCATTGTAAATTGTCCTATTGCGTAGGATGGTGTAATAGCCCTGTCCCACTGTACGAGTTCATTCCAAGAGTTCTCCCGAGTTTGCCCTGATTCGAACACGGAGATTTACGGTAATGGCTGCTCGTCGGTACTCGGGGCTCTCGTGGACATTTTTCAACATGTTGAAAAATCCTCCCGAGTCTTCCCGAGCTTACCTGCCGTTAGCGAGTCTTCCCGAGTACCTGCCATTAGCGGTACGAGCCGCTAAGAGACGTCCCCGAGCTCCGACGTACCCGCTGCGTTCATTCTCCGTGCTTACCACGAGTTCGATTTTTTAAAAACTCGGGAGAGCTCTTGGAATGAACTCGTACAGTGGAACAGGGCTTTAAATGTGCGGGGATTGCTGGTCGGCACAGGGTGAGTGGGCCGAAAGACCTGTTTCCACGCTGTATCTCTAAACTAAACTAAACTTATGGAAGGACCGTTCAGAAGCCTGATAACAGAAGGGAAGAAGCTGTTCTTGAGTCTGGTAGTTCGCGCTTTCAAGCTTCTGTATCTCCTTCCGACAGGAGTAAAGAGAGGAGTGAATGACCAGGATGCTCCATCTAACCTCACAAGTGTTTGGCCCATATCCCTCTAAACGTTTCCTATACATGTGCCTGTCCATGTGTCTTTTAAATATTGTTATAGTACTTGCCTCAGCTACCTCCTCTGGGAGCTCGTTCCATACACCCTCCGAGTGAAAAAATGTTCCCTTAGGTTCCTGTTACCCTCTCACCTTAAACCAATGTCCTCTGGTTCTTGATTCCGCTACCCTGGGTAAAAGACTGTGCATTCATCCTATCAAATTCGCCACTTGATTTGATGCAATTATTTCAATAGGTAATAAAGTACCCTCACGAGGACCTCAACTCCTTAATGAAATGGGGAAAAAACGAAGATTTAAAAAAAGACTAGCAGGCGCAGCATTAAAGTGAATGTGGCAAAGTATAAAGGAGATGTGCCGGGGGAATAGAGGGATATGGATCACGTTCAGGAAGAGGAGATTAGTTTAACTTGGCATCATGTTCAGCACAGACATCGTGGGCTGTTCCTGTGAAGCGTTGTTAAATTTTCTCTGTTCCAGGTTCTCTATGCAAGGAATTGAGGGCTGAGATCACGTTCTGGTGGTGGACATTGATTCAATTTGGCATTAGATTGTTAAGGGCTTGGAGACGCTAGAGGCAGGAAACATATTCCCAATGTTGGGGCAGTCCAGAACCAGGGGCCACTGTTTAAGAATAAGGAGTAAGCCATTTAGAACGGAGATGAGGAAAGGGTGGTGGAGGTGGATTCTCTGGATGCTTTAAACATAGAAACATAGGTGCAGGAGTAGGCCATTCGGCCCTTCGTGCCTACACCGCCATTCAATATGATCATGGCTGATCATCCAACTCAGTATCCTGTACCTGCCTTCTCTCCATACCCCCGATCCCTTTAGCCACAAGGGCCACATCTAACTCTCTCTTAAATATAGCCAATGAACTGGCCTCAACTACCTTCTGTGGCACAGAATTCCAGAGATTCACCACTTTCTGTGTGAAAAATGTTTTTCTCATCTCGGTCCTAAAGGATTTCCCCCTTATCCTTAAACTGTGACCCCTTGTTCTGGACTTCCCCAACATTGGGAACAATCTTCCTGCATATAGCCTGTCCAACCCCTTAAGAATTTTGTAAGTTTCTAGAGGGAGCTAGATAGGGCTCTTAAAAATAGCAGAGTCAGGGGATATGGGGATCAGCCATGATCACATTGAATGGCGGTGCTGGCTCGAAGGGCCAAATGGCCTACTCCTGCACCTATTGTCTATTGTCTATTATGGACACAAACATGGGCCTGTTTCTCTGCTGCGCTGTTTTTGTGTTCTTCGGAAAGGAAATGCAGAAGGTATCAGAGGCAGATAAAAGGCTGTCATCTCCAATTTAAATTAGTGGGATGAATGCATGATTTAAAGTAGAGATTGAGTCACATTTCCGAACAGGATGCGATTGTCTGAGCGTCAGTGATTGAGAGTCTCACAGCGCTGTGTTAGCTGGTGGTAATTTACACATCGACGGGGGTGGTAATTAACCGCTGGGGTTTCAGGGCGCAGGAGGAACCAGCTATTGTCTTGATAATTGCCCCGGCTCTCCAGTAACAGGTGCTGTGTACGGTTTCTGTAGAGATGGTGACAACACAGAAACACTTGCCGCACCACCTCCAGCAAACTGCCGACTGGCACCTTGTGCAGCCAGTGGCCAGTGGATCTCTCTTGGGCCCGGTAGCAGCAGCACCAATGGGTGGGCTGGGCAAGGTGGGGCGGTTGCCTCATAATATTGGAGCCCAGTTACCAGGGAAGTGCAGCGTCAGATGGGCAAGGACAACTCGTCAAGTCAAAGCTCCAACGTCTGTCGGTGAAATCACAGGATGTTTCGCTCCTACAAGGCTCAGGTGGATCCTCTGGATGGGGTAAAGCAAATGGAAGTAAGTTTCGAATCATACAGCAGGGCATCAGGCCATTCAGCCCACCTCGTCAATGTCCAGAACCAGGGGCCACAGTTTAAGAATAAGCAGTAACCCATTTAGAACGGAGACGAGGAAACACTTTTTCACACAGAGAGTGGTGAGTGTGTGGAATTCTCTGCCTCAGTGGGTGGTGGAGGCTGGTTCTCTGGATGCTTTCAGGAGAGAGCTAGATAGTCAGGGGATATGGGGAGAAGGCAGGAACGGGGTACTGATTGGGGATGATCAGCCATGATCACTTTGAATGGCGGTGCTGGCTCGAAGGGCCAAATGGCCTACTCCTGCACCTATTGTCTATTGTCTATTGTCCTGAAGCTTAGGCCCTCGAGTCCTGGCAACGAGTTGGTAACGAGTCACAACAAGGTGTTGTCTCTTCCACGGTGCCTTTCTCCATCTATCCCAAGCGCATGACAGCATTGGGCGTGAACTCGCTGGAGTTTAGAAGGATAACGGGGGGAAACCTCATTAAAATTTATCAAATAGTGACAGGCCTGGATAGAGTGAATACGGAGAGGATGTTTCCACTAATGGGAGAGTCTAGGACCAGAGGTCACAGCCTCAGAATACAAGGACATACCTTTAGGAAAGAGACGAGGAGGAATTTCTCCAGTCAGAGGGTGGTGAATCTGGAATTCATTTTCACAGACGGCTGTGGGAATTTTTAAGGCGGAGATTGACAGATTCTTAATTAGTAAAGGACGTTAAAGGTTATGGGGAGAAGGCAGGGGAATGGGGTTGAGGGGGAAAGATAGATCAGCAAATGGCGGGGTAGACTTGATGGGCCGAATGGCCTGATTCCACTCCTATGACATGAACATGAGTACCCTCCACTCACATATTGGCGCAGAGATATTGTGGGGAGGAATAGGGGGTGAAGTGGGCGAGTCAGATAACTGGTGGGCAGCGCTCCAATATGCAGCATTACGTAGCTTAGAGCAATTGAACATCGGACAACAGTACCGGAACAGGACAGAATGTCTGTGACGAACTTGATGCCAAGATAAACTCGTCTTCTCTGCATGCACATGATGAATTGGAACTGGAATAGGAATTTCTTCCCAGCTGATATCAGGCAACTGAACCATCCTACCACAACTAGAGAGCAGTCCTGAACTATCTACCTCTTTGTTTACCCTTGGACTATCTTTGATGGGACTTTACTGGTTTTATCTTGCACTAAAAGTTATTTGCTTATCATGTAACTATCCACTGCGAACGGCTCGATTGTAATCATGTATTGTCTTTCCGCTGAATGGTTAGCACGCAACAAAAGCTGTTCACTGCACCTCGGTACACGTGACAATAAACCAAACTAAACGATACTCCAGGAAGCAGTGTAATGCATGGTGTCTCCAGTTAGCAGTATTGCATGGGTTCTCCAACAAGCATTGTAATGCACGGTGTGATGCATAGTGTCTCCAGTGAGCAGTGTATTGCATGGGATCTCCAACAAGCATTGTAATGTGTGGTGCGATGCATGGTGTCTGCATCAAGCAGTACAGAGCCCTAGTGATACCAACCTGTGTGGTATCACTAATGTGCAGTTTTGGTCCCCTAATTTGAGGAAGGACATGTAGCGTAATGCACAATATGATGTACCAGTGAGGGCCATTCCCGTTGAGATGCAGGGATTTGTTGCTGACTGCATTGCTCTTTCTTGCCCGACAGTTGGAGGAGCAGCTGAAGGTACACCGCAGGGAGCTGGACAAGAAGGACGAGCTCATCAGAACCCTGACCCTTCTCAGGTGAGCGATGTCATTTTTAAATTTAGAGATACAGCGTGGAAACGGGCCCTTTGGCCCACTGAGACCATGCCGACCAGCACTACCTCACACACACTGGGGATAATTTACAATTTTACCAAAGCCAATTAACCTACAAACTTGTACATCTTTGGAGGGTGGGAGGAAACCAGAACAGCCGGTCAAAACCCGCGCGGTCACAGGAAGAACATACTAACTCGGTACAGACAGCACCCATAGTCAGGATGGAACCCGGGTCTCTGGTGCTGTAAGGCAGCAACTCCACTGCTGCACCACCCTGCCGCGCCACATGCTGAACATATATACCCCCCAGGGAATGTTCCTAACTAGGGTCAACCTAAGGACACAAGGAACTGCAGATGCTAGTTTACAAAAAAAAAAACCACCAAGTGCTGGAGTAACTCAGCGGGTCCGGTAGCATCTGTGGAGAACATGGATAGGTGACGTTTCACAGAGTGCTGGAGTAAATCAGCAGGTCAGGCAGCATCTATGGAGAACATGGATAGGTGATGCTTCATGTCGGGACACATCTTCGGGTCCCAACCTGAAACATCACCTATCCATTTCCTCCAGAGATGTTGCCTGACCTGCTGAGTTACTCCAACACTTGGTGGGGTGTGTGGGCCAAATGCAGCAAAACGGGACAAGCTTGGCATACCAACTTGGTCAGCATGGACAAGGTGGACCGAAGGGCCTGTTTTGGTGCTGCAACTACAGCTCGACAACTGTGTGAGGTCCTGGCTCATCCAGCAGTGGCTTGAACTCAGCAAAGCGGATGGTGCTTGGACAAGGTCAGGGTGGCCAGTCCAAGTCCGTGTAGACTCAGATCCCGGCTACACAGCGGCGTGGGAAAGTAGTGTGTAAAGCTGCACGCTCCAGTTTCAGCAGCACAGTGGCGCAGCGATAGAGTTGCTGCCTCGCAGCGCCAGAGACCCGGGTTCCATCCTGACTGCAAGTACTGTCTGTGCGGAGTTTGCACGTTCTCCCTTTGACCTGCTGAGTTTTCTTCAGGTGTTCCGGCTTCCTCCCACACTCCAAGGACGTACAGGTTTGTCGGTTAATTGGCTTCGGTTAAAGCAAAAATTGTAGATTGTCGCTGATGTGTAGGATAGTGCTAGTGTACAGGGTGATCGCTGGTTGGCACGGATTCGGTGGGCTGAAGGGCCTGTATCTGTAGGCTGAATCTCTAAATGAAAGTAAACAAAAGCAGGCCAGTATCTTTTTGCTCTGGTATTTTATTGAATGCACATCTTTAATCAATTATGTTTTATTATTAATGTTTTATGTATCATTCCTAACTGTCACTGTATGTCATGTTGTCACTTGCGGATGGAGCACCAAGGCAAATTCCTTGTATGTGAATACTTGGCCAATAAACTTATTAATTCATTCATTCATTCAATCCCAGAGATTCAGTCTGTTGGGCTGATTGTCACTGTGTATTCCCAGGGTTTAATACTAACGGCCTGTGTCCTTCCTTCCACAGAGGAACTGCTGATTCAACAGTTGGTATTGTGAGTGACCCACGCCAGTCGGAGGTACGTAGTACACCTCCATGTCCATGCGGTGTTACACCGTACCATTTCAGACCCACTTCTGCCTATCGTTTCTACATCCACCACCAACATATTCCAGGCAGCCACAACTCTTTGCATAAAAAAACATCCTCCCAAACATCGCCTATAAACTTTGCCCCTCTCACCTCAAAGCTATGAGGGCCTGTCTTTGAGAAAAGGGTTGTGCTATCTACCCCATCTATGCCTCTATCTATGCCTCTTTCATATCTCGTCTCATCTCAACCTCCAGTGTTCCAGAGAAAACAAACCAAGTTTGTCAAAGTGGAGTAGATAAAATGTTCAAGAAGGAACTGCAGATGCTGGAAAATCGAAGATAGACAAAATTGCTGGAGAAACTCAGCAGGTACGGCAGCATCTATGGAGCGAAGGAAATAGGCAACGTTTCGGGCCGAGACATTGCCTATTTCCTTCGCTCCATAGATGCTGCCGTACCCGCTGAGTTTCTCCAGCAATTTTGTCTACCTTCCAAGTTTGTCAAACCTCTCCTTGCAGCTAATACCCCATAATCCAGCCAGCGTTCTGGTAAACCTCCTATGCACTCTTTCCAAAACCTCCACATCCTTCCTGTAATGAGGTTACTAGAACTGCACGTACGAGGATGTTGCCAGGACTTGAGGGCTCGGGCTATAGGGAGAGGTTGCACAGGCCAGGAGCACGGGACACTGACGGGGGATCTTACAGAAATGCATACATTCATGAGAATAAGATTCCCAGGGTAAGCGACTCAAGAACTAGAGAACATAGGTTTAAGTTAAATCTTATTAAGGATTTAATAAGAACCTGAGGGGAACTTTTTCACTCTGAAAGTGGTGGGTGTATGGAACGAGCTGCCAGAGAAGGTAGTTCAGACAGATACTCTAACAACATTTAAAAGACACTTGGACAGGAAAGCTTTTGAGGGATATGGGCCAAATGTGCGAAAATAGGGCTAGCTTAGATGGGGCATCTTTCAGGATATCCTCCAAGATGCTGCCTGTCCTGCTGAGTTCCTACAGCGACTTGCGTTTAAGTTAAGATTCCAGCATCTGCAGCCTCAGTGACATTCTCTGTCACCAGATCTAGTCAGTCTGAAGCAGAGTCCCGACCGGAAATGTCACCTATCCGTGTTCTCCAGAGATGCTGCCTGACCCGCTGAGTTATTCCAGCACTTTGTGTCTTTTTTTAAAATAAAAAGCTTCCCATTTTACCTTTTCACCACCAGATGTCAGTGTTTCACAGCAAATGGATCTGTATGGGCAGGTCTCGATAATTACACTGAGTTATAACCTCCCGCTCATGCAGCCAAGCATCAGTTCATTGCTTTCCGCACCCAGCTCCACATAAAACTTTGTTCCTCGCCCTCTGAGTTTGTCTATCTCCCTTTGTAGCCTCTTTGTACTTTCATTTTTAGATGAGAGGGGATGTTATAGAAACATATACAATTCTTAAGGGATTGGACAGGCTAGATGCAGGAAAAATGTTCCCGATGTTGAGGGAGTCCAGAACCAGGGGCCATAGTTTAAGAATAAGAGGTAGGCCATTTAGGACTGAGATGAGGAGAAACTTTCTCAGCCAGGGAATTGTGAATCTGAGGAATTCTCTGCCGCAGAAGGCAGTGCAGGCCAATTCACTGGATGTTTTCGAGAAAGTCACAGTAGATTTAGCTCTTAGGGCTAACTGAATCAAGGGATATGGGGAGAAAGCAGGAACGGGGTACTGATTCTGGATCAAAAGGACTGGACAGGCTAGATGCAGGAAAAATGTTCCCAATGTTGGGCGAGTCCAGAACCAGGGGCCACAGTCTTAAAATAAAGGGGAGGTCATTTAGGACTGAGGTGAGAAAAAACTTTTTCACCCGGAGAGTTGTGAATTTGTGGAATTCCCTGCCACAGAGGGCAGTGGAGGCCAAATCACTGGATATATTTAAGAGAGTTAGATAGAGCTCTAGGGGCTAGTGGAATCAAGGGATATGGGGAGAAGGCAGGCACGGGATATTGATTGGGGACGATCAGGCATGATCAATGAATGGCGGTGCTGGCTCAAAGGGCAGAATGGCTTCATCCTGCACCTATTTTCTATGTTTCTATGAATGGCGGTGCTGGCTCGTAGGGCCGAATGGCCTACTCTAGCACCTACGTTCTATGTTTCTATGTTTCATCGCCACTCACAGTCCTGCCTTGTTATGCGTCGTCAGCAAACTTGGAAATACAACACGAGACAGTCTAGAGTGAGATACTCATCGGCAATGACATTCATACTTGCTTCAGCTTAACAGGCACATTATCATAATAACTGAACAAATAAATATGCAATCATTAATAATACTGAAAATTATCAGCGATATTAGGTATCCAGACCATAATATTTCCACTAGTGAGAGAGTCTAAGACCAGTGGGCACAGCCTGAGAATAAAAAGACATACCTTTAGGAATGAGATGAGGAGGAATTTCTTTAGTTAGGTGGTGAATCTGTGGAGTTCATTGCCTCAGATGGCTTTAATTTAGACTTTAGTGATTCAGCGTACAAATAGGCCCTTCTACCCACCGAGCCTGTGCCAACCAGCAATCACCCATACACTCATTTTATCCTATACACTAGGGACAATATCCAGTTTTACCAAATTAACCAATTAACCTACAAACCTGTACGTCTTTGCAATGTGGGAGGAAACCGGACCAACGCAAGAAAACTCACGCAGTCATAGAGAGAACATACAAACTCTGTAAGACAGCAGCTGTAGTCAGCATCAAACCCAGGTCTCTGGTGCTGTGAGGCAGCAACTCTACCGCTGCGCCCCCCCCTGTTGCCCTGTGCCTATGGAGGCCAAGTCAATGGGTATTTTTAACGCAGACTAACAGATACTTGATTGGTAAGACGATAGACAATAGACAATAGACAATAGGACAGGAGTAGGCCATTCGGCCCTTCGAGCCAGCACCGCCATTCAATGTGATCATGGCTGATCATCCCCAATCAGTACCCCGTTCCTGCCTTCTCCCCATATCCCCTGACTCTGCTATTTTTAAGAGCCCTCTCTAGCTCTCTCTTGAAGGGTGTCATGAGGTAGATGTGAGGTCAGGGACCACTCTCTCGCTGGTGAGTGGATGGCTCAGTTACCTGAAAAGGAATCTGTGAAGAAGGTGTCCCTGAATCTGGAGGTATGCATTGTCAAATGTCCTCCGTACCTCTTGCCTGATGGGAGAGGGGAGAAGAGGGAGTGACTGGGGTGAGACTGGTCCTTGATGATGCTGGTGGCCTTGCTGAGGGAGCATAGTGTAAATGGAGTCAATGGAACGGAGGTTGGTTTGTGTGATGGTGTGGTCTGCGTGCACAACTCGCCCTGCCTCGTTACACGGCACTGGAGGACACATCACGGCCAGAGTACACTGGACAACTGGTGAAGTACGAGGGCTCAGACACCGAGGTACCAAATGCTCACATCCCTCACTGATTTCCACGCCATCCACATGAAACTTCTTTAATTCAGAATAAGTTATAACCTCTTCACGAGTTGAGTATAGTTTATATTTGTCACGTCTATCGAGGTACGTTGAAAGCTTTTTTGTTGTCGTGTCCTATCCAGTCAGCGGAAAGACTGCGCATGATTACAAGTGACCGCCTACAGTGTACAGATACATGATAAAGGGAACAAGGTTTAGTCCAATCAAAGGTAGTCCAAGGTTCTCCAATGAGGTGGATGTGAGGTCAGGACCGCTCTCTATTTTGAAGAAGGGTCTCGACCCAAAACAATAGACAATAGACGCAGAAGTAGGCTATTCGGCCCTTCGAGCCAGCACCGCCATTCAATGTGATCATGGCTGATCATCCACAATTAGTACCCCATTCCTGCCTTCTCCCCATATCCCCTGACTCCGCTATTTTTAAGAGCCCTATCTAGCTCTCTTGAAAGCATCCAGACAACCGGCCTCCACCGCCCTCTGAGGCAGAGAATTACACAGACGCGCCACTCTGTGAGAAAATGTGTTTCCTCGTCTCCATTCTGAATGGCTTACTCCTTATTCTTAAACTGTGGCCCCTGGTTCTGGTCTCCCCCAACATCGGGAACATGTTTTCTGCCTCTAGCGTGTCCAAACCCTTAACAATTTTATATGTTTCAATGAGATATCCTCTCATCCTTCTAAACTCCAGAGTGTACAAGCCCAGCTGCTCCATTCTCGCAGCATATGACAGTCCCGCCATCCCGGGAATTAACCTTGTAAACCTACGCTGCACTCCCTCAATGGCAAGAATAGCAAAAACGTCACACATTCCTTCACTCCAGAGATGCTGCCTGTCCCGCTGAGTTACTAAGTTATCTGCTGGTAGGGTGGTTCATTTGCCTGATAGCATGATTTTTCCACCAGAGTGAAAACTAGCATCAAGTCACACAGCACAGAAACAGGCCCTTTGACCCAACTCATCCATGCCTCTATTGAGGGGAGGGGAGACCTGATAGAAGTATATAGTATAAGATTACGAAAGGCATAGAGGGGTAGACATTTAGAACCTTTATCCGAGGATGGAAATGTCAAAGACTAGATGGCGTAGCTTTTAGAGAAGAGGGGTAAAGTTTAAATCTGGGGTGTCTGGGCTGAGACTGGTCCTTGTTTATGCTGGTGGCCTTGCTGAGGGAGCATAGTGTAAATGGAGTCAATGGAACGGAGGTTGGTTTGTGTGATGGTGTGGTCTGCGTGCACAACTCTCTGTAATTTCATGCGGTCTTGGATGGAGCTGTGATGCATCCCGATAGAGGACTTTGTACGGAGCATCTGTAGAGGCTGGTGAGGGTTGTTTGGGACATGCTGAACTTCCTAAGCCTTCCAAGGAAGTAGAGGCATTGGTGTGCTTTCTTTGCCACAGTTTCAACATGGCTGGTCCAGGACAAGTTGTTGGTGATATTTATTCCTGAGATCTTAAAACTTTCAGCCAAGTCTACGTTGGTGCCATCAATGTGTACTGGGATATGTGTACTGCTTCACTTCCTGAATTCCATCACAGTCTCCTTTATCTTGCTGACATTGAAAGGGAGAGATAGACAAGGGCCTGTCCCACTTGGGTGACATTTTCGGCCAAAGCCTGAAAAGAGGTTGTCGCGGCGTGGTCGGGGCGTGACGCGGGGTGACGCATGCCGTGACGCGCGGTGTCTCCCTGTCGCCCCTGGATTTTGGAATGTTCAAAATCTTCAGGCGACATCTGGGTGTGTCATCATGTCGTGCGCCCTGTCACACGCTGACGTACGCGCTGTCCTGCGGGTGACGGCCGGTGGCGCGGGTGTATAAAAGCGCCGACTTATCCATTAAAAAGTTATTGTTCCTTAGATTTATTGTGGATAATTTCATTTCCAATGTGATTATTACACTTCGGGGTCATGTTCTTGTGAAGGCGGGTGACGCAGAGGTTCGTAGCTTGGCGTGTCGGTGACGCGGAGTGTCGTACAACCTGACGGTTTTTAGGGTGTCAGTCGCCAACGTTCGCAGTCGACGAAAATAATCACGAAGTGGGACAGGGCCTTTAATCACCTTCCTGTACTACGTCTTGTCATTATTTGACATCCGGCCCACAACGGTGGTGTCGTCTGCAAATTTATACATTGTGTTGGGTTGGTGTTTGGCCTCACAGCAAGCATTGTACTGGCTGCGAATTTTAAAGGAGGCATGATGACTGGGCTGTTTAAAAAAGAAATGCTGGAGAAACTCTGGAATCAATCAAAAGAAAAGCTGGAAAAATCGAAGGCAGACAAAAATGCTGGAGAAACTCATCGGGTGTGGCAGCATCTATGGAGGCAAAGTTTAGGGTCGAGACCCTTCTTCAGGATGTGGAGGGGGGGGCGGGAAAAAGAAAGGAAGAGGCGTTCCGCCTCTTCCTTTCTTTTTCCCGCCCCCCCCCCACATCAGTCTGAAGACCGCCTCTTCCTTTCTTTTTTTTCCCCCACCCCCCCCACACACATCAGACTGAAGAAGGGTCTCGACCCGAAACGTCGCCTCCATAGATGCTGCCTCACCCGCAGAGTTTCTCCAGCATTTTTTGTCCACCTATGATGCCTGTGTTGGTGTGCTCACCTAGATTAGTTTAGTTCAGAGATACAGCGTGGCAACAGGCCCTTCGGCCCACCGGGTCCACGCCGACCAGCGGTCACCCGTTCACACAAGTTGTATGTTGTCCCGCTTTCTCATCCCATTCCCCACACGCTAGGAACAATTTACAGAAGGGCCGATTAATCTACAAACCCGCACATCTTGGGGAAGTGGGAGGAAACCGGAGCGCCCGGAGAAAAAACCCACTCGATCACAGGGGGAATGTAGAGCTGCTGCCTCACAGCGCATCCGGGTGCATTCTTGGCCTCGGCAGCTGTCTGCGTGGAGTTTGCACGCTCGAGCGGAGTTTGCCCGATGAGTTTCTCCAGCACTTTTGGTGGCCCTCTGACTATAGTGTTATGAGTGGATGAGAAAGTGGGATAACATAGGACGGGTGATCGATGGTAGACAAAAGTGCTGGAGAAACACAGCGGGTGCAGCAGCATCTATGGAGCGAAGGAAATAGGCAACGGTTCGGGCCGAAACCCTTCTTCAGACTGAATCGATGATGGTCGGTGTGGACATGGTGAGCCAAAGGGCTTTGTTTCCATGCTATATCTATAAACTCTAAACTAAGCTAAATGTGCAAACTCCACACAGACAACACCCGAGGTCAGGATCGAACCCGGGTCTCTGGCGCCGTGAGGCAGCGGCTCTATCCCAGCTGCATCACTGTCGCAGGAGGTCATTGATGCTTGGCCTACTATTGACCACAGCTCCGTCTCCTTCAGGGTCGGAGGGGTGTTTCTTTTGGCCGGGACGCCCTGCCTCGTTACACGGCACTGGAGGACACATCACGGCCAGAGTACGCTGGACAACTGGTGAAGTACGAGGGCTCAGACACCGAGGTACCAAATGCTCACATCCCTCACTGATTTCCACGCCATCCACATGAAACCTCTTTAATTCAGAATAAGTTGAAACCTCTTCACGAGTTGAGTTTAGTTTATATTTGTCACGTCTATCGAGGTACGTTGAAAGCTTTTTTGTTGTCGTGTCCTATCCAGTCAGCGGAAAGACTGCGCATGATTACAAGTGACCGTCTACAGTGTACAGATACATGATAAAGGGAACTAGGTTTAGTCCAATCAAAGGTGGTCCAAGGTTCTCCAATGAGGTGGATGTGAGGTCAGGACCGCTCTCTATTTTGAAGAAGGGTCTCGACCCAAAACAATAGACAATAGACAATAGGTGCAGGAGTAGGCGATTTGGCCCTTCGAGCCAGCACCGCCATTCAATGTGATCATGGCTGATCATCCACAATCAGTACCCCGTTCCTGCCTTCTCCCCTTATCCCCCAACTCCACTATTTTTAAGAGCCCTATCTAGCTCTCTCTTGAAAGCATCCAGAGAACCGGCCTCCACCGCCCTCAGAGGCAGAGAATTACACAGACTCGCCACTCTCTGTGAGAAAAAGTGTTTCCTCGTCTCCATTCTGAATGGCTTAGTCCTTATTCTTAAACTGTGGCCCCTGGTTCTGGTCTCCCTCAACATCGGGAACATGTTTTCTGCCTCTAGCGTGTCCAAACCCTTAACAATTTTATATGTTTCAATGAGATGCCCTCTCATCCTTCTAAACTCCAGAGTGTACAAGCCCAGCTGTCCATTCTCGCAGCATATGACAGTCCCGCCATCCCGGGAATTAACCTTGTAAACCTACGCTGCACTCCCTCAATGGCAAGAATAGCAAAAACGTCACACATTCCTTCACTCCAGAGATGCTGCCTGTCCCGCTGAGTTACTAAGTTATCTGCTGGTAGGGTGGTTCATTGTCCCGATAGCATGATTTTTCCACCAGAGTGAAAACTAGCATCAAGTCACACAGCACAGAAACAGGCCCTTTGACCCAACTCATCCATGCCTCTATTGAGGGGAGGGGAGACCTGATAGAAGTATATAGTATTAGATTACGAAAGGCATAGAGGGGTAGACATTCAGAACCTTTATCCGAGGATGGAAATGTCAAAGGCTAGAGGGCGTAGCTTTCAGAGAAGAGGGGTAAAGTTTAAATATGGGGTGTCTGGGCTGAGACTGGTCCTTGTTTATGCTGGTGGACTTGCCGAGCAGCGTGGTGCAGATGGAAACGTACCCAATAGTGAAAAGGCCTGGATAGAGTGAATGTGGAGAGGATGTTTCCACTAATGGGAGAGTCTAGGACCAGAGGCCACAGACTCAGAATAAAAGGACGTACCTTAGAAAGGAGATGAGGAGGAATTTCTTTAGTCGGAGGGTGATGAATCTGTGGAATTCTTCGTCACAGACAGCCATGGCCAAGTCATTGGGTATTTTTAAGGCAGAGATAGACAGATTATTGATTAGTATGGGAGTTGGGTTGTGGGGTGAAAGCAGGAGAATGGAACTGAGAGGAAAAATATAGATCAGCCATGATTGAATGATCGAAACAATGAAACATAGAAAATAGCTGCAGGAGTAGGCCATTCGGCCCTTTGAGCCTGCACCGCCATTCAATATGATCATGGCTGATCATCCAACTTAGTATCCTGTACCTGCCTTCTCTCCATACCCCCTGATTCCTTTAGCCACAAGGGCCACATCTAACTCCCTCTTAAATATAGCCAATGAACTGGCTTCAACTACTTTCTGTGGCAGAGAATTCCACAGATTTTATTTCTCATCTCGGTCCTAAAAGACTTTCCCCTTATCCTTAAACTGTGACCCGTTGTTCTGGACTTCCCCAACATCGGGAACAATCTTCTTTTATGGATATTTATAACTTATTGAGACAATTGAAGGGAGGTGGGTTTGTGTGATGGTAGTGAACTGGGTAATCGCTGGTCGAGGCAGACTCAGTGGGAAAGGGCTTGTCTCCATGCTGTGTCTCTAAACTCCACCGTGGTTGGGTGTTGGTGCAGGTCCGAGATCTCCGGGGCCGGCTAGAGACCAACGAGGCTACGCTGCTGCGCCTCAGCGCGGAGCTGCAGAGGTACAAGGATAACGACGCAAGGCAGGCTGCACTATTGCAGTCCGTCAGGGTCCGCGGGAGACCAGCGCAGGAGGGCCAGGCCGGGGACAACCAGGCCAACGGCAGCATCCGTTCCGTGCAGGCGGACAACCAGCAGCTGAGGAACCGGGTCTCCCAACTGGAGGAGCGACTCAGGTAGGTCACCCTCACTGGGGAATGGGTCTCTCTGCACCATAGGGTGCTGGCTCACTGGGGAATGGGTTTCTCTGCACCCTAGGGTGCTGGCTCACTGGGGGATGGGTTTCTCTGCACCCTAGGGTGCTGGCTCACTGGGGAATGGGTTTCTCTGCACCCTAGGGTGCTTGCTCACTGGGGGATGGGCCCCACTGCACAATGGGGTTATGGCAGACTGAGGATATGTTTCTCCCCACCAAGGGGTGTCATTCCTCACTGTGGGATGGGTCCCTCTTCACCTCAAGGTATTGCACTTCACTGCGGGATGAGTCCCTTCCCACCTCGGGTGGTGACACCCACTGTGGGATGGGTCGATAGACAATAGACAATAGGTGCAGGAGTAGGCCATTCGGCCCTTCGGCTCTTCGAGCCAGCACCGCCATTCAATGTGATCATGGCTGATCATCCACAATCAGTACCCCGTTCCTTCCTTTTCCCCATATCCCCTGACTCCGCTATTTTTAAGAGCCCTATCTAGCTCTCTCTTGAAAGTATCCAGAGAACCTGCCTCCACCACCCTCTGAGGCAGAGAATTCCACAGACTCACAACTCTCTGTGAGAAAAAGTGTTTCCTCGCCTCCGTTCTAAATGGCTCACCCCTTATTCTTAAACTGTGGCCCCTAGTTCTGGACTCCCCGACCATCGGGAACATGTTTCCTGCCTCGAGCGTGTCCAAGCCCTTAACAATCTTATATGTTTCAATGGGTCCCGTTTACTACAGGGATACCGCCCCTCGCGGGCATGAAGGAGACAGTGGGAGTGAGCTGTGGAGTGAACAGACACAGGGAGAGCAAGGGGCTGAATTGGGGAGAGGAGGGTGGGTCTGGGGAGGAGATGTGTGGGTCTGGGGTCCGGTCCGAGTGACTCCCTGTCTCCCTGTTGCAGGCTGCACCTTCGGGAGAGGGAGCAGAGCGAGCAGAGAGCAGTCAGTGCGGAGAGGAGACTAGCCAGCGGCGTGGAGAAGCTTGCACGTGGGCTGGGAGTGGACCCTGATGGGCAACCCGACCCTCTCGACTACCTGACTGACCAGGTGAGCCTCTCCTCAACAACCTGTTTGCTTCTCTAGCCCATCACTCAACACACCCAAGTAAACGGCAACATTTTGTGAACCCGCATGAAATCAGGCCCTTCGGCCCACCGGGTTGCTGCCTCCCAGCGCCTGAGACCCGGGTTCAATTCTGTCTGTACAGAGTATTACGTTCTCCCTGTGATTGCGTGGGTTTTCTCCGGGTGCTCCGGTTTCCTCCCACACTACAAAGACGTGCGGATTTGTAGGTTAATTATCTTCTGTGACAATTGTTCCTAGTGTGCAGGGTGGTGTCAAATGGCCCAGTCATGCTCACAGACATGGTACAACAGTATTTATTGAAAGGTACTTCTAGCACCCTTCAGCATGTTGCTTCAGCTGAGCAGCAGCGTAGACTGCCAGCACGAGTTGGGTTGTGATAATATGAACAGTGTAGTAGATGAAGCTTCTAGTAATAAAGCACTACATTATTTAGCAAGTGAAGTAACCAAGCTACATCTTTCCTTGTAGAAATAAAAAGAAAGCACATCTAAATCTAGGTGACCTATAAGAATAAACACACTGCTATGTACTGACTGAATAATACAGTAAATACCCCAAACGCTAATGGCGCATACAGGGACGTAACCAATTTACAGATAGTGTTAGTGTATGTGATGAATGCTGGTCGGCATGGTCTCAGTGGGCAGAAGGGCCTGTTTTATCTATGTATCTCTACAGTCTAAAGTCTAAATATCTCCGCACTTCCCAAACCGGCCGACCCTTCCCCTCAACACCTCTCTGGTACCAACCCCAACCACAACCCCACCTCAGCACAGAACCATTATGGACCTTGTATAAAATGTAAGGTAGACAAAAATGCTGGAGAAACATAGAAACATAGAAAATAGTGCAGGAGGAGGCCATTCGGCCCTTTGAGCCAGCACCGCCATTCATTGTGATCATGGCTGATCGTTCCCTATCAATAACCCGTGCCTGCCTTCTCCCCATATCCCTTGATTCCACTAGCCCCTAGAGCTCTATCTAACTCTCTCTTAAATCCATCCAGTGACTTGGCCCCCACTGCCCTCTGTGGCAGGGAATTCCAAAAATTCACAACTCTCTGGGTGAAAAAGTTTTTTCTCACCTCAGTCTTAAATGACCTCCCCTTTATTCTAAGACTGTGGCCCCTGGTTCTGGATTCGCCCAACATTGGGAAAAATTTTCCTGCATCTAGCTTGTCCAGACCTTTTATAATTTTATATGCTCAGCGGGTGCGGCAGCATCTATGGAGCGAAGGAAATGTGCAACGTTTCGGGCCGAGACCCTTCTTCCAAAGTATAAAATATACCTTGGCTTGCACTCAGATGGTCTGGTTACTTAGTATAAAGGGTGATTTATAGTTTGTTGTATATTTATTTGTTGTGTTGTTAAGTTGATGCGCTCGTAAAGCTGCTGCGAGTAAGAATGTCATTGTCCTGGCCCCCGTGCATATGAAAATTAAACACTCTCGACTCTTGATCCAAAATTCCTGAGACAGACAGCTGCCTAGTTCCAGTCAGTCTAGGCCAAGGAAACAGCCAGAACCAGTGCGGAGACTGGAGACCTTAGATTAAGGTGAGAGATGTAGAGTTTAAAGTTGTGTTGGAAAAACCACTGGCAGACAAAAATGCTGGAGAAACTCAGCGGGTGAGGCAGCATCTATGGAGCGAAGGAATAGGTGACGTTTTGGGTCTCAACATGACAAACATCACCTATTTCCTTCGCTCCATAGATGCTGCCTCTCCCGCTGAGTTTCTTCAGCATTTTTGTCCACCTTCGATTTTTCCAGCAACTGCAGTTCCTTCTTAAACATATAAAATGCTGGAGTAATTCAGCAGAACAAGCAGCATCTCTGGAGAGAAGGGATGGGGGTGACGTTTCAGCTCGAGACCCTTTCTCATGTCACCCAATCCTTCTCTGACTGTCAGTCTGAAGAAGGGTCTCGACCTGAAACATCACCCATTCCTCTCCAGAGATGCTGCCTTATACCCTCTGAGTTACAACAACATTTTGTGTGTCTATCTTTGGTGTAAACCAGCATCTGCAGTCCCTTCCTACACTATGCATAAGCACTTAGATACATGTTGGATGAGCACCTCGCAGCAGTAGCACACTGAGGCAGTAGACAGAGTGGGCAGTTTTTGGCGCTGCTTTAATGAGGCTGACGTTTTCCTCGCTGCACGAGCTGGGTAGGTGCAACTATTGGTTTTAAGAAAAAAGCACACCTAATATTCAAGTTGCCGCAAGTCAAGTGTCCTTTTTTTATCTGATTATTATTGTAAGCGATGGTATGATGCAGCAGGGTAGATACTGACTGAGAGAGGTGCACGGTGCTGTAACAGCATGAACAGCTGCTGACTCAAGTCAAGTCAAGTTTATTCGTCACATACACATCCGAGATGTGCAGTGAAATGAAAAGTGGCAATGCTCGCGGACTGTGCAAGAAAAACAAACAAACAAACAAACTACAAACAGAATGGAACAGAATCACATATTCACATATTACATATTTGTGGGAGGAAAAAAAAGGAAAAAAACAGCGATTTTTAAAAACAGTAGATTGGTACATTAAAGTTAGTCTCTGGTGAGATAGGAGTTTACAGTCCTAATGGCCTCTGGGAAGAAACTCCTTCTCATCCTCTCCGTTCTCACAGCATGGCAACGGAGGCGTTTTGCCTGATCGTAGCAGCTGGAACAGCCCTAGGTTAGACAGAACTAAACTCCACTCATTACCCCAGCTTGCATCTCACTGCTCACTGGCAAGGTTCTGATACACAAATCCGGTACACAAATCCTAGCAATAAAGGCCTACTATATGTACCCTCCCCGTCGTTTTCTTTCCGTATCTTGTGAAACAACTGTCCCATATCCCTCTGAGCAACAACTTTTATCAAAATACAAAATAACTCAACGGGCCAGGCAGCATCTGCGGAGGGAAATGGATAGGCAATGCTTCAGATCTGAAGAAGAGTCCCGACCCAAAATGTCGCCTGTCCAATCGCTCCACGGATGCTGCCTGACCTGCTGAGTTACTCCAGCATTTAATGTTTTGCTCAAGAGACCAGCAACTGCAGTTCCTTATGTCAACATGTACCAACCCCGTATAATCATGGCTTACTTCGAATCCTTCCTCACAGTGCATCCAGCAAGTTCTATGTCACTTGTTAACCCACGCATCTGCTGCTACAGACACTGCTCCCTCTGCACAAGGTCACTGTTCACTCGCGTTCAGCACCCCAGCAATAGCCAATAGACAATAGCTGCAGGAGTAGGCCATTCGGCCCCTCGAGCCAGCACCACCATTCAATGTGATCATGGCTGATCATCCACAATCAGTACCCCGTTCCTGCCTTCTCCCCATATCCCCTGACTCCGCTATCTTTAAGAGCCCTATCTAGCTCTCTCTTAAAAGTATCCAGAGAGCCACCCTCCACCGCCCTCTGAGGCAGAGAATTCCACACTCACAACTCTCTGTGAGAAAAAGGGTTTCCTCATCTCCGTTCTAAATGGCTTACCCCATATTCTTAAACTGTGGCCCCTGGTTCTGGACTCCCCCAACATCAGGAACATGTTTCCTGCCTCTAGTGTGTCCAAATCCTTAATAATCTTATCTGTTTCAATAAGATTCCATCTCATCCTTCTAAACTCCAGAGTATACAAGCCCAGCCGCTCCATTCTCTCAGCATATGACAGTCCCGCCATCCCGGGAATTAACCTTGTAAACCTACGCTGCACTCCCTCAATAGCAAGCATGTCCTTCCTCAAATTAGGGGATCAAAACTGCGCACAATACTCCAGGTGTGGATACAATACTGGATACAGTAACGGGAAACTTTAATTGAGAAAATCTATGAAGAAAAAAGGGACGGCTTGGTGCACAACGGTAGAGCTGCTGCCTCACAGCGCCAGAGACCCGGGTTCCATCCTGACTACGGGTGCTGCCTGTACGCAGTTTGCACGTTCTCCCAAAGATCATAAGATCATTGAAACATATAAGATTGTTAAGGGTTTGGACACGCTAGAGGCAGGAAACATGTTCCCGATGTTGGGGGAGTCCAGAACCAGGGGCCACAGTTTAAGAATAAGGAGTAAGCCATTCAGAATGGAGACGAGGAAACACTTTTTCTCACAGAGAGTGGCGAGTATGTGTAATTCTCTGCCTCAGAGGACAGTGGAGGCCGGTTCTCTGGATGCTTTCAAGAGAGAGCTAGATAGGGCTCTTAAAAATAGCTGAGTCAGGGAATATGGGGAGAAGGCAGGGATGGGGTACTGATTGGTGATGATCAGCCATGATCACATTAACCATATAACAATTACAGCACGGAAACAGGCCATCTCGGCCCTACAAGTCCGTGCCGAACAATTATTTTCCCTTAGTCCCACGTGCCTGCACTCATACCATAACCCTCCATTCCCTTCCCATCCATATGCCTATCCAATTTATTTTTAAATGATACCAACGAACCCGCCTCCACCACTTCCACTAGAAGCTCATTCCACACAGCTACCACTCTCTGAGTAAAGACATTCCCCCTCATGTTACCCCTAAACTTCTGTCCCTTAATTCTGAAGTCATGTCCTCTTGCTTGAATCTTCCCTATTCTCAAAGGGAAAAGCTTGTCCACATCAACTCTGTCTATCCCTCTCATCATTTTAAAGACCTCTATCAAGTCCCCCTTTAACCTTCTGCGCTCCAGAGAATAAAGACCTAACTTACATTGAATGGCAGTGCTGGCTCGGGGCCGAATGGCCTACTCCTGCACCTATTGTCTATTGTCGATTGTCTATCATAGATGATCTTTGGTTTGTATGTTCTCCCCGTCACCTGCGTGGGTTTTCTCCGAGATCTCCGGTTTCCTCCCGCACTCCAAAGTTGGAGGCTCCTGGCCCAAGCTGCATCATGTGAGCCTGATGACGGAGCTGCAGCTTAAAAAGACCATGTGCACTGGCAGTCTCTCTCTCCGTCTCTCTCTTCCCCCTCAGACTGGTGGCAGCAGTCTGGTGTTGGTTTAGTTTGTTTGATTGCATAGTGTTCTTTAAGCAACTCTTCATTCTGTATTAACTTATTCTGCTTGGGTAGGATGGGATTGGCATTATTGTTTTCATGGTTTTGTTTCAGGTTTATTTTCACACTGAGGCAGGTTTAGAGTCTCTGGTCCAACGGCCCATTGTGTGGTCGGCCAGAGCAACCTTTATCTTTTGTTTGCTAGCCCATCCGACCCCTCTTTGTTTGTTTGATCCAGGTTTCGTTCTTTTTGTTAGTGAAAAATAAATAATGTTTCCATTTGAACCTGGTTTGTATTATGTTATTGGCCTTTGAGGTATTTGATTTTAGTGGCCGTAACATAATTATGACTCCAGTTACAAAAAATCTGCAGGTTGTCCCTTTTGTGTAGACTTGTGCTGGTGCACGAGGTGATCGGTGCGGACTATGCCTGTTTCCGCGATGTATCGCTGATGTCTAAAGTCTAAAATCGTTAATGTGAATTATGAATTTAGTGGGAACCGGCAGCGTTCCCCGTGACAACCCATTTGTGACATTCTGCCGGTCCAAAAATAACCCAGTTAACTTGCACAGCGAGAGAGGTTGCTAACAAAGTAAGGGGATATCTCGCCAGTGAATGGCTTGTTGAAGTGAGATAGGAAGAGTTCAGGGCCAGCATGTTCCCGTTAGAGTTTATGACAAGGCTGGCAGGATTAGGAAATCTTTGGTTGATGAGAGATATTGAGGCTCTGGTCAGGGAAAAGAAGTAGACGTGATGTATAGGCTGCTGGGATCAAACAAGCGCCTTAGAGCATAGAACAACAGAGCAACAGGCCCTTCGGCCCACAACGCCTGCACTTGATTTGATTGGTACGGGTGATTAGTCAAGGGTTATGTGGAGAAGGCAGGAGAATGGGGTTAGGAGGGAGAGATAGATCAGCCATGATTGAATGGCAGAATAGACTTGATGGGCCGAATGGCCTATCTGCAACATCATTTATGACCTTATGACATCCCCTTGAATGAAATCACGAGGGGAATAGACAGGGTGAATGCTCAGACAAGTACAATACGTAAGGTAAATGTGGAAAGGATGGTGTTTCGGGACAACACCCTTTTCCAGACTGATTGTCGGTGTGGGTGGGGGGGGGGAAATGAAAGTTTGGAGAGGGAAAGTTAGAATAACTTTAATGATATCACTTATGGGATGGAAAATGAATATAAAATCCAGGAGATTATGCTTTTTATACTGTTGAGACCTCATCAAAAGTATTGTGGAAGGATGCTCGCACATTGGGAACAGTTCAGTGGGACTAAAGTGATTCACCTCGACCCCATTGCGGACATTGGACTTTGTGTCTGGACCGATGTGCTACAATGCTGAGAATTATATTCTGCACTCTGTATCTTCCCCTTTGTACCTGAGTGTCTTAGAAATATAGAAACAGAAAAATAGGTGCAGGAGTAGGCCATTCTGCCCTTTGAGCCAGCACCGCCATTCAATATGATCATAGCTGATCATCTAAAATCAGTACCCCGTTCCTGCTTTGTTCCTACTTGATTGTATTTAAGTCTAGTATATCTGATCTGACAATAGACATTAGATAATAGGTGCAGGAGTAGGCCATTCGGCCCTTCGATCCAGCACTGCCATTCAATGTGATCATGGCTGATCATCCCCAATCAGTACCCCGTTCCTACCTTCTCCCTATATCTCCTGACTCCGCTATCTTTAAGAGCCCCAACTTGCTCTCTCTTGAAAGCATCCAGAGAACCTGCCTCCACCGCCCTCTGAGGCAGAGAATTCCACAGACTCACAACCCTCTGATTGGATAGCATGCAAAACAAAGCTTTTTGCTGTACCTTGGTACACGCGGCAATAATAAACTTAACCTAACCTAATACCTGTACCTGGATTAAGTTTAGGTTTATTATAAATATATGTGCCTAGGCAGCAAGATGGGTTGAATATGGGATAGGTGCTCACTGGTCAGTATGGGCATGGTGGGCCGAATGGCCGGTTTCCTTGCTGCAGAAGGAAGAGAACTGAAATGAACTGAGGAAGATAAGGTTAAAACAGACATAATGTGCTGGAGTGATTCAGCGGGTCAGGCAGCATCTATGGAGAACATGGATAGGTGATGTTTTGCAGAGTGCTGGAGTAACTCAGCGGGTCAGGCAGCGTCTCTGGAGAACATGGATAGGTGATGTTTCAGGTCGAGACCATTTTTCACATTATCGTTCAATGTTTTCCAGAAATGCTGCCTGGCTCGCTGTGTTGTTCCAGCACTTTGTGTCATTTTTTTCTAGATGCTAGCTTTTCTTTTAAACTAGCATCTGCAGTCCCTTGTGTCGACAAAGTAAAGACAGGTACAGGTGATGAAAGGCAGAGATAGAGCACGGAAAGGGGTGGTGGTGAAACTAAGGAGGGTTGTCAAAATCATCTCAAATAAAATGTTTGTAATTATGTCGAGCAGAGCTGTTCAAAGTATCTGTGCTTGCAGCAGCAGGCAGCTCCTCAGCTTCCCATTCACAGGGTGTGCATAATGCTGGCAATGACAGCATCTTGTATTCTTGTGGGCTTGTATTCACTGGAGTTTAGAAGGGTGAGGGGATATCTTATAGAAACATATAAATTCATAAAAGGACTGGACAAGCTAGAGGCAGGAAAAATGGTTCCAATGTTGGGCGATTCCAGAACCAGGGGCCACAGTCTTAGAATAAAGGGGAGGCTATATGAAAAAAGCTTTTTCACCCAGAGAGTTGTGAATTTATGGAATTCCCTGCCACAGAGGGCAGTGGAGGCCAAGTCACTGGATGGATTTAAGAGAGAGTTAGATAGAGCTCTAGGGGCTAGTGGAGTCAAGGGATATGGGGAGAAGGCAGGCACGGATTTTTGATTGGGGACGATCAGCCATGATCACAATGAATGGCGGTGCTGGCTCGAAGGGCCGAATGGCCTCCTCCTGCACCAATTTTCTATGTTTCTATGTTTCTATATTTCTATCTATCTTATGTCCCTTCATCAATGCCCTTGAAGCGTGGTGGTGCAGTACATTCCACCGCACTGGTGCGTCAGAGTTTTGTACATTCTCTGTGGCCTCGTGGCTTTACTCCACGTCGCTCCGGTTTTCTCCCACATCCCCAAAATGTGCGGGTTTGTAGGTTAGTTGGCGATCTGTACACCCAATGTGCAAGGACTGGATGAGAAAACTGGGATAACACAGAACCAGTGGGAACGGGTAGAGAGAAGGAGCTGCAGATACTAGCTTATACAAAAAGACACAATGTCTGGAGTGTGGCAGTGCCTAACGGCAGCGGCTCGACTGCAGTCCGTCTGTCTTTTTGTTTATTTTTGTCCCGTTAGATGTATGTTTTTGGTTTTAATTTTTATTATTTTTTACACAATAGACAATAGGTGCAGGAGTAGGCCATTTGGCCCTTTGAGCCATCACCACCATTCAATGTGATCATGGCTGATCATCCCCAATCAGTATCCTGTTCCTGCCTTCTCCCCACATAGAATAGAATAGAATAGAATAGAATAGTTTCTTTATTGTCATTGTAACATGGGCCATGTACAACGAAATATAAAATGTCAGCCAGTCAGTGCAGCATTCAAACATTTCTAAAGCTAACGAAACATCCACGGTAAAATAATAAAGATAAGCAAATAAATAAATATCACAGACAAAGCACGCATACACACCCAACCCTCCATCCTTCTGTCGATTTCACCGTTACCACAGTCCCTTAGTCTGTATCGCCCCTGCGTTCCTTGGCGGCTACATTTAGTGCTTTTATAGCAGTGGGGTAAAAACTGTTTTTTAGTCTATTTGTCCTTGTCCTTGTGGATCTGTACCGTCTGCCTGACGGCAACAGTTCAATCAGGGAGTTTGTGGGGTGGGGGTTGTCCTTGATTATATTCTGGGTCTGGTTGGTGCAGCAGGAACTGTGTAGGTCCTCCAAGGTAAGGAGAGGGCAGCCGACAATCCTCTGGGCGTTGTCAATGGCCCTCCACAGCGCTTTCCTCTGAGGCGCAAGTGCAGCTGGTGTATTTAACGCATACACAGTAGTTAGAGCTATGCTCTCAATGGAGCACCGATAAAAGGACAAGCAGCACGGATTTTGAGTGATGTTGTTCTTCCATGAGCACCCTCAGGAAGTGCAGTCTCTGCTGGACCGAATTTCAGCAGCGCAGTGGTGTTCACGCTCTATACGTCAGGTCCCCTTCATCAATGTTGATGGTCAGTACATTCCACCGAAGCGGAAATCCGCCACCCTCTCTACACAGTCCCCTCTGATGGTCAGTGGTACCATGTCCGTATTGTTTTTCCTGAAGTCTATTATTACCTCCTTCGTCTTTGAGGTGTTGAGGAGCAGGTTATTTTCTTCGCACCACACTGTCAGCTGCTCCACCTCATCCCGGTAGGCGTACTCGTCCCCCCGGCAGGAGATGAGTCCCACCACTGTAGTGTCATCCGCAAATTTGACAATGGTGTTGCTGTGGTGGGCGGGGGTGCAGTCATGTGTGTAGATGGTGTAGAGCAGGGGGCTCAGTACGCAGCCCTGTGGAGAGCCGGTACTGAGGCTGAGGGCCGTGGATGTGTGATGGCCCACTCTGACTCTCTGGCATCCCCCGACTCCGTTCTCTTTAAGAGCCCTATCCAGCTCTCTCTTGAAAGCATCCGGAGAACCTGCCTCCACCGCCCTCTGAGGCAGAGAATTCCACAGACTGGTTTAGCTGTGTATATGTGGGGGGGAGTGGGGGGGGGAACCATTTAATCTCTTCCCTGTTCGGGGGACCCGACTTTTTCCCTGTTGGGTCTCCGATGTCGTTGGGCCTAACATCGTGGAGCCGGCGGTGGCCTCCAGCCGGGACCAGCCTGAGGGCTCCAGTCGCGGAGCCTGTGGACTCGCCATCGCGGAGCTGGCTGACTTTGGAGCAAGGAGAGCGGTGGTGGCGCTCGGCTGCGGCCCGACTTTAGAGCTTCGGAGGCTCCGGCCGCAGGCCTGGTGGACAGGAACATCGAGAGCTCGTAGGTCCCTGGTGGGAAACCGCTTTTCGGAGCTCCTGCAATGGCAACTTCTCCCGCTGGAATCGCGGGGTTTAAATGACTCAGAGCGGGGCCTAACATCGCCCCGCGTGGCTTAAACGGCCGCGGGACTTACCATCGCCTGCCGGGGGCTTTAACATTGTGAGCCCCAGTCGCCTCAACGCTGCAGTTGGACTGCTGCACCGTGGGAGGAGAACAACGGGAAGAGATAAGACTTTTGACTTCCATCACAGTGAGGAGGTGTTGGAGACTCACTGTGATGGATGTTTGTGTAAATTGTGTCTTGGTTTTTTTTGTAATGTCATGACTGCAGGAATGAAACTTGTCTGTTTGAACAAAATTTTAATCTATTCTATTCTGGAGTAACAGTGGGTCTGGCAGCATCTCTGAACAACAGACAGATGATGTTATGGGTTGGAAACTTCAGTGTGATCTCGGTGGGCCAAAGGGCCTGTTTCCTTGCTGCATCTTAATACTTAGTCGCAGATAGGTCATATGGGGTAATGACAACAGACTTGCCATCCTGATAGACATCAGTGAAACAGATGTGTTTTTATGACAGTGCATAGTTTTGTGGTTATTGGGACTAGTTTTTAATTCCAGATTGATTTAATTACTGGGATCTAAACTCCCCATCTGCCGTGATGGGATTTGAAATTGGCTCTGGTTCAGTGGTCCACAACGCCAGCTGCTAATCCGGTACGCTGCTGTACCCCTGTATGCACCCAGGGGTGTGGGAGATGGCAATAAGACAATAGCAATGATATGGAACAGTTGACTTGTGTCAGAGGGGCAGATGCATCTTTGGAACAATGTGAGCCAAAGGTAATATCTCATGGAGATGTTAAAGAAAGAACTGCAGATGCTGGAAAAATCAAAGGTAGACAAAAATGCTGGAGAAACTCAGCGGGTGAGGCAGCATCTATGGAGCGAAGGAATAGGTGACGTTTCGGGTAGAGACCCTTCTTCAGACTGAGAGGTGGGGGGGGGGGGGGGGGGGGGGGGGGGGGGGGGGGGGATAAGAAAAGGAAAAAAGGCGGAGATAGTGGGCTGTCAGACAGCTGGGAAGGGGAGGAGAAGGAGGGAGAAAGCAAGGACTACCTGAAATTGGAGAAGTCAACGTTCATACCGCTGGGGTGTAAACTGCCAATGCCAAGAGCGGAACTCGCTATCAAAACATGGAGGGGACGGGGGACATATTTCCCGCAAGTCCAGGAAGGTTGTAGGCTCACCTGGCGGGACAGGCAGAGGTGAGCTGGGTTTAGCGCTGTTTCTCTGTGCTGGCCCGTCTGACTGCCGACCAAAGATCCTATAGTGGAGGATCTTTGCTGCTGACCTCTCTGGAGGGGGAGGTACTGGGGTGGGGACAGGACAGCGCCGGAGACCTGGCTGGGATCGATCCTGCTTGCGGATGAGGCGCAGATCTGTGCCACATCTCCTTCCTCCAATCACCGCGCTGAATCATTTCCTACCCCCATTGCCTGCTGACCAACGTCTCTCTTATCCAATCGGCGCGCTCGATCATCAGTCCCACCTCCACTGTCTTGCAGAAAGCGGAGATTTCACCGGGTTTTAAAATCCGGATCACAAAAACTTGGAGGGGATGTCCCCCACCTCTCAAAACATGGAGGGGACATGTCCCCCCTTGCCCCCCCCCGGGTTTTCCGTCCCTGGCCCATGCGAAATACAAGGTGCTGCTCCTCCAATTTGCAGTGGGACTCACTCTGGCCATGGAGGAGGCCTAGGACAGAAAGGTCGGATTTGGAATGGGAGGGGGAATTGAAGTGCTGTCCTAAATTAGATTGCACCAATCTGTACATTCCCTTCTTAACATCTATCTGAATCTGATCCGTGTTGCGCTAGGATTGTTTACATTGATTGTGGTGAGAATGTTACCCCGTCGACTTGTAAGGTATCGGGTTTCAGAAGGTCTGGTTGCATTGAGGACGGCCAGCATCGAGCTTAGAGATCGTGAGGAGCATCATTTCCACCTTGGCAGATCAGAAGTGTCAGTTTCCATTCCAGAACTGTTGGCACTTGTTATTTCAGTGCTAAGTGGAATCAGTGAGTGCAGCAATCCTGGAACAACAGCATTGCCAAGTCAGGGTGTGATGGAATGCTGTCCGCTTGCCTGCATGGGTGCAGCCCCAACATCCCATTAGAAAATAGAACAGTACAGCACAGCAGCAGCACCTACGGCCCGCAACATTTAGTTTAGTTTATTGTCATGATGCTTGCGGGCAGAGCACTAAGGCAAATTCCTTGTATGTGAATACTTGGCCAATAAACGTATTCATCCATTCATTCATTCATTCATTCACGTGCACCGAGGTACAGTGAAAGGTTTCTATGGCATGCTAACCAGTCAGCGGCAAGAGTCTATAGTGTACAGATGCATGATGAATGGACAATAGACAATAGGTGCAGGAGTAGGCCCTTCGGCCCTTCGAGCCTGCACCGCCACTCAATGTGATCATGGCTGATCATCCCCAATCAGTACCCCGTTCCTGCCTTCTCCCCATATCCCCTGACTCCGCTATTTTTAAGAGCCCTATCTAGCTCTCTCTTGAAAGCATCCAGAGAGCCTGCCTCCACCGCCCTCTGAGGCAGAGAATTCCACAGACTCACCACTCTCTGTGAGAAAAAATGTTTCCACGTCTCCGTTCCAAATGGCTTACTCCTTATTCTTAAACTGTGGCCCCTGGTTCTGAATTCCCCCAACATTGGGAACATCTCTAGCATGTCCAAACCCCGTGAATAACGTTTAGTGCAAGATGAAGTCCAGTGATATGTGCATGAGTAAGCCATTCGGCCCTTCGAGGATGGACTATCATAGATCATAGACTTTCATTTTTCACCCAGAGAGTTGTGAATTTATGGAATTCCCTGCCACAGAGGGCAGTGGAGGCCAAATCACTGGATGGATTTAAGAGAGAGTTAGATAGAGCTCTAGGGGCTAGTGGAGTCAAGGGATATGGGGAGAAGGCAGGCACGGGTTATTGATAGGGGACGATCAGCCATGATCACAATGAATGGCGGTGCTGGCTCAAAGGGCCTCCTGCACCTATTTTCTATGTCTCTATGTTTCAAGGGTCTCCAATGAAGTAGATGGGAGGACAGGACCACTTTTGTCACTTATCCGTATACACATAATGCAGACCCCTCCATTCCCTGAGTATCCATGCGAGAGTGGAGCTGCCGCATCACAGTGCCAGAGACCCGAGTTCTATCCTGAGTATGGGTGCTGTCTGTTTGGAGTTTGAATGTCCTCTCCGTGACTGCGTGGGCTTCCTCCAGGTGCTCCGGTTTCCTTCCACATCCCAGACATGCGAGTTTGTAGGTTAATTGGCTTCAGTAAATTGTTCCTAGTATTTAGGATAGAACTAATGTACTGGTGATAGACACAAAATGCTGGAGTAAATCAGTAGAACAGGTAGCATCTCTGGATAGAAGGAATGGGTCATGTTTCGGGTCGAGACCCTTCGTCAGACTGAAGGTGGGTTTGACGAAGGGTCTCGACCGGAAACATCACTCAATCCTTCTCACCAGAGATGCTGCCTGTTCCGTTGAATTACTCCAGCATTTTGTGTCTATCTTCGGTGTAAACTAGCATCTGCAGTTCCTTCCTACACATAGTGTGCTGGTGATTGTTGGTTGGCGTGGACTTGGTGGCTGAAGGGCCTGTTTTCACACTCTATCTCTTATACTAAACTGAGCTAAAAACTCGTAAGAGCAGAGACCATAGAACAATCCAGCACAGGAACAGCTCTTCAGCCCACAGTCTGCCAAACATGATGCCAAGACCAACTCTCCTCTGCCTGCACGTGATCCATATCCCTCCATTCCCTGCACATCCATGGGCCTATCCACAAGCTTGTTAAACACCACCATCATATCTGCTTCCATCACCACCCCCAGCTGAGCAGTCCAGCCACCATCTGCGTAAAAATCTTGCTCCATGCATCTCCTTAAAAATACCATGACAACATTTAAATGACGTTGCCTCAGGTACTTGGGCAGGAAAGTTCAGAAGGATATGGGCCAAACGGGGACAAGTGGGACAAGCAGTTTTAGTTTTAGAGATATTGGATGTCCTGACTATCTATCATATCTATACCAACCTGATCTCCCGGTGGCTCAGCACTTCAACTCCCCCTCCCATTCCGAATCCCACCTTTCTGCCCTGGGCCTCCTCCATGGCCAGAGTGAGTCCCACCGTAAATTGGAGGAGCCGCACCTCATAGTTTGCTTGGGTAATTTACACCCCAGCGGTATGAACATTGACCTCCAATTTCAGGTGGTCCCTGTTTTCTCCCTCTTTCCCCTCCCCTCCCCAGCTCTCCCACAGCATACTGTCTCCGCTACTTCCTCTCTTCTTCCCTCCCCCCACATCAGTCTGAAGAAGGGTCGAGACCCGAAACGTCACCTATTTCCTTTGCTCCATAGATGCTGCCTCACCCGCTGAGTTTCTCCAGCACTCGGTGAAACGTCACCTATCCATGTTCTCCATAGATGCTACCCCACCCGCTGAGTTTCTCCAGCATTTTTGTCTACCCTATTCCTCATGATAAGTGTGTCTTTAATCCAGGTTGGTTGTAGATCAACAGTTGATCACCCCCTCTCTGGGTCCTCGTCCTCCAACAGTAGTGTGGGGAGTCCTTGATCAGAAGAAGTTGACTCACCGCCATCTTCTCAAGGCCAATTCTGGATGACCACCAAGCTCTTGGCTTGCTTTGGATCCCAGCTTCCTGACCGTAATTTCCGAGAGTAGAGGTGTCGTGAGCAAAATCTCATCCCACTCAACCACAAACAGAGGGTTTCACTTTTCCTAACAAAAGCCAATCACAATCCCCAACCAGAAAGTGGTTTCTCTGGTGGAGAGAACTTAATGGTTGGAAATGTATAAGAGCAAACAGCTGTTGCCTTTGAGATGCCCAGCTTGCCAGCATCCAGCTGGGCTGTTAGTCATAAAATTGAACGTTTTAAGTTAGACACTAATGATTTCAGTGAGCGTGGAGTATGTGGAGAGGCTGTGTCCAATGTGCGTGTTACTTGATACTCAGTGGTCTGGCTTCACTGAAATGTAATAACAGCAAGTGCTAATTTTTCAAAGTGCTCCGTGATAATCTGATTTTTTATATACATATATCTCTCAGCAACCCAGTCAAAGGAGATCGGAATCTCATCCCAGCTCCAATTCTCAGCCTTCTTTCCTTGATTAGTATAGGTGTCAGCGGTTATGGGGAGAAGGCAGGAGAATGGTGTTGAGAGGTACAGATAGATCAGCCTTAATTAAATGGCAGAGTAGACTCGAGGGGCAGAATGCCCTAATTCTGCTCCTAGCACATGAATTTATGGCCAGTGGCGCAGCGGGTAGAGTCGCTAAATCACAGCACCAGAGACCGGATTCAATCCTGACCTCACCTACTGTCTATGTGGAGTTTGCACGCTCTCTCTGTAAACCACGTGGGTTCTCTCCAGGTGCTCTGGATTCTTCCCACATCCCAAAGACGTGTGGGTTTGAAGGTTAATTGGCCCTCTGTAAATTGCTCCTTGCGCATTGGGTGTTGATGAGAAAGTGGGATAATATGGAATGGATGTTCATACTGCTGGGTTGTGAGCGACCCAAGCAGAATACGATGCGCTGTTCCTCCAGTTTGCGTGTGGCCTCACTCTGGCCATGGGGGAGGCCCAGGACAGAAAGGTCAGCGTGGGAATGGGATGGGGAGTTAAAACGGTGAACAACCAGGAGATCCAGCAGGCCTTGGTGTACAGAGTGCAAGTACTGGGCAAAACAGTTGTCGAGTCTACGCTTGGTCTCGCTGATGTACAGGAAGCCACAGCGGGAACAGCGGATGTCGTAGATGTTTCGGGGCTCTATGTCTCCCCAGGTTCTCATGGTTATGTTAAACAGCTTGTGAATTGGCATGGTTCAAGCTGTTCATTTGTTGGCTGCTTTAGGTTCTAATAAGCCAGTGTACAGTTGAGCTGACTAAATTCATAAGTGATAGGGGCAGAATTAGGCCATTTGGCCTATCGAGTCTACTCCACCCTTCAATCATGGCTGATCTATCTCTCTCTCTCAACCCTATTCTCCTGCCTTCTCCCCATAACCTCTGACACCCGAATCTATCCCTGCCTTAAACATATCCATTGACGACCTCCACAGCCTTCTGTGGCAAAGAATTCAACAGATTCACCACCCTCTGACGCGAGAATTTGCTCCTCATCTTTTTCACAAAGGAAGTTCTATTATTCTGAGGCTAATCCCGCCCCCATGGGTCCCGGGCAGATGGGGCTCGTCAGCCTGGGAAAGCAGTCCATCTAGGAGAGGGAAAACTCTGATTTAAATCCTCCACTGCCTTGTGGCTCTGGCAGCTCCTGCCACGGCGCTGGTGCCAAACTGTAACGGCCCTGCTGCTCCTTTGGATCGATCAGCGACGTGAAGAGGGGGGACGTGCTGCATGGGCAACAGTCTGTCCTCCATATGACATCGCCCTGGCTTGCATCCGACCAGAATGCATCACCCATGGTCAGTCATGACCGAGGGGGGCCTACGAATAGGAATGGGAAGTGTGTCTACTGCTTATAGTGGTGGAGGCAGATACGATAGTGGTGTTTAAGAGACTTGTTGATAGGCACATGTATATGAGGGGAATGGAGTGATATAGACCATGTGCCGGCAGGGGGAGATTAGTTTAACTTGGCATCATGATTGACACGGATATTGTGGGCCGAAAGGCCTGTTCCTGTGCTGTTCCTGTGCTGTACTTCTATCCCAAGGCGCAAACCAACCTCGCTTCCATTGACTCCATCTACATCTTGTGCTGCCTCGGCAAGGCCAGCAGCATAATCAAGGACCAGTTTCATCCCGGTCACTCCCTCTTCTCCCCTCTCCCATCAGGCAAGAGGTACAGAAGTGTTAAAACAAACGCACATCTCCAGATTCAGGGACAGTTTCTTCCCAGCTGTTATCAGGCAACTGAATCATCCTCTCACCGACTAGAGAGCGGTCCTGACCTCCCATCTATCACATTGGAGACCTTTGAACTGTCTTTAATCTTTCGAACTTTATCTTGCCCTAAACTTTATTATCATTATCCTGTATCTGTAGACTTGATTGTAATCATGTATAGTCTTTCCGCTGACTGGAGAGCATGCAACAAAAAAGCTTTGCACTGTACCTCGGTACACGTGGCAATAATAAACAAAACTAAGTGACTGAGCTGCCAGCCCACCAGGCCTGAGTGACTGAGCTGCCAGCCCACCAGGCCTGAGTGACTGAGCTGCCATTCATCTGCCAGCTGCCAGCCCACCAGGCCTGAGTGACTGAGCTGCCAGCCCACCAGGCCTAAGTGACTGAGCTGCCAGCCGAAGAATCCATTCATCCCACAAAGTCCATACTAGCCCTCTGGAAACCAGTCCCTTCGGCCCACAACGCCCATACAAGCGCTCCAGAAAGCCCCCACCCCCCCACTTAGTCTAGTAGAGTTATAGACAATAGGTGCAGGAGTTGGCTATTCTGCCCAGTGCTGACAAACGTTCATCACAGGTTAACCCACTCATTCCTGGGATCATTCTTGTAAATCACCTCTGGACCCTCTCCAGAGCCAGCACATCCTTCCTCGGATATGGTGCCCAAAATTACTCACAATATTCCAAATGCGGCCTGACCAGCACCTTATAGAGCCTCAGCATTACATCCCTGTTTTTGTATACAAGGCCTCTCGAAATAAATTCTAGCATTGCATTTGCTTTCTTTGCTACTGATTCGACATGCAGATTATAGACAATAGCATGATTTTTCCACCTGAAAACTAGCATCGTCACACAGCACGGAAACAGGCCCTTTGACCCAACTCATCCATGCCTCTACTGAGGGGAGGGGAGACCTGATATAAGTATATAGTATAAGATTACGAAAGGCATAGAGGGGTAGACATTCAGAACCTTTATCCGAGGATGGAAATGTCAAAGACTAGAGGGCGTAGCTTTCAGAGAAGAGGGGTAAAGTTTAAATCTGGGGTGCCTGGGCTGAGACTGGTCCTTGTTTATGCTGGTGGCCTTGCTGAGCAGCAGGGTGCAGATGGAAACGTAACCAATAGTGAAAATGCCTGGATAGAGTGAATGTGGAGAGGATGTTTCCACTAGTGGGAGAGTCTAGGACCAGAGGCCATAGCCTCAGAATAAAAGGACGTACCTTTAGAAAGGAGATGAGGAGGAATTTCTTTAGTTAGAGGGGGGCGAATCTGTGAAATTCTTTGTCACAGACCGCAATGGAGGCCGTCAGTGGGTATTTTTAAGGCAGAGATAGACAGATTCTTGATTAGTATGGGAGTTGGGTGAAGGCAGGAGAATGGGGTTGAGTGAAAAAAAATAGATCAGCCATGATTGAATGGCTGAGTAGATTTAATGAGCTGAATTCTGCTCCTAGAACTTTTGAGGGTAGGCTCAAGCCAAACAGCTCATTGCATTTTCACTTCATTTCCATTGCCATTACAGTTTCAAGCACAGGGCAAGCCAAACAACTCATTTCATTTTCATTAAGGGCTAACAAATCATTTATTCAAATACATTGCAGACTCACAGTGTTCTGTAGTTTCGCAGCTCAAACAGAGAATCGTGACCTCTCCCTCACCATCTTGCAGACAGACTAAGCCACGCCCACACTTCCGGGTTTTATAGTCCCTCCCCTTCCCACCGGAAGGGGTGTGGCCTTAATGACAGTGATTGGCAGGAGAGAGAATCACAAGATTTTTTAAACACTAATAAGTCTTTTATTTTTAATTGATGGGAAAAATACCCGAGGCCTGCACAGCGGAGAGGACTCTTTTTTTAAAATTTTAATATTTTATTTTATTAGAAGTAAGTACAGTCATATGGCACCAAAGTGCCTAATATATATTTTCATAATACATTTTATGTACAACTTCTTTTTTTTTTGTTACATTGAAAAAAGATTAGAATAAGAAAAAGAAGTTAGATAGTAAAGGATAGAAAGATGTGAAATATATAGTGTGTGAAGAAAGAAAATGAGTAAATGAAGAAAGTTGAGAGAGAAAATAGAGAAAAGAAAATAAAATAAAAAAGAAAAGGAGATCATTATTTATAATCTTGACCAACCCTCGTCCAGTCCTGAAACAGTTATTTTTTACAATTGTGTTGCACCATATGATTTCAAAAAAACGACGAATGGAGACCAACTCGTTATGAGGACTCTGAGTAAGATGGCCAACAAATCGCAGCCATATGTGGTAGCGTTTTTCCTAAAATCAAAGCACAGTGCAAACAGGAAGTGGTCAAGATGAGACTATTAATTATATAGATCTCTATGTCTCTATGTCTATGTCTCTATGTCTGTCTATGTCTCTATATCTATGTCTATGTCTGTCTCTATGTCTATCTCTCTATGTCTATGACTATGTCCATGTCTATGTCTATGTCTATGTCTCCATGTCTATGTCTCTATGTCTATGTCTCTATGTCTATGTCTCTATCTCTATGTCTATGTCTCTATGTCTATGTCTCTATGTCTATGACTATGTCCATGTCTATGTCTATGTCTCTGTCTATGTCTATGTCTATGTCTATGTCTCTATGTCTATGTCTATGTCTATGTCTCTGTCTATGTCTCTATGTCTATGTCTATGTCTCTATGTCTATGTCTCTATGTCTATGTCTATGTCTCTATGTCTATGTCTCTATGTCTATGTCTCTATGTCTATGTCTATGTCTATGTCTCTATGTCTATGTCTCTATGTCTATGTCTCTATGTCTATGGCGCTGTGTCTATGGCTCTGTGATTCTATGTCTATAATTGAGGGGATGTCTTTTGGACCCAGGTGTGTGAGATGTGCCAGGAGCGCCTCCTGTGGCAAAGCAAGGTAGCATCACTGGAGGAGGCGTTGGCCAGTGAGGAGCTGGAGTTGAAGGCCAGCCGGCAGACGTTGATGAAGCTGGCGTCGGAGACGGGGAAAGCCCAGAAGGTGGCAGCGACCTGCAGCGAGGACATGAAGACCATCAGAAAGGTAAATGGTCACGGCCTTAGGGAAAACACACACGGGAATCCTGGCTATATATCCCGACGGATTTATGCTGGTTGATCTCCCCATGAACCTCCTCACCCATCTTCACCCTCCACTGGGAGTCAGCAT